>NC_140593.1:735943525-736282842 GCF_964204655.1 Triturus cristatus
TGACGAGCTCATGGATGAAGTACCCGCATGCCTGTGAGAGGTACCTGACCTGAGAAAGATGTCGGCAGCCTACTCAGCAAACCCCAAATTTCAAAGAGTGTAATCTGTACTGATGACGGTTAAAGAACCGGAAACAGGTGTCTAGAGATCAGCACTATCTGTGCCAACTGTGGCGAAACACTCGAACACTCTTGAAGCAAGCAAGTAACTGATACTGCATTTACCACAATGCCAGGGGCGAACCTTGCTGGGAGGTGAAGCGGTGTGCTCCCACCCATGTTCCTGCTTAACAGTACTCCCGTGAGTCATTGAGCTGACGAGCTGGTGGATGAAGCACCCGCATGCCTGTGAGAGGTACCTAACCTGAAAAAGATTTTGGCAGCCTACTCAGCAAACCTCAAATTTGAAAGACTGTAATCTCTACTGATGACGATTAAAGAACCAGAAACACGTGTCTAGAGATCAGCACTATCTGCGCCAACTGTGCGGAAACACTTGAACACTCTTGAAGCAAGCAAGTAACTGAAACTGCATTTACCACAATGCCAGGGGCGAACCTTGCTGGGAGGTGAAGCGGTGTGCTCCCACCCCTGTTCCTGCTTAAAAGTACTTCTGTGAGTCATTGAGCTGACGAGCTGGTGGATGAAGCACCCGCATGCCTGTGAGAGGTACCTGACCTGAGAAAGATGTTGGCAGCCTACTCAGCAAACCCCAAATTTGAAAGACTGTAATCTCTACTGATGACAGTTAAAGAACCAGAAACACGTGTCTAGAGATCAGCACTATCTGCGCCAACTGTGCGGAAACACTTGAACACTCTTGAAGCAAGCAAGTAACTGAAACTGCATTTACCACAATGCCAGGGGCGAACCTTGCTGGGAGGTGAAGCGGTGTGCTCCCACCCCTGTTCCTGTTTAATAGTACTCCCATGAGTTATTGATCTGACGAGCACATGGATGAAGCACCCGCATGCCTGTGAGAGGTACCTGACCTGAGAAAGATGTTGGCAGCCTTTTCAGCAAACCCCACTTTTGAAAGACTGTAATCTCTATTGATGACGGTTAAAGAACCAGAAACATGTGTCTAGAGATCAGCACTATGTGCGCCAACTGTGGCAAAACACTCGAACACTCTTGAAGCAAGCAAGTAACTGAAACTGCATTTACGAAAATGCCAGGGGTGAACCTTGCTGGGAGGTGAAGAAGTATGCTCCCACCCCTGTTCCTGTTTAAAAGTACATCCATGAGTCATTGAATTGACGAGCTCGTGGATGAAGCACCCGCATGCCTGTGAGAGGTACCTGACCTGAGAAAGATGTTGGCAGTCTACTCAGCAAACCCAAATTTGAAAGACTGTAATCTCTACTGATGACGGTTAAAGAACCAGAAACACGTGTCTAAAGATCAGCATCATCTACGCAAACTGTGGTGAAACACTCGAACTCTCTTGAAGCAAGCAAGTAACTGAAACTGCATTTACCACAATGCCAGGGGCGAACCTTGCTGGGAGGTGAAGTGGTGTGCTCCCACCCCTGTTCCTGTTCAATAGTACTTCCGTGAGTCATTGAGCTGACGAGCTTGTGGATGAAGCACCCACATGCCTCTGAGAGGTACCTGACCTGAGAAAGATGTCGGCAGCCTACTCAGCAAACCCCAAATTTCAAAGAGTGTAATCTCTACTGATGACGCTTAAAGAACCGGAAACATGTGTCTAGAGATCAGCACTATCTGTGCCAACTGTGGCGAAACACTCGAACACTCTTGAAGCAAGCAAGTAACTGATACTGCATTTACCACAATGCCAGGGCGAACCTTGCTGGGAGGTGAAGCGGTGTGCTCCCACCCATGTTCCTGCTTAACAGTACTCCTGTGAGTCATTGAGCTGACGAGCTGGTGGATGAAGCACCCGCATGCCTGTGAGAGGTACCTAACCTGAAAAAGATTTTGGCAGCCTACTCAGCAAACCTCAAATTTGAAAGACTGTAATCTCTACTGATGACGATTAAAGAACCAGAAACACGTGTCTAGAGATCAGCACTATCTGCGCGAACAGTGCGGAAACACTTGAACACTCTTGAAGCAAGCAAGTAACTGAAACTGCATTTACCACAATGCCAGGGGCGAACCTTGCTGGGAGGTGAAGCGGTGTGCTCCCACCCCTGTTCCTGCTTAATAGTACTTCTGTGAGTCATTGATCTGACGAGCTCGTGGATGATGCACCCGCATTCCTGTGAGAGGTACCTGACCTGAGAAAGATGTTGGCAGCCTACTCAGCAAACCCCAAATTTCAAAGACTGTAATCTCTACTGATGATGGTTAAAGAACCAGAAACACGTGTCTAGAGATCAGCACTATCTGCTCCAACTGTGGCGAAACACTCGAACACTCTTGAAGCAAGCAAGTAACTGAAACTGCATTTACCAAAATGCCAGGGGCGAACCTTGCTGGGAGGTGAATCGGTGTGCTCCCACCCCTGTTCCTGTTTAAAAGTACTTCCGTGAGTCATTGAACTGACGAGCTCGTGGATGAAGCCCCCGCATGCCTGTGAGAGGTACCTGACCTGAGAAAGATGTTGGCAGCCTACTCAGCAAACCCCAAATTTGAAAGACTGTAATCTCTACTGATGACGGTTAAAGAACCAGAAACACGTGTCTAGAGATCAGCACTATCTGTGCCTACTGTGGCGAAACACTCGAACACTCTTGAAGCAAGCAAGTAACTGAAACTGCATTTACCACAATGCCAGGGGCGAACCTTGCTGGTAGGTGAAGCGGTGTGCTCCCACCCCTGTTCCTGCTTAATAGTACTTCTGTGAGTCATTGAGCTGACGAGCTCGTGGATGAAGCACCCTCATGCCTGTGAGAGGTACCTGACCTGAGAAAGATGTTGGCAGCATACTCAGCAAACCCCAAATTTGAAAGACTGTAATCTCTACTGATGACGGTTAAAGAACCAGAAACACGTGTCTAGAGATCAGCACTATCTGCGCCAACTGTGCCGAAACACTTGAACACTCTTGAAGCAAGCAAGTAACTGAAACTGCATTTACCACATTGCCAGGGGCGAACCTTGCTGGGAGGTGAAGCGGTGTGCTCCCACCCCTGTTCCTGCTTAATAGTATTTCTGTGAGTCATTGAGCTGACAAGCTCGTGGATGATGCACCCGCATTCCTGTGAGAGGTACCTGACCTGAGAAAGATGTTGGCAGCCTACTCAGCAAACCCCAAATTTCAAAGACTGTAATCTCTACTGATGATGGTTAAAGAACCAGAAACACGTGTCTAGAGATCAGCACTATCTGCTCCAACTGTGGCGAAACACTCGAACACTCTTGAAGCAAGCAAGTAACTGAAACTGCATTTACCACAATGCCAGGGGCGACCCTTGCTGGGAGGTGAAGAGGTGTGTTCCCACCCCTGTTCCTGTTTAATAGTACTCCCATGAGTTATTGAGCTGACGAGCTCATGGATGAAGCACCCGCATGCCTGTGAGAGGTACTTGACCTGAGAAAGATGTTGGCAGCCTTCTCAGCAAACCCCACATTTGAAAGACTGTAATCTCTACTGATGACGGTTAAACAACCAGAAACACGTGTCTAGAGATCAGCATCATCTACGCCAACTGTGGTGAAACACTCGAACACTCTTGAAGCAAGCAAGTAACTGAAACTGCTGTTACCACAATGCCAGGAGCGAACCTTGCTGGGAGGTGAAGTGGTGTGCTCCCACCCTTGTTCCTGTTTAATAGTACTCCTGTGAGTCATTGAGCTGACGAGCTCGTGGATGAAGCACCCGCATGCCTGTGAGAGGTACCTGACCTGAGAAAGATGTTGGCAGCCTACTCAGCAAACCCCAAATTTGAAAGACTGTAATCTCTACTGATGACGGTTAAAGAACCAGAAACACGTGTATAGAGATCAGCATCATCTACGCCAACTGTGGTGAAACACTTGAACACTCTTGAAGCAAGCAAGTAACTGAAACTGCTGTTACCACAATGCCAGGGGCGAACCTTGCTGGGAGGTGAAGTGGTGTGCTCCCACCCCTGTTCCTGTTTAATAGTACTCCTGTGAGTCATTGTGCTGACGAGCTCGTGGATGAAGCACCCGCATGCCTGTGAGAGGTACCTGACCTGAAAAAGATGTTGGCAGCCTACTCAGCAAACTCCAAATATCAAAGACTGTAATCTCTACTGATGACGGTTAAAGAACCAGAAACACGTGTCCAGAGATCAGCACTATCTGCACCAACTTTGGCGAAACACTTGAACACTCTTGAAGCAAGCAAGTAACCAAAACTGTATTTACCACAATGCCAGGGGCAAACCTTGCTGGGAGGTGAAGTGGTGTGCTCCCACCCCTGTTCCTGTTTAATAGTTTTCCCGTGAGTCATTGAGCTGACGAGCTCGTTGATGAAGCACCCGCATGCCTGTGAGAGGTACCTGATCTGAGAAAGATATTGGCAGCCTACTCAGCAAACCTCACATTTGAAAGACTGTAATCTCTACTGATGATGGTTAAAGAAGCAGAAACATGTGTCTAGAGATCAGCACTATTTGCGCCAACTGTGGCAAAACACTCGAACACTCTTGAAGCCAGCAAGTAACTGAAACTGCATTTACCACAACGCCAGGGGTGAACCTTGCTGGGAACTGATGAGGTGTGCTCCCACCCCTGTTCCTGTTTAATAGTACTCCCGTGAGTCATTGAGCTGACGAGCTCGTGAATGAAGCACCCGCATGCCTGTGAGAGGTACCTGACCTGAGAAAGATGTTGGCAGCCTACTCAGCAAACCCCAAATTTCAAAGACTGTAATCTCTACTGATGATGTTTAAAGAACCAGAAACACGTGTCTAGAGATCAG
Source organism: Triturus cristatus (assembly GCF_964204655.1). NCBI lineage: Eukaryota > Metazoa > Chordata > Amphibia > Caudata > Salamandridae > Triturus > Triturus cristatus. The sequence continues at coordinate 735,948,386 of NC_140593.1, forward strand.
CACTATCTGCGCCAACTGTGGCGAAACATTCGAACACTCTTGAAGTAAGCAAGTAACTGAAACTGCATTTACCACAATGCCAGGGGCGAACCTTGCTGGGAGGTGAAGTGGTGTGCTCCCACCCCTGTTCCTGTTTAAAAGTACTTCTGTGAGTCATTGAACTGACGAGCTCGTGGATGAAGCCCCCGCATGCCTGTGAGAGGTACCTGACCTGAGAAAGATGTTGGCAGCCTACTCAGCAAACCCCAAATTTGAAAGACTGTAATCTCTACTGATGACGGTTAAAGAACCAGAAACACGTGTCTAGAGATCAGCACTATCTGTGCCTACTGTGGCGAAACACTCGAACACTCTTGAAGCAAGCAAGTAACTGAAACTCCATTTACCAAAATGCCAGGGGTGAACCTTGCTGTGAGGTGAAGCGGTGTGCTCCCACCCCTGTTCCTGTTTAATAGTACTCCCGTGAGTCATTGAGCTGACGAGCTCATGGATGAAGCACCCGCATGCCTGTGAGAGGTACCTGATCTGAGAAAGATGTTGGCAGCCTTCTAAAACCTCACGTTTGAAAGACTGTAATCTCTACTGATGACGGTTAAAGCACCAGAAACACGTGTCTAGAGATCAGCACTATCTGCACCAACTTTGGCGAAACACTTGAACACTCTTGAAGCAAGCAAGTAACCGAAACAGTATTTACCACAATGCCAGGGGCAAGCCTTGCTGGGAGGTGAAGCGGTGTGCTCCCACCCCTGTTCCTGTTTAATAGTACTCCCTTGAGTCATTGAGCTGACGAGCTCATGGATGAAGAACCCGCATGCCTGTGAGAGGTAACTGACCTGAGAAAGATGTTGGCAGCCTACTCAGCAAACCCCGAATTTGAAAGACTGTAATCTCTACTGATGACGGTTAAAGAACCAGAAACACGTGTCTAGAGATCACCACTATTTGCGCCAACTGTGGCGAAACACTCGAACAATCTTGAAACAAGCAAGTAACCGAAACTGCATTTACCACAATGCCAGAGGTGAACCTTGCTGGGAGGTGAAGTGGTGTGCTCCCACCCCTGTTCCTGTTTAATAGTTTTACCGTTAGTCATTGAGCTGACGAGCTCGTTGATGAAGCACCCTCATGCCTGTGAGAGGTACCTGATCTGAGAAAGATGTTGGCAGCCTACTAAAACCTCACATTTGAAAGACTGTAATCTCTACTGATGATGGTTAAAGAAGCAGAAACCCGTGTCTAGAGATCAGCACTATTTGCGCCAACTGTGGCGAAACACTCGAACACTCTTGAAGGAAGCAAGTAACTGAAACTGCATTTACCACAATGCCAGGGGCGAACCTTGCTGGGAGGTGAAGCGGTGTGCTCCCACCCCTGTTCCTGTTTAAAAGTACTTCTGTGAGTCATTGAACTGACGAGCTCGTGGATGAAGCACCCGCATGCCTGTGAGAGGTACCTGACCTGAGAAAGATGTTGGCAGCCTACTCAGCAAACCCCAAATTTGAAAGACTGTAATCTCTACTGATGATGGTTAAAGAACCAGAAACACGTGTCTAGAGATCAGCACCATCTGCGCCAACTGTGGCGAAACACTCGAACACTCTTGACGCAAGCAAGTAACTGAGACTCCATTTACCACAATGCCAGGGGTGAACCTTGCTGTGAGGTGAAGCGGTGTGCTCCCCCTGTTCCTGTTTAATAGTACTCCCGTGAGTCATTGAGCTGACGAGCTCGTGGATGAAGCACCCGCATGCCTGTGAGAGGTACCTGACCTGAGAAAGATGTTGGCAGCATACTCAGCAAACCCCACATTTGAAAAACTGTAATCTCTAATGTTGACGGTTAAAATACCAGAAACACGTGTCTATAGAGCTGCACTATCTACTCAAACTGTGGCGTAACACTCGAACAGTCTTGAAGCAAGCAAGTAACTGAAACTGCATTTACCACAATGCCAGGGGCGAACCTTGCTGGGAGGTGAAGCGGTGTGCTCCCACCCCTGTTCCTGCTTAATAGTACTTCTGTGAGTCATTGAGCTGAAGAGCTGGTGGATGAAGCACCCGCATGCCTGTGAGAGGTACCTGACCTGAGAAAGATGTTGGCAGCCTTTTCAGCAAACCCCACATTTGAAAGACTGTAATCTCTACTGATGACGGTTAAAGAACCAGAAACACGTGTCTAGAGATCAGCACTATCTGCGCCAACTGTGCGGAAACATTTGAACACTCTTGAAGCAAGCAAGTAACTGAAACTGCATTTACCACAATGCCAGGGGCGAACCTTGCTGGGAGGTGAAGCGGTGTGCTCCCACCCCTGTTCCTGTTTAATAGTACTCCCATGAGTTATTGAGCTGACGAGCACATGGATGAAGCACCCGCATGCCTGTGAGAGGTACCTGACCTGAGAAAGATGTTGGCAGCCTTTTCAGCAAACCCCACTTTTGAAAGACTGTAATCTCTACTGATGACGGTTAAAGAACCAGAAACATGTGTCTAGAGATCAGCACTATCTGCGCCAACTGTGGCAAAACACTCAAACACTCTTGAAGCAAGCAAGTAACTGAAACTGCATTTACGAAAATGCCAGGGGTGAACCTTGCTGGGAGGTGAAGAAGTGTGCTCCCACCCCTGTTCCTGTTTAATAGTACTTCCGTGAGTCATTGAGCTGACGAGCTTGTGGATGAAGCACCCGCATGCCTCTGAGAGGTACCTGACCTGAGAACAGGTCGGCAGCCTACTCAGCAAACCCCAAATTTCAAAGAGTGTAATCTCTACTGATGACGGTTAAAGAACCAGAAACATGTGTCTAGTGATCAGCACTATCTGTGCCAACTGTGGCGAAACACTCGAACACTCTTGAAGCAAGCAAGTAACTGATACTGCATTTACCACAATGCCAGGGGCGAACCTTGCTGGGAGGTGAAGCGGTGTGCTCCCACCCATGTTCCTGCTTAATAGTACTCCTGTGAGTCATTGAGCTGACGAGCTGGTGGATGAAGCACCCGCATGCCTGTGAGAGGTACCTAACCTGAGAAAGATTTTGGCAGCCTACTCAGCAAACCCCAAAATTGAAAGACTGTAATCTCTACTGATGACGATTAAAGAACCAGAAACACGTGTCTAGAGATCAGCACTATCTGCGCCAACTGTGCGGAAACACTTGAACACTCTTGAAGCAAGCAAGTAACTGAAACTGCATTTACCACAATGCCAGGGGCGAACCTTGCTGGGAGGTGAAGCGGTGTGCTCCCACCCCTGTTCCTGCTTAATAGTACTTCTGTGAGTCATTGAGCTGACGAGCTTGTGGATGATGCACCCGCATTCCTGTGAGAGGTACCTGACCTGAGAAAGATGTTGGCAGCCTTCTCAGCAAACCCCCACATTTGAAAGACTGTAATCTCTACTGATAACGGTTAAAGAACCAGAAACACGTGTCTAGAGGTCAGCACTATTTGCGCCAACTGTGGCGAAACACTCGAACAATCTTGAAGCAAGCAAGTAACTGAAACTGCATTTACCACAATGCCGGGGCGAACCTTGCTGGGAGGTGAAGAGGTGTGTTCCCACCCCTGTTCCTGTTTAATAGTACTCCCATGAGTTATTGAGCTGACGAGCTCATGGATGAAGTACCCGCATGCCTGTGAGAGGTACCTGACCTGAGAAAGATGTCGGCAGCCTACTCAGCAAACCCCAAATTTCAAAGAGTGTAATCTCTACTGATGACGGTTAAAGAACCGGAAACAGGTGTCTAGAGATCAGCACTATCTGTGCCAACTGTGGCGAAACACTCGAACACTCTTGAAGCAAGCAAGTAACTGATACTGCATTTACCACAATGCCAGGGGCGAACCTTGCTGGGAGGTGAAGCGGTGTGCTCCCACCCATGTTCCTGCTTAACAGTACTCCCGTGAGTCATTGAGCTGACGAGCTGGTGGATGAAGCACCCGCATGCCTGTGAGAGGTACCTAACCTGAAAAAGATTTTGGCAGCCTACTCAGCAAACCTCAAATTTGAAAGACTGTAATCTCTACTGATGACGATTAAAGAACCAGAAACACGTGTCTAGAGATCAGCACTATCTGCGCCAACTGTGCGGAAACACTTGAACACTCTTGAAGCAAGCAAGTAACTGAAACTGCATTTACCACAATGCCAGGGGCGAACCTTGCTGGGAGGTGAAGAGGTGTGTTCCCACCCCTGTTCCTGTTAAATAGTACTCCCATGAGTTATTGAGCTGACAAGCTCATGGATGAAGCACCCGCATGCCTGTGAGAGGTACCTGACCTGAGAAAGATGTTGGCAGCCTTCTCAGCAAACCCCACATTTGAAAGACTGTAATCTCTACTGATGACGGTTAAAGAACCAGAAACACATGTCTAGAGATCAGCACTATCTGTGCCAACTGTGGCGAAACACTCGAACACTCTTGAAGCAAGCAAGTAACTGAAACTGCATTTACCACAATGCCAGGGGCGAACCTTGCTGGTAGGTGAAGCGGTGTGCTCCCACCCCTGTTCCTGTTTAAAAGTACTTCTGTGAGTCATTGAACTGACGAGCTCGTGGATGAAGCACCCGCATGCCTGTGAGAGGTACCTGATCTGAGAAAGATGTTGGCAGCCTACTCAGCAAACCCCAAATTTGAAAGACTATAATCTCTACTGATGACGGTTAAAGAACCAGAAACACGTGTCTAGAGATCAGCATCATCTACGCCAACTGTGGTGAAACACTCGAACACTCTTGAAGCAAGCAAGTAACTGAAACTGCTGTTACCACAATGCCAGGGGCGAACCTTGCTGGGAGGTGAATTGGTGTGCTCCCATCCCTGTTCCTGTTTAATAGTACTCCTGTGAGTCATTGAGCTGACGAGCTCGTGGATGAAGCACCCGCATGCCTGTGAGAGGTACCTGACCTGAAAAAGATGTTGGCAGCCTACGCAGCAAACTCCAAATTTCAAAGACTGTAATCTCTACTGATGACTGTTAAAGAACCAGAAACACGTGTCTAGAGATCAGCACTATCTGCACCAACTTTGGCGAAACACTTGAACACTCTTGAAGCAAGCAAGTAACCAAAACTGTATTTACCACAATGCCAGGGGCAAACCTTGCTGGGAGGTGAAGTGGTGTGCTCCCACCCCTGTTCCTGTTTAATAGTTTTCCCGTGAGTCATTGAGCTGACGAGCTCGTTGATGAAGCACCCGCATGCCTGTGAGAGGTACCTGATCTGAGAAAGATATTGGCAGCCTACTCAGCAAACCTCACATTTGAAAGACTGTAATCTCTACTGATGATGGTTAAAGAAGCAGAAACATGTGTCTAGAGATCAGCACTATTTGCGCCAACTGTGGCAAAACACTCGAACACTCTTGAAGCCAGCAAGTAACTGAAACTGCATTTACCACAACGCCAGGGGTGAACCTTGCTGGGAACTGATGAGGTGTGCTCCCACCCCTGTTCCTGTTTAATAGTACTCCCGTGAGTCATTGAGCTGACAAGCTCGTGAATGAAGCACCCACATGCCTGTGAGAGGTACCTGACCTGAGAAAGATATTGGCAGCCTACTCAGCAAACCCCAAATTTCAAAGACTGTAATCTCTACTGATGATGGTTAAAGAACCAGAAACACGTGTCTAGAGATCAGCACTATCTGCGCCAACTGTGGCGAAACACTCGAACACTCTTGAAGGAAGCAAGTAACTGAAACTGCATTTACCACAATGCCAGGGGCGAACCTTGCTGGGAGGTGAAGGGGTGTGCTCCCACCCCTCTTCCTGTTTAAAAGTACTTCTGTGAGTCATTGAACTGACGAGCTCGTGGATGAAGCACCCGAATGCCTGTGAGAGGTACCTGACCTGAGAAAGATGTTGGCAGCCTACTCAGCAAATTCCAAATTTGAAAGACTGTAATCTCTACTGATGATGGTTAAAGAACCAGAAACACGTGTCTAGAGATCAGCACCATCTGCGCCAACTGTGGTGAAACACTCGAACACTCTTGAAGCAAGCAAGTAACTGAAACTCCATTTACCAAAATGCCAGGGGTGAACCTTGCTGTGAGGTGAAGCGGTTTGCTCCCACCCCTGTTCCTGTTTAATAGTACTCCCGTGAGTCATTGAGCTGACGAGCTCATGGATGAAGCACCCGCATGCCTGTGAGAGGTACCTGACCTGAGAAAGATGTTGGCAGCATACTCAGCAAACCCCAGATTTAAAAGACTGTAATCTCTACTGTTGACGGTTAAAGAACCAGAAACACGTGTCTAGAGATCAGCACTATTTGCGCCAACTGTGGCAAAACACTCGAACAATCTTGAAACAAGCAAGTAACCGAAACTGCATTTACCACAATGCCAGGGGTGAACCTTGCTGGGAGGTGAAGCGATGTGCTCCCACCCCTGTTCCTGTTTAATAGTACTCCCTTGAGTCATTGAGCTGACGAGCTCATGGATGAAGAACCCGCATGCCTGTGAGAGGTAACTGACCTGAGAAAGATGTTGGCAGCCGACTCAGCAAACCCCGAATTTGAAAGACTGTACTCTCTACTGATGACGGTTAAAGAACCAGAAACACGTGTCTAGAGATCACCACTATTTGCGCCAACTGTGGCGAAACACTCGAACAATCTTGAAACAAGCAAGTAACCGAAACTGCATTTACCACAATGCCAGGGGTGAACCTTGCTGGGAGGTGAAGTGGTGTGCTCCCACCCCTGTTCCTGTTTAATAGTTTTACCGTTAGTCATTGAGCTGACAAGCTCGTTGATGAAGCACCCGCATGCCTGTGAGAGGTACCTGATCTGAGAAAGATGTTGGCAACCTACTAAAACCTCCCATTTGAAAGACTGTAATCTCTACTGATGATGGTTAAAGAAGCAGAAACCTGTGTCTAGAGATCAGCACTATTTGCGCCAACTGTGGCAAAACACTCGAACACTCTTGAAGCCAGCAAGTAACTGAAACTGCATTTACCACAACACCAGGGGTGAACCTTGGTGGGAACTGATGGGGTGTGCTCCCACCCCTGTTCCTGTTTAATAGTACTCCCGTGAGTCATTGAGCTGACAAGCTCGTGAATGAAGCACCCGCATAACTGTGAGAGGTACCTGACCTGAGAAAGATGTTGGCAGCCTACTCAGCAAACCCCAAATTTCAAAGACTGTAATCTCTACTGATGATGGTTAAAGAACCAGAAACACGTGTCTAGAGATCAGCACTATCTGCGCCAACTGTGGCGAAACACTCGAACACTCTTGAAGCAAGCAAGTAACTGAAACTGCATTTACCACAATGCCAGGGGCGAACCTTGCTGGGAGGTGAAGCGGTGTGCTCCCACCCCTGTTCCTGTTTAAAAGTACTTCTGTGAGTCATTGAACTGACGAGCTCGTGGATGAAGCACCCGCATGCCTGTGAGAGGTACCTGACCTGAGAAAGATGTTGGCAGTCTACTCAGCAAACCCAAATTTGAAAGACTGTAATCTCTACTGATGACGGTTAAAGAACCAGAAACATGTGTCTAGAGATCAGCATCATCTACGCCAACTGTGGTGAAACACTCGAACACTCTTGAAGCAAGCAAGTAACTGAAACTGCATTTACCACAATGCCAGGGGCGAACCTTGCTGGGAGGTGAAGTGGTGTGCTCCCACCCCTGTTCCTGTTTAATAGTACTTCCGTGAGTCATTGAGCAGACGAGCTTGTGGATGAAGCACCCGCATGCCTCTGAGAGGTACCTGACCTGAGAAAGATGTCGGCAGCCTACTCAGCAAACCCCAAATTTCAAAGAGTGTAATCTCTACTGATGACGGTTAAAGAACCAGAAACATGTGTCTAGAGATCAGCACTATCAGTGCCAACTGTGGCGAAACACTCGAACACTCTTGAAGCAAGCAAGTAACTGATACTGCAGTTACCACAAGGCAAGGGATGAACCTTGCTGGGAGGTGAAGCGGTGTGCTCCCACCCATGTTCCTGCTTAATAGTACTCCCGTGAGTCATTGAGCTGACGAGCTGGTGGATGAAGCACCCGCATGCCTGTGAGAGGTACCTAACCTGAGAAAGATTTTGGCAGCCTACTCAGCAAACCCCAAATTTGAAAGACTGTAATCTCTACTGATGACGATTAAAGAACCAGAAACACGTGTCTAGAGATCAGCACTATCTGCGCCAACTGTGCGGAAACACTTGAACACTCTTGAAGCAAGCAAGTAACTGAAACTGCATTTACCACAATGCCAGGGGCGAACCTTGCTGGGAGGTGAAGCGGTGTGCTCCCACCCCTGTTCCTGCTTAATAGTACTTCTGTGAGTCATTGAGCTGACGAGCTCGTGGATGATGCACCCGCATTCCTGTGAGAGGTACCTGACCTGAGAAAGATGTTGGCAGCCTACTCAGCAAACCCCAAATTCGAAAGACTGTAATCTCTACTGATGACGGTTAAAGAATCAGAAACACGTGTCTAGAGATCAGCACTATCTGCGCCAACTGTGCGGAAACACTTGAACACTCTTGAAGCAAGCAAGTAACTGAAACTGCATTTACCACAATGCCAGGGGCGAACCTTGCTGGGAGGTGAAGAGGTGTGTTCCCACCCCTGTTCCTGTTTAATAGTACTCCCATGAGTTATTGTGCTGACGAGCTCATGGATGAAGCACCCGCATGCCTGTGAGAGGTACCTGACCTGAGAAAGATGTTGGCAGCCTTCTCAGCAAACCCCACATTTGAAAGACTGTAATCTCTACTGATGACCGATAAAGAACTAGAAACACGTGTCTAGAGATCAGCACTATCTGCGTCAACTGTGGCAAAACACTCGAACACTCTTGAAGCAAGCAAGTAACTGAAACTGCATTTACCAAAATACCAGGGGCTACCCTTGCTGGGAGGTGAAGCGGTGTGCTCCCACCCCTGTTCCTGTTTAAAAATACTTACGAGAGTCATTGAACTGACGCGCTCGTGGATGAATCACCCGCATGCCTGTGAGATGTACCTGACCTGAGAAAGATGTTGGCAGCCTACTCAGCAAACCCCAAATTTGAAAGACTGTAATCTCTACTGATGACGGTTAAAGAACCAGAAACACGTGTCTAGAGATCAGCATCATCTACGCCAACTGTGGTGAAACACTCGAACACTCTTGAAGCAAGCAAGTAACTGAAACTGCAGTTACCACAATGCCAGGGTCGAACCTTGCTGGGAGGTGAAGTGGTGTGCTCCCACCCCTGTTCCTGTTTAATAGTACTCCTGTGAGTCATTGAGCTGACGAGCTCATGGATGAAGCACCCGCATGCCTGTGAGAGGTACCTGACCTGAGAAAGATGTTACAACAAACAATTGATGGACGGAATGCTGACAATGCAGACATTCTCCCCCAGTCAAGAGATCTGGGTTAAATCCATCTTTTGAATGTATGACATTGTTCTACATTCTGTCCATCAATTGTTATTTTTGCATTTGTCACCCCGAGTGGAAAGGGTATGCCCAGACGTGGGTCCCTTGCTCTCCATGCCACTGAAAATCAAGCAAGCCTGGCTGAAGACGGCTGAAATGCCAGAAACCGGTCCTAGGATGCTTGTTTCCAGTCCAGGGAGGACCTGGCTTGGCAGTTCGGTCTGGACTGTTCCCATGAGGCACAGGGTCAAGACTGATTTGCATATGGCTGGGTTCAAACTGGAACGGCATGGTGAGCAAAAAAACAATGGATTTAGACCCAGATCTCTGTACTGGGGTGAATGTATGACATTGTTCTACATTCTGTCCATCAATTGTTATTTTTGCATTTGTCACCCCGAGTGGAAAGGGTATGCCCAGACGTGGGTCCCTTGCTCTCCATGCCACTGAAAATCAAGCAAGCCTGGCTGAAGACGGCTGGAATGCCAGAAACCGGTCCTAGGATGCTTGTTTCCAGTCCAGGGAGGACCTGGCTTGGCAGTTCGGTCTGGACTGTTCCCATGAGGCACAGGGTCAAGACTGATTTGCATATGGCTGGGTTCAAACTGGAACGGCATGGTGAGCAAAAAAACGATGGATTTAGGCCCAGATCTCTGTACTGGGGTGAATGTATGACATTGTTCTACATTCTGTCCATCAATTGTTATTTTTGCATTTGTCACCCCGAGTGGAAAGGGTATGCCCAGACGTGGGTCCCTTGCTCTCCATGCCACTGAAAATCAAGCAAGCCTGGCTGAAGACGGCTGAAATGCCAGAAACCGGTCCTAGGATGCTTGTTTCCAGTCCAGGGAGGACCTGGCTTGGCAGTTCGGTCTGGACTGTTCCCATGAGGCACAGGGTCAAGACTGATTTGCATATGGCTGGGTTCAAACTGGAACGGCATGGTGAGCAAAAAAACGATGGATTTAGGCCCAGATCTCTGTACTGGGGTGAATGTATGACATTGTTCTACATTCTGTCCATCAATTGTTATTTTTGCATTTGTCACCCCGAGTGGAAAGGGTATGCCCAGACGTGGGTCCCTTGCTCTCCATGCCACTGAAAATCAAGCAAGCCTGGCTGAAGACGGCTGAAATGCCAGAAACCGGTCCTAGGATGCTTGTTTCCAGTCCAGGGAGGACCTGGCTTGGCAGTTCGGTCTGGACTGTTCCCATGAGGCACAGGGTCAAGACTGATTTGCATATGGCTGGGTTCAAACTGGAACGGCATGGTGAGCAAAAAAACGATGGATTTAGGCCCAGATCTCTGTACTGGGGTGAATGTATGACATTGTTCTACATTCTGTCCATCAATTGTTATTTTTGCATCTGAGAAAGATGTTGGCAGCCTACTCAGCAAACTCCAAATTTCAAAGACTGTAATCTCTACTGATGACGGTTAAAGAACCAGAAACACGTGTCTAGAGATCAGCACTATCTGCACCAACTTTGGCGAAACACTTGAACACTCTTGAAGCAAGCAAGTAACCAAAACTGTATTTACCACAATGCCAGGGGCAAACCTTGCTGGGAGGTGAAGTGGTGTGCTCCCACCCCTGTTCCTGTTTAATAGTTTTCCCGTGAGTCATTGAGCTGACGAGCTCGTTGATGAAGCACCCGCATGCCTGTGAGAGGTACCTGATCTGAGAAAGATATTGGCAGCCTACTCAGCAAACCACACATTTGAAAGACTGTAATCTCTACTGATGATGGTTAAAGAAGCAGAAACACGTGTCTAGAGATCAGCACTATTTGCGCCAACTGTGGCAAAACACTCGAACACTCTTGAAGCCAGCAAGTAACTGAAACTGCATTTACCACAACGCCAGGGATGAACCTTGCTGGGAACTGATGAGGTGTGCTCCCACCCCTGTTCCTGTTTAATAGTACTCCTGTGAGTCATTGAGCTGACGAGCTCGTAAATGAAGCACCCGCATGCCTGTGAGAGGTACCTGACCTGAGAAAGATGTTGGCAGCCTACTCAGCAAACCCCAAATTTCAAAAACTGTAATCTCTGCTGATGATGGTTAAAGAACCAGAAACACGTGTCTAGAGATCAGCACTATCTGCGCCAACTGTGGCGAAACACTCGAACACTCTTGAAGGAAGCAAGTAACTGAAACTGCATTTACCACAATGCCACGGGCGAACCTTGCTGGGAGGTGAAGCGGTGTGCTCCCACCCCTGTTCCTGTTTAAAAGTACTTCTGTGAGTCATTGAACTGACGAGCTCGTGGATGAAGCACCCGCATGCCTGTGAGAGGTACCTGACCTGAGAAAGATGTTGGCAGCCTACTCAGCAAATTCCAAATTTGAAAGACTGTAATCTCTACTGATGATGGTTAAAGAACCAGAAACACGTGTCTAGAGATCAGCACCATCTGCGCCAACTGTGGTGAAACACTCGAACACTCTTGAAGCAAGCAAGTAACTGAAACTCCATTTACCAAAATGCCGGGGGTGAACCTTGCTGTGAGGTGAAGCGGTGTGCTCCCACCCCTGTTCCTGTTTAATAGTACTCCCGTGAGTCATTGAGCTGACGAGCTCATGGATGAAGCACCCGCATGCCTGTGAGAGGTACCTGACCTGAGAAAGATGTTGGCAGCATACTCAGCAAACCCCAGATTTAAAAGACTGTAATCTCTACTGTTGACGGTTAAAATACCAGAAACACGTGTCTAGAGATCAGCACTATCTGCTCCAACTGTGGCAAAACACTCGAACACTATTGAAGCAAGCAAGTAACTGAAACTGCATTTACCACTATGCCAGGGGCGAACCTTGCGGGGAGGTGAAGCGGTGTGCTCCCAACCCTGTTCCTGCTTAATAGTACTTCTGTGAGTCATTGAGCTGACGAGCTGGTGGATGAAGCACCCGCATGCCTGTGAGAGGTACCTGACCTGAGAAATATGTTGGCAGTCTACTCAGCAAACCCCAAATTTGAAAGACTGTAATCTCTACTGATGACGGTTAAAGAACCAGAAACACATTTCTAGAGATCAGCACTATCTGCGTCAACTGTGCGGAAACACTTGAACACTCTTGAAGCAAGCAAGTAACTGAAACTGCATTTACCACAATGCCAGGGGCGAACCGTGCTGGGAGGTGAAGCGGTGTGCTCCCACCCCTGTTCCTGTTTAATAGTACTCCTATAAGTTATTGAGCTGACGAGCTCATGGATGAAGCACCCGCATGCCTGTGAGAGGTACCTGACCTGAGAAAGATGTTGGCAGCCTTCTCAGCAAACCCCACATTTGAAAGACTATAATCTCTACTGATGACGGTTAAAGAACCAGAAACACGTGTCTAGAGATCAGCACTATCTGCGTCAACTGTGGCAAAACACTCGAACACTCTTGAAGCAAGAAAGTAACTGAAACTGCATTTACCAAAATACCAGGGGCTACCCTTGCTGGGAGGTGAAGCGGTGTGCTCCCACCCCTGTTCCTGTTTAAAAATACTTACTAGAGTCATTGAACTGACGCGCTCGTGGATGAAGCACCCGCATGCCTGTGAGATGTACCTGACCTGAGAAAGATGTTGGCAGCCTACTCAGCAAATCCCAAATTTGAACGACTGTAATCTCTACTGATGACGGTTAAAGAACCAGAAACACGTGTCTAGAGATCAGCATCATCTACGCCAACTGTGGTGAAACACTCGAACACTCTTGAAGCAAGCAAGTAACTGAAACTGCAGTTACCACAATGCCAGGGGTGAACCTTGCTGGGAGGTGAAGTGGTGTGCTCCCACCCCTGTTCCTGTTTAATAGTACTCCTGTGAGTCATTGAGCTGACGAGCTCATGGATGAAGCACCCGCATGCCTGTGAGAGGTACCTGACCTGAGAAAGATGTTGGCCGCCTACTCAGCAAACTCCAAATTTCAAAGACTGTAATCTCTACTGATGACGGTTAAAGAACCAGAAACACGTGTCTAGAGATCAGCACTATCTGCACCAACTTTGGCGAAACACTTGAACACTCTTGAAGCAAGCAAGTAACCAAAACTGTATTTACCACAATGCCAGGGGCAAACCTTGCTGGGAGGTGAAGTGGTGTGCTCCCACCCCTGTTCCTGTTTAATAGTTTTCCCGTGAGTCATTGAGCTGACGAGCTCGTTGATGAAGCACCTGCATGCCTGTGAGAGGTACCTGATCTGAGAAAGATATTGGCAGCCTACTCAGCAAACCTCACATTTGAAAGACTGTAATCTCTACTGATGATGGTTAAAGAAGCAGAAACACGTGTCTAGAGATCAGCACTATTTGCGCCAACTGTGGCAAAACACTCGAACACTCTTGAAGCCAGCAAGTAACTGAAACTGCATTTACCACAACGCCAGGGGTGAACCTTGCTGTGAGGTGAAGCGGTGTGCTCCCACCCCTGTTCCTGTTTAATAGTACTCCCGTGAGTCATTGAGCTGACGAGCTCATGGATGAAGCACCCGCATGCCTGTGAGAGGTACCTGACCTGAGAAAGATGTTGGCAGCATACTCAGCAAACCCCAGATTTAAAAGACTGTAATCTCTACTGTTGACGGTTAAAATACCAGAAACACGTGTCTAGAGATCAGCACTATCTGCTCCAACTGTGGCAAAACACTCGAACACTATTGAAGCAAGCAAGTAACTGAATCTGCATTTACCACTATGCCAGGGGCGAACCTTGCGGGGAGGTGAAGCGGTGTGCTCCCAACCCTGTTCCTGCTTAATAGTACTTCTGTGAGTCATTGAGCTGACGAGCTGGTGGATGAAGCACCCGCATGCCTGTGAGAGGTACCTGACCTGAGAAATATGTTGGCAGCCTACTCAGCAAACCCCAAATTTGAAAGACTGTAATCTCTACTGATGACGGTTAAAGAACCAGAAACACATTTCTAGAGATCAGCACTATCTGCGTCAACTGTGCGGAAACACTTGAACACTCTTGAAGCAAGCAAGTAACTGAAACTGCATTTACCACAATGCCAGGGGCGAACCGTGCTGGGAGGTGAAGCGGTGTGCTCCCACCCCTGTTCCTGTTTAATAGTACTCCCATAAGTTATTGAGCTGACGAGCTCATGGATGAAGCACCCGCATGCCTGTGAGAGGTACCTGACCTGAGAAAGATGTTGGCAGCCTTCTCAGCAAACCCCACATTTGAAAGACTATAATCTCTACTGATGACGGTTAAAGAACCAGAAACACGTGTCTAGAGATCAGCACTATCTGCGTCAACTGTGGCAAAACACTCGAACACTCTTGAAGCAAGAAAGTAACTGAAACTGCATTTACCAAAATACCAGGGGCTACCCTTGCTGGGAGGTGAAGCGGTGTGCTCCCACCCCTGTTCCTGTTTAAAAATACTTACTAGAGTCATTGAACTGACGCGCTCGTGGATGAAGCACCCGCATGCCTGTGAGATGTACCTGACCTGAGAAAGATGTTGGCAGCCTACTCAGCAAATCCCAAATTTGAACGACTGTAATCTCTACTGATGACGGTTAAAGAACCAGAAACACGTGTCTAGAGATCAGCATCATCTACGCCAACTGTGGTGAAACACTCGAACACTCTTGAAGCAAGCAAGTAACTGAAACTGCAGTTACCACAATGCCAGGGTCGAACCTTGCTGGGAGGTGAAGTGGTGTGCTCCCACCCCTGTTCCTGTTTAATAGTACTCCTGTGAGTCATTGAGCTGACGAGCTCATGGATGAAGCACCCGCATGCCTGTGAGAGGTACCTGACCTGAGAAAGATGTTACAACAAACAATTGATGGACGGAATGCTGACAATGCAGACATTCTCCCCCAGTCAAGAGATCTGGGTTAAATCCATCTTTTGAATGTATGACATTGTTCTACATTCTGTCCATCAATTGTTATTTTTGCATTTGTCACCCCGAGTGGAAAGGGTATGCCCAGACGTGGGTCCCTTGCTCTCCATGCCACTGAAAATCAAGCAAGCCTGGCTGAAGACGGCTGAAATGCCAGAAACCGGTCCTAGGATGCTTGTTTCCAGTCCAGGGAGGACCTGGCTTGGCAGTTCGGTCTGGACTGTTCCCATGAGGCACAGGGTCAAGACTGATTTGCATATGGCTGGGTTCAAACTGGAACGGCATGGTGAGCAAAAAAACGATGGATTTAGGCCCAGATCTCTGTACTGGGGTGAATGTATGACATTGTTCTACATTCTGTCCATCAATTGTTATTTTTGCATTTGTCACCCCGAGTGGAAAGGGTATGCCCAGACGTGGGTCCCTTGCTCTCCATGCCACTGAAAATCAAGCAAGCCTGGCTGAAGACGGCTGGAATGCCAGAAACCGGTCCTAGGATGCTTGTTTCCAGTCCAGGGAGGACCTGGCTTGGCAGTTCGGTCTGGACTGTTCCCATGAGGCACAGGGTCAAGACTGATTTGCATATGGCTGGGTTCAAACTGGAACGGCATGGTGAGCAAAAAAACGATGGATTTAGGCCCAGATCTCTGTACTGGGGTGAATGTATGACATTGTTCTACATTCTGTCCATCAATTGTTATTTTTGCATTTGTCACCCCGAGTGGAAAGGGTATGCCCAGACGTGGGTCCCTTGCTCTCCATGCCACTGAAAATCAAGCAAGCCTGGCTGAAGACGGCTCAAATGCCAGAAACCGGTCCTAGGATGCTTGTTTCCAGTCCAGGGAGGACCTGGCTTGGCAGTTCGGTCTGGACTGTTCCCATGAGGCACAGGGTCAAGACTGATTTGCATATGGCTGGGTTCAAACTGGAACGGCATGGTGAGCAAAAAAACGATGGATTTAGGCCCAGATCTCTGTACTGGGGTGAATGTATGACATTGTTCTACATTCTGTCCATCAATTGTTATTTTTGCATTTGTCACCCCGAGTGGAAAGGGTATGCCCAGACGTGGGTCCCTTGCTCTCCATGCCACTGAAAATCAAGCAAGCCTGGCTGAAGACGGCTGAAATGCCAGAAACCGGTCCTAGGATGCTTGTTTCCAGTCCAGGGAGGACCTGGCTTGGCAGTTCGGTCTGGACTGTTCCCATGAGGCACAGGGTCAAGACTGATTTGCATATGGCTGGGTTCAAACTGGAACGGCATGGTGAGCAAAAAAACGATGGATTTAGGCCCAGATCTCTGTACTGGGGTGAATGTATGACATTGTTCTACATTCTGTCCATCAATTGTTATTTTTGCATCTGAGAAAGATGTTGGCAGCCTACTCAGCAAACTCCAAATTTCAAAGACTGTAATCTCTACTGATGACGGTTA
Organism: Triturus cristatus; assembly: GCF_964204655.1. Lineage (NCBI taxonomy): Eukaryota > Metazoa > Chordata > Amphibia > Caudata > Salamandridae > Triturus > Triturus cristatus. The sequence goes on from NC_140593.1 coordinate 735,965,056, forward strand.
AAGAACCAGAAACACGTGTCTAGAGATCAGCACTATCTGCACCAACTTTGGCGAAACACTTGAACACTCTTGAAGCAAGCAAGTAACCAAAACTGTATTTACCACAATGCCAGGGGCAAACCTTGCTGGGAGGTGAAGTGGTGTGCTCCCACCCCTGTTCCTGTTTAATAGTTTTCCCGTGAGTCATTGAGCTGACGAGCTCGTTGATGAAGCACCCGCATGCCTGTGAGAGGTACCTGATCTGAGAAAGATATTGGCAGCCTACTCAGCAAACCACACATTTGAAAGACTGTAATCTCTACTGATGATGGTTAAAGAAGCAGAAACACGTGTCTAGAGATCAGCACTATTTGCGCCAACTGTGGCAAAACACTCGAACACTCTTGAAGCCAGCAAGTAACTGAAACTGCATTTACCACAACGCCAGGGATGAACCTTGCTGGGAACTGATGAGGTGTGCTCCCACCCCTGTTCCTGTTTAATAGTACTCCTGTGAGTCATTGAGCTGACGAGCTCGTAAATGAAGCACCCGCATGCCTGTGAGAGGTACCTGACCTGAGAAAGATGTTGGCAGCCTACTCAGCAAACCCCAAATTTCAAAAACTGTAATCTCTGCTGATGATGGTTAAAGAACCAGAAACACGTGTCTAGAGATCAGCACTATCTGCGCCAACTGTGGCGAAACACTCGAACACTCTTGAAGGAAGCAAGTAACTGAAACTGCATTTACCACAATGCCACGGGCGAACCTTGCTGGGAGGTGAAGCGGTGTGCTCCCACCCCTGTTCCTGTTTAAAAGTACTTCTGTGAGTCATTGAACTGACGAGCTCGTGGATGAAGCACCCGCATGCCTGTGAGAGGTACCTGACCTGAGAAAGATGTTGGCAGCCTACTCAGCAAATTCCAAATTTGAAAGACTGTAATCTCTACTGATGATGGTTAAAGAACCAGAAACACGTGTCTAGAGATCAGCACCATCTGCGCCAACTGTGGTGAAACACTCGAACACTCTTGAAGCAAGCAAGTAACTGAAACTCCATTTACCAAAATGCCGGGGGTGAACCTTGCTGTGAGGTGAAGCGGTGTGCTCCCACCCCTGTTCCTGTTTAATAGTACTCCCGTGAGTCATTGAGCTGACGAGCTCATGGATGAAGCACCCGCATGCCTGTGAGAGGTACCTGACCTGAGAAAGATGTTGGCAGCATACTCAGCAAACCCCAGATTTAAAAGACTGTAATCTCTACTGTTGACGGTTAAAATACCAGAAACACGTGTCTAGAGATCAGCACTATCTGCTCCAACTGTGGCAAAACACTCGAACACTATTGAAGCAAGCAAGTAACTGAAACTGCATTTACCACTATGCCAGGGGCGAACCTTGCGGGGAGGTGAAGCGGTGTGCTCCCAACCCTGTTCCTGCTTAATAGTACTTCTGTGAGTCATTGAGCTGACGAGCTGGTGGATGAAGCACCCGCATGCCTGTGAGAGGTACCTGACCTGAGAAATATGTTGGCAGCCTACTCAGCAAACCCCAAATTTGAAAGACTGTAATCTCTACTGATGACGGTTAAAGAACCAGAAACACATTTCTAGAGATCAGCACTATCTGCGTCAACTGTGCGGAAACACTTGAACACTCTTGAAGCAAGCAAGTAACTGAAACTGCATTTACCACAATGCCAGGGGCGAACCGTGCTGGGAGGTGAAGCGGTGTGCTCCCACCCCTGTTCCTGTTTAATAGTACTCCCATAAGTTATTGAGCTGACGAGCTCATGGATGAAGCACCCGCATGCCTGTGAGAGGTACCTGACCTGAGAAAGATGTTGGCAGCCTTCTCAGCAAACCCCACATTTGAAAGACTATAATCTCTACTGATGACGGTTAAAGAACCAGAAACACGTGTCTAGAGATCAGCACTATCTGCGTCAACTGTGGCAAAACACTCGAACACTCTTGAAGCAAGAAAGTAACTGAAACTGCATTTACCAAAATACCAGGGGCTACCCTTGCTGGGAGGTGAAGCGGTGTGCTCCCACCCCTGTTCCTGTTTAAAAATACTTACTAGAGTCATTGAACTGACGCGCTCGTGGATGAAGCACCCGCATGCCTGTGAGATGTACCTGACCTGAGAAAGATGTTGGCAGCCTACTCAGCAAATCCCAAATTTGAACGACTGTAATCTCTACTGATGACGGTTAAAGAACCAGAAACACGTGTCTAGAGATCAGCATCATCTACGCCAACTGTGGTGAAACACTCGAACACTCTTGAAGCAAGCAAGTAACTGAAACTGCAGTTACCACAATGCCAGGGGTGAACCTTGCTGGGAGGTGAAGTGGTGTGCTCCCACCCCTGTTCCTGTTTAATAGTACTCCTGTGAGTCATTGAGCTGACGAGCTCATGGATGAAGCACCCGCATGCCTGTGAGAGGTACCTGACCTGAGAAAGATGTTGGCCGCCTACTCAGCAAACTCCAAATTTCAAAGACTGTAATCTCTACTGATGACGGTTAAAGAACCAGAAACACGTGTCTAGAGATCAGCACTATCTGCACCAACTTTGGCGAAACACTTGAACACTCTTGAAGCAAGCAAGTAACCAAAACTGTATTTACCACAATGCCAGGGGCAAACCTTGCTGGGAGGTGAAGTGGTGTGCTCCCACCCCTGTTCCTGTTTAATAGTTTTCCCGTGAGTCATTGAGCTGACGAGCTCGTTGATGAAGCACCTGCATGCCTGTGAGAGGTACCTGATCTGAGAAAGATATTGGCAGCCTACTCAGCAAACCTCACATTTGAAAGACTGTAATCTCTACTGATGATGGTTAAAGAAGCAGAAACACGTGTCTAGAGATCAGCACTATTTGCGCCAACTGTGGCAAAACACTCGAACACTCTTGAAGCCAGCAAGTAACTGAAACTGCATTTACCACAACGCCAGGGGTGAACCTTGCTGTGAGGTGAAGCGGTGTGCTCCCACCCCTGTTCCTGTTTAATAGTACTCCCGTGAGTCATTGAGCTGACGAGCTCATGGATGAAGCACCCGCATGCCTGTGAGAGGTACCTGACCTGAGAAAGATGTTGGCAGCATACTCAGCAAACCCCAGATTTAAAAGTCTGTAATCTCTACTGTTGACGGTTAAAATACCAGAAACACGTGTCTAGAGATCAGCACTATCTGCTCCAACTGTGGCAAAACACTCGAACACTATTGAAGCAAGCAAGTAACTGAAACTGCATTTACCACTATGCCAGGGGCGAACCTTGCGGGGAGGTGAAGCGGTGTGCTCCCAACCCTGTTCCTGCTTAATAGTACTTCTGTGAGTCATTGAGCTGACGAGCTGGTGGATGAAGCACCCGCATGCCTGTGAGAGGTACCTGACCTGAGAAATATGTTGGCAGCCTACTCAGCAAACCCCAAATTTGAAAGACTGTAATCTCTACTGATGACGGTTAAAGAACCAGAAACACATTTCTAGAGATCAGCACTATCTGCGTCAACTGTGCGGAAACACTTGAACACTCTTGAAGCAAGCAAGTAACTGAAACTGCATTTACCACAATGCCAGGGGCGAACCGTGCTGGGAGGTGAAGCGGTGTGCTCCCACCCCTGTTCCTGTTTAATAGTACTCCCATAAGTTATTGAGCTGACGAGCTCATGGATGAAGCACCCGCATGCCTGTGAGAGGTACCTGACCTGAGAAAGATGTTGGCAGCCTTCTCAGCAAACCCCACATTTGAAAGACTATAATCTCTACTGATGACGGTTAAAGAACCAGAAACACGTGTCTAGAGATCAGCACTATCTGCGTCAACTGTGGCAAAACACTCGAACACTCTTGAAGCAAGAAAGTAACTGAAACTGCATTTACCAAAATACCAGGGGCTACCCTTGCTGGGAGGTGAAGCGGTGTGCTCCCACCCCTGTTCCTGTTTAAAAATACTTACTAGAGTCATTGAACTGACGCGCTCGTGGATGAAGCACCCGCATGCCTGTGAGATGTACCTGACCTGAGAAAGATGTTGGCAGCCTACTCAGCAAATCCCAAATTTGAACGACTGTAATCTCTACTGATGACGGTTAAAGAACCAGAAACACGTGTCTAGAGATCAGCATCATCTACGCCAACTGTGGTGAAACACTCGAACACTCTTGAAGCAAGCAAGTAACTGAAACTGCAGTTACCACAATGCCAGGGGTGAACCTTGCTGGGAGGTGAAGTGGTGTGCTCCCACCCCTGTTCCTGTTTAATAGTACTCCTGTGAGTCATTGAGCTGACGAGCTCATGGATGAAGCACCCGCATGCCTGTGAGAGGTACCTGACCTGAGAGAGATGTTGGCCGCCTACTCAGCAAACTCCAAATTTCAAAGACTGTAATCTCTACTGATGACGGTTAAAGAACCAGAAACACGTGTCTAGAGATCAGCACTATCTGCACCAACTTTGGCGAAACACTTGAACACTCTTGAAGCAAGCAAGTAACCAAAACTGTATTTACCACAATGCCAGGGGCAAACCTTGCTGGGAGGTGAAGTGGTGTGCTCCCACCCCTGTTCCTGTTTAATAGTTTTCCCGTGAGTCATTGAGCTGACGAGCTCGTTGATGAAGCACCTGCATGCCTGTGAGAGGTACCTGATCTGAGAAAGATATTGGCAGCCTACTCAGCAAACCTCACATTTGAAAGACTGTAATCTCTACTGATGATGGTTAAAGAAGCAGAAACACGTGTCTAGAGATCAGCACTATTTGCGCCAACTGTGGCAAAACACTCGAACACTCTTGAAGCCAGCAAGTAACTGAAACTGCATTTACCACAACGCCAGGGATGAACCTTGCTGGGAACTGATGAGGTGTGCTCCCACCCCTGTTCCTGTTTAATAGTACTCTCGTGAGTCATTGAGCTGACGAGCTCGTGAATGAAGCACCCGCATGCCTGTGAGAGGTACCTGACCTGAGAAAGATGTTGGCAGCCTACTCAGCAAACCCCAAATTTGAAAGACTGTAATCTCTACTGATGACGGTTAAAGAACCAGAAACACATTTCTAGAGATCAGCACTATCTGCGTCAACTGTGCGGAAACACTTGAACACTCTTGAAGCAAGCAAGTAACTGAAACTGCATTTACCACAATGCCAGGGGCGAACCTTGCTGGGAGGTGAAGCGGTGAGCTCCCACCCCTGTTCCTGTTTAAAAGTACATCCGTGAGTCATTGAACTGACGAGCTTGTGGATGAAGCACCCGCATGCCTGTGGGAGGTACCTGACCTGAGAAACATGTTGGCAGCCTACTCAGCAAACCCAAATTTGAAAGACTGTAATCTCTACTGATGACGGTTAAAGAACCAGAAACCTGTGTCTAGAGATCAGCATCATCTACGCCAACTGTGGTGAAACACTCGAACACTCTTGAAGCAAGCAAGTAACTGAAACTGCATTTACCACAATGCCAGGGGCGAACCTTGCTGGGAGGTGAAGTGGTGTGCTCCCACCCCTGTTCCTGTTTAATAGTACTTCCGTGAGTCATTGAGCTGACGAGTTCGTGGATGAAGCACCTGCATGCCTGTGAGAGGTACCTGACCTGAGAAAGATGTTGGCAGCCTACTCAGCAAACCCCAAATTTCAAAGAGTGTAATCTCTACTGATGACGATTAAAGAACCGGAAACACGTGTCTAGAGATCAGCACTATCTGTGCCAACTGTGGCAAAACACTCGAACACTCTTGAAGCAAGCAAGTAACTGATACTGCATTTACCACAATGCCAGGGGCGAACCTTGCTGGGAGGTGAAGCGGTGTGCTCCCACCCATGTTCCTGCTTAATAGTACTCCCGTGAGTCATTGAGCTGACGAGCTGGTGGATGAAGCACCCGCATGCCTGTGAGAGGTACCTGACCTGAGAAAGATGTTGGCAGCCTACTCAGCAAACCCCAAATTTGAAAGACTGTAATCTCTACTGATGATGGTTAAAGAACCAGAAACACGTGTCTATGGATCAGCACCATCTGCGCAAACTGTGGTGAAACACTCGAACACTCTTGAAGCAAACAAGTAACTGAAACTCCATTTAGCACAATGCAAGGGGTGAAGCTTGCTGTGAGGTGAAGCAGTGTATTCCCACCCCTGTTCCTGTTTGATAGTACTCCCGTGAGTCATTGAGCTGACGAGCTCGTGGATGAAGCACCCGCATACCTGTGAGAGGTACCTGACCTGAGAAAGATGTTGGCAGCATACTCAGCAAACCCCACATTTGAAAGACTTTAATCTCTACTGTTGACGGTTAAAATACCAGAAACATGTGTCTAGAGATCAGCACTATCTGCTCCAACTGTGGCGAAACACTCGAACACTCTTGAAGCAAGCAAGTAACTGAAACTGCAGTTACCACAATGCCAGGGGCGAATCTTGCTGGGAGGTGAAGTGGTGTGGTCCCACCCCTGTTCCTGTTTAATAGTACTCCCGTGAGTCATTGAGCTGACGAGCTCGCGGATGAAGCACCCGCATACCTGTGAGAGGTACCTGACCTGAGAAAGATGTTGGCAGCATACTCAGCAAACCCCACATTTGAAAGACTGCAATCTCTACTGTTGACGGTTAAAATACCAGAAACACGTGTCTAGAGATCAGCACTATCTGCTCCAACTGTGGCGAAACACTCGAACACTCTTGAAGCAAGCAAGTAACTGAAACTGCATTTACCACAATGCCAGGGACGAACCTTGCTGGGAGGTGAAGTGGTGTGCTCCCACCCCTGTTCCTGTTTAATAGTACTCCCGTGAGTCATTGAGCTGACGAGCTGGTGGATGAAGCACCCGCATGCCTGTGAGAGGTACCTGACCTGAGAAAGATGTTGGCAGCCTACTCAGCAAACCCCAAATTTGAAAGACTGTAATCTCTACTGATGACGGTTAAAGAACCAGAAACACGTGTCTAGAGATCAGCATCATCTACGCCAACTGTGGTGAAACACTTGAACACTCTTGAAGCAAGCAAGTAACTGAAACTGCTGTTACCACAATGCCAGGGGCGAACCTTGCTGGGAGGTGAAGTGGTGTGCTCCCACCCCTGTTCCTGTTTAATAGTACTCCTGTGAGTCATTGAGATAACGAGCTCGTGGATGAAGCACCCGCATGCCTGTGAGAGGTACCTGACCTGAAAAAGATGTTGGCAGCCTACTCAGCAAACTCCAAATTTCAAAGACTGTAATCTCTACTGATGACGGTTAAAGAACCAGAAACACGTGTCTAGAGATCAGCACTATCTGCACCAAGTTTGGCGAAACACTTGAACGCTCTTGAAGCAAGCAAGTAACTGAAACTGCATTTATCACAATGCCAGGGGCGAACCGTGCTGGGAGGTGAAGCGGTGTGCTCCCACCCCTGTTCCTGTTTAATAGTACTCCCATGAGTTATTGAGCTGACGAGCTCATGGATGAAGCACCCGCATGCCTGTGAGAGGTACCTGACCTGAGAAAGATGTTGGCAGCCTTCTCAGCAAACCCCACATTTGAAAGACTGTAATCTCTACTGATGACGGTTAAAGAACCAGAAACACGTGTCTAGAGATCAGCACTATCTGCGTCAACTGTGGCAAAACACTCGAACACTCTTGAAGCAAGAAAGTAACTGAAACTGCATTTACCAAAATACCAGGGGCTACCCTTGCTGGGAGGTGAAGCGGTGTGCTCCCACCCCTTTTCCTGTTTAAAAATACTTACGAGAGTCATTGAACTGACGCGCTCGTGGATGAAGCACCCGCATGCCTGTGAGATGTACCTGACCTGAGAAAGATGTTGGCAGCCTACTCAGCAAATCCCAAATTTGAAAGATTGTAATCTCTACTGATGACGGTTAAAGAACCAGAAACACGTGTCTAGAGATCAGCATCATCTACGCCAACTGTGGTGAAACACTCGAACACTCTTGAAGCAAGCAAGTAACTGAAACTGCAGTTACCACAATGCCAGGGGCGAACCTTGCTGGGAGGTGAAGTGGTGTGCTCCCACCCCTGTTCCTGTTTAATAGTACTCCTGTGAGTCATTGAGCTGACGAGCTCATGGATGAAGCACCCGCATGCCTGTGAGAGGTACCTGACCTGAGAAAGATGTTGGCAGCCTACTCAGCAAACTCCCAATTTCAAAGACTGTAATCTCTACTGATGACGGTTAAAGAACCAGAAACACGTGTCTAGAGATCAGCACTATCTGCGTCAACTGTGGCAAAACACTCGAACACTCTTGAAGCAAGAAAGTAACTGAAACTGCATTTACCAAAATACCAGGGGCTACCCTTGCTGGGAGGTGAAGCGGTGTGCTCCCACCCCTGTTCCTGTTTAAAAATACTTACGAGAGTCATTGAACTGACGCGCTCGTGGATGAAGCACCCGCATGCCTGTGAGATGTACCTGACCTGAGAAAGATGTTGGCAGCCTACTCAGCAAATCCCAAATTTGAAAGATTGTAATCTCTACTGATGATGGTTAAAGAACCAGAAACACGTGTCTAGAGATCAGCATCATCTACGCCAACTGTGGTGAAACACTCGAACACTCTTGAAGCAAGCAAGTAACTGAAACTGCAGTTACCACAATGCCAGGGGCGAATCTTGCTGGGAGGTGAAGTGGTGTGCTCCCACCCCTGTTCCTGTTTAATAGTACTCCTGTGAGTCATTGAGCTGACGAGCTCGTGGATGAAGCACCCGCATACCTGTGAGAGGTACCTGACCTGAGAAAGATGTTGGCAGCATACTCAGCAAACCCCACATTTGAAAGACTGCAATCTCTACTGTTGACGGTTAAAATACCAGAAACACGTGTCTAGAGATCAGCACTATCTGCTCCAACTGTGGCGAAACACTCGAACACTCTTGAAGCAAGCAAGTAACTGAAACTGCATTTACCACAATGCCAGGGGCGAACCTTGCTGGGAGGTGAAGCGGTGTGCTCCCACCCCTGTTCCTGCTTAATAGTACTTCTGTGAGTCATTAAGCTGACGAGCTGGTGGATGAAGCACCCGCATGCCTGTGAGAGGTACCTGACCTGAGAAAGATGTTGGCAGCCTACTCAGCAAACCCCAAATTTGAAAGACTGTAATCTCTACTGATGACGGTTAAAGAACCGGAAACACGTGTCTAGAGATCAGTACTATCTGCGCCAACTGTGCGGAAACACTTGAACACTCTTGAAGCAAGCAAGTAACTGAAACTGCATTTACCAAAATGCCAGGGGCGAACCTTGCTGGGAGGTGAAGCGGTGTGCTCCCACCCCTGTTCCTGTTTAAAAGTACTTCCGTGAGTCATTGAACTGACGAGCTCGTGGATGAAGCCCCCGCATGCCTGTGAGATGTTCCTGACCTGAGAAAGATGTTGGCGGCCTACTCAGCAAACCCCAAATTTGAAAGACTGTAATCTCTACTGATGACGGTTAAAGAATCAGAAACACGTGTCTAGAGATCAGCACGATCTGCGCCAACTGTGCGGAAACACTTGAACACTCTTGAAGCAAGCAAGTAACTGAAACTGCATTTACCACAATGCCAGGGGCGAACCTTGCTGGGAGGTGAAGAGGTGTGTTCCCACCCCTGTTCCTGTTTAATAGTACTCCCATGAGTTATTGAGCTGACGAGCTCATGGATGAAGCACCCGCATGCCTGTGAGAGGTACTTGACCTGAGAAAGATTTTGGCAGCCTTCTGAGCAAACCCCACATTTGAAAGACTGTAATCTCTACTGATGACCGATAAAGAACCAGAATCACGTGTCTAGAGATCAGCACTATCTGCGTCAACTGTGGCAAAACACTCGAACACTCTTGAAGCAAGCAAGTAACTGAAACTGCATTTACCAAAATACCAGGGGCTACCCTTGCTGGGAGGTGAAGCGGTGTGCTCCCACCTCTGTTCCTGTTTAAAAATACTTACGAGAGTCATTGAACTGACGCGCTCGTGGATGAAGCACCAGCATGCCTGTGAGAGGTACCTGACCTGAGAAAGATGTTGGCAGCCTACTCAGCAAACCCCAAATTTGAAAGACTGTAATCTCTACTGATGACGGTTAAAGAACCAGAAACACGTGTCTAGAGATCAGCATCATCTACGCCAACTGTGGTGAAACACTCGAACACTCTTGAAGCAAGCAAGTAACTGAAACTGCTGTTACCACAATGCCAGGGGCGAACCTTGCTGGGAGGTGAAGTGGTGTGCTCCCACCCCTGTTCCTGTTTAATAGTACTCCTGTGAGTCATTGAGATAACGAGCTCGTGGATGAAGCACCCGCATGCCTGTGAGAGGTACCTGACCTGAAAAAGATGTTGGCAGCCTACTCAGCAAACTCCAAATTTCAAAGACTGTAATCTCTACTGATGACGGTTAAAGAACCAGAAACACGTGTCTAGAGATCAGCACTATCTGCACCAACTTTGGCGAAACACTTAAACACTCTTGAAGCAAGCAAGTAACTGAAACTGCATTTATCACAATGCCAGGGGCGAACCGTGCTGGGAGGTGAAGCGGTGTGCTCCCACCCCTGTTCCTGTTTAATAGTACTACCATGAGTTATTGAGCTGACGAGCTCATGGATGAAGCACCCGCATGCCTGTGAGAGGTACCTGACCTGAGAAAGATGTTGGCAGCCTTCTCAGCAAACCCCACATTTGAAAGACTGTAATCTCTACTGATGACGGTTAAAGAACCAGAAACACGTGTCTAGAGATCAGCACTATCCGCGTCAACTGTGGCAAAACACTCGAACACTCTTGAAGCAAGAAAGTAACTGAAACTGCATTTACCAAAATACCAGGGGCGAACCTTTCTGGGAGGTGAAGTGGTGTGCTCCCACCCCTGTTCCTGTTTAATAGTACTCCTGTGAGTCATTGAGCTGACGAGCTCATGGATGAAGCACCCACATGCCTGTGAGAGGTACCTGACCTGAGAAAGATGTTGGCAGCCTACTCAGCAAACTCCAAATTTCAAAGACTGTAATCTCTACTGATGATGGTTAAAGAACCAGAAACACGTGTCTAGAGATCAGCACTATCTGCGTCAACTGTGGCAAAACACTCGAACACTCTTGAAGCAAGAAAGTAACTGAAACTGCATTTACCAAAATACCAGGGGCTACCCTTGCTGGGAGGTGAAGCGGTGTGCTCCCACCCCTGTTCCTGTTTAAAAATACTTACGAGAGTCATTGAACTGACGCGCTCGTGGATGAAGCACCCGCATGCCTGTGAGATGTACCTGACCTGAGAAAGATGTTGGCAGCCTACTCAGCAAATCCCAAATTTGAAAGATTGTAATCTCTACTGATGACGGTTAAAGAACCAGAAACACGTGTCTAGAGATCAGCATCATCTACGCCAACTGTGGTGAAACACTCGAACACTCTTGAAGCAAGCAAGTAACTGAAACTGCAGTTACCACAATGCCAGGGGCGAATCTTGCTGGGAGGTGAAGTGGTGTGCTCCCACCCCTGTTCCTGTTTAATAGTACTCCTGTGAGTCATTGAGCTGACGAGCTCATGGATGAAGCACCCGCATGCCTGTGAGAGGTACCTGACCTGAGAAAGATGTTGGCAGCCTACTCAGCAAACTCCAAATTTCAAAGACTGTAATCTCTACTGATGACGGTTAAAGAACCAGAAACACATGTCTAGAGATCAGCACTATCTGCACCAACTTTGGCGAAACACTTCAACACTCTTGAAGCAAGCAAGTAACCAAAACTGTATTTACCACAATGCCAGGGGCAAACCTTGCTGGGAGGTGAAGTGGTGTGCCCCCACCCCTGTTCCTGTTTAATAGTTTTCCCGTGAGTCATTGAGCTGACGAGCTCGTTGATGAAGCACCCGCATGCCTGTGAGAGGTACCTGATCTGAGAAAGATATTGGCAGCCTACTCAGCAAACCTCACATTTGAAAGACTGTAATCTCTACTGATGATGGTTAAAGAAGCAGAAACACGTGTCTAGAGATCAGCACTATTTGCGCCAACTGTGGCAAAACACTCGAACACTCTTGAAGCCAGCAAGTAACTGAAACTGCATTTACCACAACGCCAGGGATGAACCTTGCTGGGAACTGATGAGGTGTGCTCCCACCCCTGTTCCTGTTTAATAGTTCTCCCGTGAGTCATTGAGCTGACGAGCTCGTGAATGAAGCACCCGCATGCCTGTGAGAGGTACCTGACCTGAGAAAGATGTTGGCAGCCTACTCAGCAAATTCCAATTTGAAAGACTGTAATCTCTACTGATGATGGTTAAAGAACCAGAAACACGTGTCTAGAGATCAGCACCATCTGCGCCAACTGTGGTGAAACACTCGAACACTCTTGAAGGAAGCAAGTAACTGAAACTCCATTTACCAAAATGCCACGGGCGAACCTTGCTGTGAGGTGAAGCGGTGTGCTCTCACCCCTGTTCCTGTTTAATAGTACTCCTGTGAGTCATTGAGCTAACGAGCTCATGGATGAAGCACCCGCATGCCTGTGAGAGGTACCTGACCTGAGAAAGATGTTGGCAGCATACTCAGCAAAACCCAGATTTAAAAGACTGTAATCTCTACTGTTGACGGTTAAAATACCAGAAAGACGTGTCTAGAGATCAGCACTATCTGCTCCAACTGTGGCGAAACACTCGAACACTATTGAAGCAAGCAAGTAACTGAAACTGCATTTACCACAATGCCAGGGGCGAACCTTGGTGGGAGGTGAAGCGGTGTGCTCCCACCCCTGTTCCTGTTTAATAGTACTCCTGTGAGTCATTGAGCTGACGAGCTCATGGATGAAGCACCCGCATGCCTGTGAGAGGTACCTGACCTGAGAAAGATGTTGGCAGCCTACTCAGCAAACTCCAAATTTCAAAGACTGTAATCTCTACTGATGACGGTTAAAGAACCAGAAACACATGTCTAGAGATCAGCACTATCTGCACCAACTTTGGCGAAACACTTGAACACTCTTGAAGCAAGCAAGTAACCAAAACTGTATTTACCACAATGCCAGGGGCAAACCTTGCTGGGAGGTGAAGTGGTGTGCCCCCACCCCTGTTCCTGTTTAATAGTTTTCCCGTGAGTCATTGAGCTGACGAGCTCGTTGATGAAGCACCCGCATGCCTGTGAGAGGTACCTGATCTGAGAAAGATATTGGCAGCCTACTCAGCAAACCTCACATTTGAAAGACTGTAATCTCTACTGATGATGGTTAAAGAAGCAGAAACACGTGTCTAGAGATCAGCACTATTTGCGCCAACTGTGGCAAAACACTCGAACACTCTTGAAGCCAGCAAGTAACTGAAACTGCATTTACCACAACGCCAGGGATGAACCTTGCTGGGAACTGATGAGGTGTGCTCCCACCCCTGTTCCTGTTTAATAGTACTCCCGTGAGTCATTGAGCTGACGAGCTCATGGATGAAGCACCGCATGCCTGTGAGAGGTACCTGACCTGAGAAAGATGTTGGCAGCCTACTCAGCAAATTCCAATTTGAAAGACTGTAATCTCTACTGATGATGGTTAAAGAACCAGAAACACGTGTCTAGAGATCAGCACCATCTGCGCCAACTGTGGTGAAACACTCGAACACTCTTGAAACAAGCAAGTAACTGAAACTCCATTTACCAAAATGCCAGGGGTGAACCTTGCTGTGAGGTGAAGCGGTGTGCTCTCACCCCTGTTCCTGTTTAATAGTACTCCTGTGAGTCATTGAGCTGACGAGCTCATGGATGAAGCACCCGCATGCCTGTGAGAGGTACCTGACCTGAGAAAGATGTTGGCAGCATACTCAGCAAAACCCAGATTTAAAAGACTGTAATCTCTACTGTTGACGGTTAAAATACCAGAAAGACGTGTCTAGAGATCAGCACTATCTGCTCCAACTGTGGCGAAACACTCGAACACTATTGAAGCAAGCAAGTAACTGAAACTGCATTTACCACAATGCCAGGGGCGAACCTTGGTGGGAGGTGAAGCGGTGTGCTCCCACCCCTGTTCCTGTTTAATAGTACTCCTGTGAGTCATTGAGCTGACGAGCTCATGGATGAAGCACCCGCATGCCTGTGAGAGGTACCTGACCTGAGAAAGATGTTGGCAGCCTACTCAGCAAACTCCAAATTTCAAAGACTGTAATCTCTACTGATGACGGTTAAAGAACCAGAAACACATGTCTAGAGATCAGCACTATCTGCACCAACTTTGGCGAAACACTTGAACACTCTTGAAGCAAGCAAGTAACCAAAACTGTATTTACCACAATGCCAGGGGCAAACCTTGCTGGGAGGTGAAGTGGTGTGCCCCCACCCCTGTTCCTGTTTAATAGTTTTCCCGTGAGTCATTGAGCTGACGAGCTCGTTGATGAAGCACCCGCATGCCTGTGAGAGGTACCTGATCTGAGAAAGATATTGGCAGCCTACTCAGCAAACCTCACATTTGAAAGACTGTAATCTCTACTGATGATGGTTAAAGAAGCAGAAACACGTGTCTAGAGATCAGCACTATCTGCGCCAACTGTGGCGAAACACTCGAACACTCTTGAAGCCAGCAAGTAACTGAAACTGCATTTACCACAATGCCACGGGCGAACCTTGCTGGGAGGTGAAGCGGTGTGCTCCCACCCCTGTTCCTGTTTAAAAGTACTTCTGTGAGTCATTGAACTGACGAGCTCATGGATGAAGCACCGCATGCCTGTGAGAGGTACCTGACCTGAGAAAGATGTTGGCAGCCTACTCAGCAAATTCCAAATTTGAAAGACTGTAATCTCTACTGATGATGGTTAAAGAACCAGAAACACGTGTCTAGAGATCAGCACCATCTGCGCCAACTGTGGTGAAACACTCGAACACTCTTGAAACAAGCAAGTAACTGAAACTCCATTTACCAAAATGCCAGGGGTGAACCTTGCTGTGAGGTGAAGCGGTGTGCTCTCACCCCTGTTCCTGTTTAATAGTACTCCCGTGAGTCATTGAGCTGACGAGCTCATGGATGAAGCACCCGCATGCCTGTGAGAGGTACCTGACCTGAGAAAGATGTTGGCAGCATACTCAGCAAAACCCAGATTTAAAAGACTGTAATCTCTACTGTTGACGGTTAAAATACCAGAAAGACGTGTCTAGAGATCAGCACTATCTGCTCCAACTGTGGCGAAACACTCGAACACTATTGAAGCAAGCAAGTAACTGAAACTGCATTTACCACAATGCCAGGGGCGAACCTTGCTGGGAGGTGAAGCGGTGTGCTCCCACCCCTGTTCCTGCTTAATAGTACTTCTGTGAGTCATTGAGCTGACGAGCTGGTGGATGAAGCACCCGCATGCCTGTGAGAGGTACCTGACCTGAGAAATATGTTGGCAGCCTACTCAGCAAACCCCAAATTTGAAAGACTGTAATCTCTACTGATGACGGTTAAAGAACCAGAAACACATTTCTAGAGATCAGCACTATCTGCGTCAACTGTGCGGAAACACTTGAACACTCTTGAAGCAAGCAAGTAACTGAAACTGCATTTACCACAAAGGCAGGGGCGAACCGTGCTGGGAGGTGAAGCGGTGTGCTCCCACCCCTGTTCCTGTTTAATAGTACTCCCATGAGTTATTGAGCTGACGAGCTCATGGATGAAGCACCCGCATGCCTGTGAGAGGTACCTGACCTGAGAAACATGTTGGCAGCCTTCTCAGCAAACCCCACATTTGAGAGACTGTAATCTGTACTGATGACGGTTCAAGAACCAGAAACATGTGTCTAGAGATCAGCACTATCTGCGCCAACTGTGGCAAAACACTCGAACACTCTTGAAGCAAGCAAGTAACTGAAACTGCATTTACCAAAATGCCAGGGGCGAACCTTGCTGGGAGGTGAAGCGGTGAGCTCCCACCCCTGTTCCTGTTTAAAAGTACATCCGTGAGTCATTGAACTGACGAGCTTGTGGATGAAGCACCCGCATGCCTGTGAGAGGTACCTGACCTGAGAAACATGTTGGCAGCCTACTCAGCAAACCCAAATTTGAAAGACTGTAATCTCTACTGATGACGGTTAAAGAACCAGAAACCCGTGTCTAGAGATCAGCATCATCTACGCCAACTGTGGTGAAACACTCGAACACTCTTGAAGCAAGCAAGTAACTGAAACTGCATTTACCACAATGCCAGGGGCGAACCTTGCTGGGAGGTGAAGTGGTGTGCTCCCACCCCTGTTCCTGTTTAATAGTACTTCCGTGAGTCATTGAGCTGACGAGTTCGTGGATGAAGCACCTGCATGCCTGTGAGAGGTACCTGACCTGAGAAAGATGTTGGCAGCCTACTCAGCAAACCCCACATTTCAAAGAGTGTAATCTCTACTGATGACGATTAAAGAACCGGAAACACGTGTCTAGAGATCAGCACTATCTGTGCCAACTGTGGCAAAACACTCGAACACTCTTGAAGCAAGCAAGTAACTGATACTGCATTTACCACAATGCCAGTGGCGATCCTTGCTGGGAGGTGAAGCGGTGTGCTCCCACCCATGTTCCTGCTTAATAGTACTCCCGTGAGTCATTGAGCTGACGAGCTGGTGGATGAAGCACCCGCATGCCTGTGAGAGGTACCTGACCTGAGAAAGATGTTGGCAGCCTACTCAGCAAACCCCAAATTTGAAAGACTGTAATCTCTACTGATGATGGTTAAAGAACCAGAAACACGTGTCTAGAGATCAGCACCATCTGCGCAAACTGTGGTGAAACACTCGAACACTCTTGAAGCAAACAAGTAACTGAAACTCCATTTAGCACAATGCCAGGGGTGAAGCTTGCTGTGAGGTGAAGCGGTGTGCTCCCACCCCTGTTCCTGTTTAATAGTACTCCCGTGAGTCATTGAGCTGACGAGCTCGTGGATGAAGCACCCGCATACCTGTGAGAGGTACCTGACCTGAGAAAAATGTTGGCAGCATACTCAGCAAACCCCACATTTGAAAGACTGTAATCTCTACTGTTGACGGTTAAAATACCAGAAACACGTGTCTAGAGATCAGCACTATCTGCTCCAACTGTGGCGAAACACTCGAACACTCTTGAAGCAAGCAAGTAACTGAAACTGCATTTACCACAATGCCAGGGGCGAACCTTGCTCGGAGGTGAAGCGGTGTGCTCCCACCCCTGTTCCTGCTTAATAGTACTTCTGTGAGTCATTGAGCTGACGAGCTGGTGGATGAAGCACCCGCATGCCTGTGAGAGGTACCTGACCTGAGAAATATGTTGGCAGCCTACTCAGCAAACCCCAAATTTGAAAGACTGGAATCTCTACTGATGACGGTTAAAGAACCAGAAACACATTTCTAGAGATCAGCACTATCTGCGTCAACTGTGCGGAAACACTTGAACACTCTTGAAGCAAGCAAGTAACTGAAACTGCATTTACCACAATGCCAGGGGCGAACCTTGCTGGGAGGTGAAGCGGTGTGCTCCCACCCCTGTTCCTGCTTAATAGTACTTCTGTGAGTCATTGAGCTGACGAGCTGGTGGATGAAGCACCCGCATGCCTGTGAGAGGTACCTGACCTGAGAAATATGTTGGCAGCCTACTCAGCAAACCCCAAATTTGAAAGACTGTAATCTCTACTGATGACGGTTAAAGAACCAGAAACACATTTCTAGAGATCAGCACTATCTGCGTCAACTGTGCGGAAACACTTGAACACTCTTGAAGCAAGCAAGTAACTGAAACTGCATTTACCACAATGCCAGGGGCGAACCGTGCTGGGAGGTGAAGCGGTGTGCTCCCACCCCTGTTCCTGTTTAATAGTACTCCCATGAGTTATTGAGCTGACGAGCTCATGGATGAAACATCTGCATGCCTGTGAGAGGTACCTGACCTGAGAAACATGTTGGCAGCCTTCTCAGCAAACCCCACATTTGAGAGACTGTAATCTGTACTGATGATGGTTAAAGAACCAGAAACATGTGTCTAGAGATCAGCACTATCTGCGCCAACTGTGGCAAAACACTCGAACACTCTTGAAGCAAGCAAGTAACTGAAACTGCATTTACCAAAATGCCAGGGGCGAACCTTGCTGGGAGGTGAAGCGGTGAGCTCCCACCCCTGTTCCTGTTTAAAAGTACATCCGTGAGTCATTGAACTGACGAGCTTGTGGATGAAGCACCCGCATGCCTGTGGGAGGTACCTGACCTGAGAAACATGTTGGCAGCCTACTCAGCAAACCCAAATTTGAAAGACTGTAATCTCTACTGATGACGGTTAAAGAACCAGAAACCTGTGTCTAGAGATCAGCATCATCTACGCCAACTGTGGTGAAACACTCGAACACTCTTGAAGCAAGCAAGTAACTGAAACTGCATTTACCACAATGCCAGGGACGAACCTTGCTGGGAGGTGAAGTGGTGTGCTCCCACCCCTGTTCCTGTTTAATAGTACTTCCGTGAGTCATTGAGCTGACGAGTTCGTGGATGAAGCACCTGCATGCCTGTGAGAGGTACCTGACCTGAGAAAGATGTTGGCAGCCTACTCAGCAAACCCCAAATTTCAAAGAGTGTAATCTCTACTGATGACGATTAAAGAACCGGAAACACGTGTCTAGAGATCAGCACTATCTGTGCCAACTGTGGCAAAACACTCGAACACTCTTGAAGCAAGCAAGTAACTGATACTGCATTTACCACAATGCCAGGGGCGAACCTTGCTGGGAGGTGAAGCGGTGTGCTCCCACCCATGTTCCTGCTTAATAGTACTCCCGTGAGTCATTGAGCTGACGAGCTGGTGGATGAAGCACCCGCATGCCTGTGAGAGGTACCTGACCTGAGAAAGATGTTGGCAGCCTACTCAGCAAACCCCAAATTTGAAAGACTGTAATCTCTACTGATGATGGTTAAAGAACCAGAAACACGTGTCTAGAGATCAGCACCATCTGCGCAAACTGTGGTGAAACACTCGAACACTCTTGAAGCAAACAAGTAACTGAAACTCCATTTAGCACAATGCCAGGGGTGAAGCTTGCTGTGAGGTGAAGCGGTGTGCTCCCACCCCTGTTCCTGTTTAATAGTACTCCCGTGAGTCATTGAGCTGACGAGCTCGTGGATGAAGCACCCGCATACCTGTGAGAAGTACCTGACCTGAGAAAGATGTTGGCAGCATACTCAGCAAACCCCACATTTGAAAGACTGTAATCTCTACTGTTGACGGTTAAAATACCAGAAACACGTGTCTAGAGATCAGCACTATCTGCTCCAACTGTGGCGAAACACTCGAACACTCTTGAAGCTAGCAAGTAACTGAAACTGCATTTACCACAATGCCAGGGGCGAACCTTGCTGGGAGGTGAAGCGGTGTGCTCCCACCCCTGTTCCTGCTTAATAGTACTTCTGTGAGTCATTGAGCTGACGAGCTGGTGGATGAAGCACCCGCAAGCCTGTGAGAGGTACCTGACCTGAGAAATATGTTGGAAGCCTACTCAGCAAACCCCAAATTTGAAAGACTGTAATCTCTACTGATGACGGTTAAAGAACCAGAAACACATTTCTAGAGATCAGCACTATCTGCGTCAACTGTGCGGAAACACTTGAACACTCTTGAAGCAAGCAAGTAACTGAAACTGCATTTACCACAATGCCAGGGGCGAACCGTGCTGGGAGGTGAAGCGGTGTGCTCCCACCCCTGTTCCTGTTTAATAGTACTCCCATGAGTTATTGAGCTGACGAGCTCATGGATGAAGCACCCCCATGCCTGTGAGAGGTACCTGACCTGAGAAACATGTTGGCAGCCTTCTCAGCAAACCCCACATTTGAAAGACTGTAATCTGTGCTGATGACGGTTAAAGAACCAGAAACATGTGTCTAGAGATCAGCACTATCTGCGCCAACTGTGGCAAAACACTCGAACACTCTTGAAGCAAGCAAGTAACTGAAACTGCATTTACCAAAATGCCAGGGGCGAACCTTGCTGGGAGGTGAAGCGGTGTGCTCCCACCCCTGTTCCTATTTAAAAGTACATCCGTGAGTCATTGAACTGACGAGCTTGTGGATGAAGCACCCGCATGCCTGTGAGAGGTACATAACCTGAGAAAGATGTATGCAGCCTACTCAGCAAACCCAAATTTGAAAGACTGTAATCTCTACTGATGATGGTTAAAGAACCAGAAACACGTGTCTAGAGATCAGCACCATCTGCGCAAACCGTGGTGAAACACTCGAACACTCTTGAAGCAAACAAGTAACTGAAACTCCATTTAGCACAATGCCAGGGGTGAAGCTTGCTGTGAGGTGAAGCGGTGTGCTCCTACCCCTGTTCCTGTTTAATAGTACTCCCGTGAGTCATTGAGCTGACGAGCTCGCGGATGAAGCACCCGCATACCTGTGAGAGGTACCTGACCTGAGAAAGATGTTGGCAGCATACTCAGCAAACCCCACATTTGAAAGACTGCAATCTCTACTGTTGACGGTTAAAATACCAGAAACACGTGGCTAGAGATCAGCACTATCTGCTCCAACTGTGGCGAAACACTCGAACACTCTTGAAGCAAGCAAGTAACTGAAACTGCATTTACCACAATGCCAGGGGCGAACCTTGCTGGGAGGTGAAGCGGTGTGCTCCCACCCCTGTTCCTGCTTAATAGTACTTCTGTGAGTCATTAAGCTGACGAGCTGGTGGATGAAGCACCCGCATGCCTGTGAGAGGTACCTGACCTGAGAAAGATGTTGGCAGCCTACTCAGCAAACCCCAAATTTGAAAGACTGTAATCTCTACTGATGACGGTTAAAGAACCGGAAACACGTGTCTAGAGATCAGTACTATCTGCGCCAACTGTGCGGAAACACTTGAACACTCTTGAAGCAAGCAAGTAACTGAAACTGCATTTACCAAAATGCCAGGGGCGAACCTTGCTGGGAGGTGAAGCGGTGTGCTCCCACCCCTGTTCCTGTTTAAAAGTACTTCCGTGAGTCATTGAACTGACGAGCTCGTGGATGAAGCCCCCGCATGCCTGTGAGATGTTCCTGACCTGAGAAAGATGTTGGCGGCCTACTCAGCAAACCCCAAATTTGAAAGACTGTAATCTCTACTGATGACGGTTAAAGAATCAGAAACACGTGTCTAGAGATCAGCACTATCTGCGCCAACTGTGCGGAAACACTTGAACACTCTTGAAGCAAGCAAGTAACTGAAACTGCATTTACCACAATGCCAGGGGCGAACCTTGCTGGGAGGTGAAGAGGTGTGTTCCCACCCCTGTTCCTGTTTAATAGTACTCCCATGAGTTATTGAGCTGACGAGCTCATGGATGAAGCACCCGCATGCCTGTGAGAGGTACTTGACCTGAGAAAGATTTTGGCAGCCTTCTGAGCAAACCCCACATTTGAAAGACTGTAATCTCTACTGATGACCGATAAAGAACCAGAAACACGTGTCTAGAGATCAGCACTATCTGCGTCAACTGTGGCAAAACACTCGAACACTCTTGAAGCAAGCAAGTAACTGAAACTGCATTTACCAAAATACCAGGGGCTACCCTTGCTGGGAGGTGAAGCGGTGTGCTCCCACCTCTGTTCCTGTTTAAAAATACTTACGAGAGTCATTGAACTGACGCGCTCGTGGATGAAGCACCCGCATGCCTGTGAGAGGTACCTGACCTGAGAAAGATGTTGGCAGCCTACTCAGCAAACCCCAAATTTGAAAGACTGTAATCTCTACTGATGACGGTTAAAGAACCAGAAACACGTGTCTAGAGATCAGCATCATCTACGCCAACTGTGGTGAAACACTCGAACACTCTTGAAGCAAGCAAGTAACTGAAACTGCTGTTACCACAATGCCAGGGGCGAACCTTGCTGGGAGGTGAAGTGGTGTGCTCCCACCCATGTTCCTGTTTAATAGTACTCCTGTGAGTCATTGAGATAACGAGCTCGTGGATGAAGCACCCGCATGCCTGTGAGAGGTACCTGACCTGAAAAAGATGTTGGCAGTCTACTCAGCAAACTCCAAATTTCAAAGACTGTAATCTCTACTGATGACGGTTAAAGAACCAGAAACACGTGTCTAGAGATCAGCACTATCTGCACCAACTTTGGCGAAACACTTGAACACTCTTGAAGCAAGCAAGTAACTGAAACTGCATTTATCACAATGCCAGGGGCAAACCGTGCTGGGAGGTGAAGCGGTGTGCTCCCACCCCTGTTCCTGTTTAATAGTACTCCCATGAGTTATTGAGCTGACGAGCTCATGGATGAAGCACCCGCATGCCTGTGAGAGGTACCTGACCTGAGAAAGATGTTGGCAGCCTTCTCAGCAAACCCCACATTTGAAAGACTGTAATCTCTACTGATGACGGTTAAAGAACCAGAAACACGTGTCTAGAGATCAGCACTATCTGCGTCAACTGTGGCAAAACACTCGAACACTCTTGAAG
This sequence comes from Triturus cristatus, assembly GCF_964204655.1. Lineage (NCBI taxonomy): Eukaryota > Metazoa > Chordata > Amphibia > Caudata > Salamandridae > Triturus > Triturus cristatus. Next base: position 735,987,417 of record NC_140593.1, read on the forward strand.
CAAGAAAGTAACTGAAACTGCATTTACCAAAATACCAGGGGCTACCCTTGCTGGGAGGTGAAGCGGTGTGCTCCCACCCCTGTTCCTGTTTAAAAATACTTACGAGAGTCATTGAACTGACGCGCTCGTGGATGAAGCACCCGCATGCCTGTGAGATGTACCTGACCTGAGAAAGATGTTGGCAGCCTACTCAGCAAATCCCAAATTTGAAAGATTGTAATCTCTACTGATGACGGTTAAAGAACCAGAAACACGTGTCTAGAGATCAGCATCATCTACGCCAACTGTGGTGAAACACTCGAACACTCTTGAAGCAAGCAAGTAACTGAAACTGCAGTTACCACAATGCCAGGGGCGAACCTTGCTGGGAGGTGAAGTGGTGTGCTCCCACCCCTGTTCCTGTTTAATAGTACTCCTGTGAGTCATTGAGCTGACGAGCTCATGGATGAAGCACCCGCATGCCTGTGAGAGGTACCTGACCTGAGAAAGATGTTGGCAGCCTACTCAGCAAACTCCCAATTTCAAAGACTGTAATCTCTACTGATGACGGTTAAAGAACCAGAAACACGTGTCTAGAGATCAGCACTATCTGCGTCAACTGTGGCAAAACACTCGAACACTCTTGAAGCAAGAAAGAAACTGAAACTGCATTTACCAAAATACCAGGGGCTACCCTTGCTGGGAGGTGAAGCGGTGTGCTCCCACCCCTGTTCCTGTTTAAAAATACTTACGAGAGTCATTGAACTGACGCGCTCGTGGATGAAGCACCCGCATGCCTGTGAGATGTACCTGACCTGAGAAAGATGTTGGCAGCCTACTCAGCAAATCCCAAATTTGAAAGATTGTAATCTCTACTGATGACGGTTAAAGAACTAGAAACACGTGTCTAGAGATCAGCATCATCTACGCCAACTGTGGTGAAACACTCGAACACTCTTGAAGCAAGCAAGTAACTGAAACTGCAGTTACCACAATGCCAGAGGCGAATCTTGCTGGGAGGTGAAGTGGTGTGCTCCCACCCCTGTTCCTGTTTAATAGTACTCCTGTGAGTCATTGAGCTGACGAGCTCGTGGATGAAGCACCCGCATACCTGTGAGAGGTACCTGACCTGAGAAAGATGTTGGCAGCATACTCAGCAAACCCCAGATTTAAAAGACTGTAATCTCTACTGTTGACGGTTAAAATACCAGAAACACGTGTCTAGAGATCAGCACTATCTGCTCCAACTGTGGCGAAACACTCGAACACTATTGAAGCAAGCAAGTAACTGAAACTGCATTTACCACAATGCCAGGGGCGAACCTTGCTGGGAGGTGAAGCGGTGTGCTCCCACCCCTGTTCCTGCTTAATAGTACTTCTGTGAGTCATTGAGCTGACGAGCTGGTGGATGAAGCACCCGCATGCCTGTGAGAGGTACCTGACCTGAGAAATATGTTGGCAGCCTACTCAGCAAACCCCCAATTTGAAAGACTGTAATCTCTACTGATGACGGTTAAAGAACCAGAAACACATTTCTAGAGATCAGCACTATCTGCGTCAACTGTGCGGAAACACTTGAACACTCTTGAAGCAAGCAAGTAACTGAAACTGCATTTACCACAATGCCAGGGGCGAACCGTGCTGGGAGGTGAAGCGGTGTGCTCCCACCCCTGTTCCTGTTTAATAGTACTCCCATGAGTTATTGAGCTGACGAGCTCATGGATGAAACATCTGCATGCCTGTGAGAGGTACCTGACCTGAGAAACATGTTGGCAGCCTTCTCAGAAAACCCCACATTTGAGAGACTGTAATCTGTACTGATGATGGTTAAAGAACCAGAAACATGTGTCTAGAGATCAGCACTATCTGCGCCAACTGTGGCAAAACACTCGAACACTCTTGAAGCAAGCAAGTAACTGAAACTGCATTTACCAAAATGCCAGGGGCGAACCTTGCTGGGAGGTGAAGCGGTGAGCTCCCACCCCTGTTCCTGTTTAAAAGTACATCCGTGAGTCATTGAACTGACGAGCTTGTGGATGAAGCACCCGCATGCCTGTGGGAGGTATCTGACCTGAGAAACATGTTGGCAGCCTACTCAGCAAACCCAAATTTGAAAGACTGTAATCTCTACTGATGACGGTTAAAGAACCAGAAACCTGTGTCTAGAGATCAGCATCATCTACGCCAACTGTGGTGAAACACTCGAACACTCTTGAAGCAAGCAAGTAACTGAAACTGCATTTACCACAATGCCAGGGACGGACCTTGCTGGGAGGTGAAGTGGTGTGCTCCCACCCCTGTTCCTGTTTAATAGTACTTCCGTGAGTCATTGAGCTGACGAGTTCGTGGATGAAGCACCTGCATGCCTGTGAGAGGTACCTGACCTGAGAAAGATGTTGGCAGCCTACTCAGCAAACCCCAAATTTCAAAGAGTGTAATCTCTACTGATGACGATTAAAGAACCGGAAACACGTGTCTAGAGATCAGCACTATCTGTGCCAACTGTGGCAAAACACTCGAACACTCTTGAAGCAAGCAAGTAACTGATACTGCATTTACCACAATGCCAGGGGCGAACCTTGCTGGGAGGTGAAGCGGTGTGCTCCCACCCATGTTCCTGCTTAATAGTACTCCCGTGAGTCATTGAGCTGACGAGCTGGTGGATGAAGCACCCGCATGCCTGTGAGAGGTACCTGACCTGAGAAAGATGTTGGCAGCCTACTCAGCAAACCCCAAATTTGAAAGACTGTAATCTCTACTGATGATGGTTAAAGAACCAGAAACACGTGTCTAGAGATCAGCACCATCTGCGCAAACTGTGGTGAAACACTCGAACACTCTTGAAGCAAACAAGTAACTGAAACTCCATTTAGCACAATGCCAGGGGTGAAGCTTGCTGTGAGGTGAAGCGGTGTGCTCCCACCCCTGTTCCTGTTTAATAGTACTCCCGTGAGTCATTGAGCTGACGAGCTCGTGGATGAAGCACCCGCATACCTGTGAGAGGTACCTGACCTGAGAAAGATGTTGGCAGCATACTCAGCAAACCCCACATTTGAAAGACTGTAATCTCTACTGTTGACGGTTAAAATACCAGAAACACGTGTCTAGAGATCAGCACTATCTGCTCCAACTGTGGCGAAACACTCGAACACTCTTGAAGCTAGCAAGTAACTGAAACTGCATTTACCACAATGCCAGGGGCGAACCTTGCTGGGAGGTGAAGCGGTGTGCTCCCACCCCTGTTCCTGCTTAATAGTACTTCTGTGAGTCATTGAGCTGACGAGCTGGTGGATGAAGCACCCGCATGCCTGTGAGAGGTACCTGACCTGAGAAATATGTTGGAAGCCTACTCAGCAAACCCCAAATTTGAAAGACTGTAATCTCTACTGATGACGGTTAAAGAACCAGAAACACATTTCTAGAGATCAGCACTATCTGCGTCAACTGTGCGGAAACACTTGAACACTCTTGAAGCAAGCAAGTAACTGAAACTGCATTTACCACAATGCCAGGGGCGAACCGTGCTGGGAGGTGAAGCGGTGTGCTCCCACCCCTGTTCCTGTTTAATAGTACTCCCATGAGTTATTGAGCTGACGAGCTCATGGATGAAGCACCCCCATGCCTGTGAGAGGTACCTGACCTGAGAAACATGTTGGCAGCCTTCTCAGCAAACCCCACATTTGAAAGACTGTAATCTGTGCTGATGACGGTTAAAGAACCAGAAACATGTGTCTAGAGATCAGCACTATCTGCGCCAACTGTGGCAAAACACTCGAACACTCTTGAAGCAAGCAAGTAACTGAAACTGCATTTACCAAAATGCCAGGGGCGAACCTTGCTGGGAGGTGAAGCGGTGTGCTCCCACCCCTGTTCCTATTTAAAAGTACATCCGTGAGTCATTGAACTGACGAGCTTGTGGATGAAGCACCCGCATGCCTGTGAGAGGTACATAACCTGAGAAAGATGTATGCAGCCTACTCAGCAAACCCAAATTTGAAAGACTGTAATCTCTACTGATGACGGTTAAAGAACCAGAAACCCATGTCTAGAGATCAGCATCATCTACGCCAACTGTGGTGAAACACTCGAACACTCTTGAAGCAAGCAAGTAACTGAAACTGCATTTACCACAATGCCAGGGGCGAACCTTGCTGGGAGGTGAAGTGGTGTGCTCCCACCCCTGTTTCTGTTTAATAGTACTTCCGTGAGTCATTGAGCTGACGAGTTCGTGGATGAAGCACCTGCATGCCTGTGAGAGGTACCTGACCTGAGAAAGATGTTGGCAGCCTACTCAGCAAACCCCAAATTTCAAAGAGTGTAATCTCTACTGATGACGATTAAAGAACCGGAAACACGTGTCTAGAGATCAGCACTATCTGTGTCAACTGTGGCAAAACACTCGAACACTCTTGAAGCAAGCAAGTAACTGATACTGCATTTATCACAATGCCAGGGGCGAACCTTGCTGGGAGGTGAAGCGGTGTGCTCCCACCCATGTTCCTGCTTAATAGTACTCCCGTGAGTCATTGAGCTGACGAGCTGGTGGATGAAGCACCCGCATGCCTGTGAGAGGTACCTGACCTGAGAAATATGTTGGCAGCCTACTCAGCAAACCCCAAATTTGAAAGACTGTAATCTCTACTGATGACGGTTAAAGAACCAGAAACACATTTCTAGAGATCAGCACTATCTGCGTCAACTGTGCGGAAACACTTGAACACTCTTGAAGCAAGCAAGTAACTGAAACTGCATTTACCACAATGCCAGGGGCGAACTGTGCTGGGAGGTGAAGCGGTGTGCTCCCACCCCTGTTCCTGTTTAATAGTACTCCCATGAGTTATTGAGCTGACGAGCTCATGGATGAAGCACCCGCATGCCTGTGAGAGGTACCTGACCTGAGAAACATGTTGGCAGCCTTCTCAGCAAACCCCACATTTGAGAGACTGTAATCTGTACTGATGACGGTTCAAGAACCAGAAACATGTGTCTAGAGATCAGCACTATCTGCGCCAACTGTGGCAAAACACTCGAACACTCTTGAAGCAAGCAAGTAACTGAAACTGCATTTACCAAAATGCCAGGGGCGAACCTTGCTGGGAGGTGAAGCGGTGAGCTCCCACCCCTGTTCCTGTTTAAAAGTACATCCGTGAGTCATTGAACTGACGAGCTTGTGGATGAAGCACCCGCATGCCTGTGAGAGGTACCTGACCTGAGAAACATGTTGGCAGCCTACTCAGCAAACCCAAATTTGAAAGACTGTAATCTCTACTGATGACGGTTAAAGAACCAGAAACCCGTGTCTAGAGATCAGCATCATCTACGCCAACTGTGGTGAAACACTCGAACACTCTTGAAGCAAGCAAGTAACTGAAACTGCATTTACCACAATGCCAGGGGCGAACCTTGCTGGGAGGTGAAGTGGTGTGCTCCCACCCCTGTTCCTGTTTAATAGTACTTCCGTGAGTCATTGAGCTGACGAGTTCGTGGATGAAGCACCTGCATGCCTGTGAGAGGTACCTGACCTGAGAAAGATGTTGGCAGCCTACTCAGCAAACCCCACATTTCAAAGAGTGTAATCTCTACTGATGACGATTAAAGAACCGGAAACACGTGTCTAGAGATCAGCACTATCTGTGCCAACTGTGGCAAAACACTCGAACACTCTTGAAGCAAGCAAGTAACTGATACTGCATTTACCACAATGCCAGTGGCGATCCTTGCTGGGAGGTGAAGCGGTGTGCTCCCACCCATGTTCCTGCTTAATAGTACTCCCGTGAGTCATTGAGCTGACGAGCTGGTGGATGAAGCACCCGCATGCCTGTGAGAGGTACCTGACCTGAGAAAGATGTTGGCAGCCTACTCAGCAAACCCCAAATTTGAAAGACTGTAATCTCTACTGATGATGGTTAAAGAACCAGAAACACGTGTCTAGAGATCAGCACCATCTGCGCAAACTGTGGTGAAACACTCGAACACTCTTGAAGCAAACAAGTAACTGAAACTCCATTTAGCACAATGCCAGGGGTGAAGCTTGCTGTGAGGTGAAGCGGTGTGCTCCCACCCCTGTTCCTGTTTAATAGTACTCCCGTGAGTCATTGAGCTGACGAGCTCGTGGATGAAGCACCCGCATACCTGTGAGAGGTACCTGACCTGAGAAAAATGTTGGCAGCATACTCAGCAAACCCCACATTTGAAAGACTGTAATCTCTACTGTTGACGGTTAAAATACCAGAAACACGTGTCTAGAGATCAGCACTATCTGCTCCAACTGTGGCGAAACACTCGAACACTCTTGAAGCAAGCAAGTAACTGAAACTGCATTTACCACAATGCCAGGGGCGAACCTTGCTCGGAGGTGAAGCGGTGTGCTCCCACCCCTGTTCCTGCTTAATAGTACTTCTGTGAGTCATTGAGCTGACGAGCTGGTGGATGAAGCACCCGCATGCCTGTGAGAGGTACCTGACCTGAGAAATATGTTGGCAGCCTACTCAGCAAACCCCAAATTTGAAAGACTGGAATCTCTACTGATGACGGTTAAAGAACCAGAAACACATTTCTAGAGATCAGCACTATCTGCGTCAACTGTGCGGAAACACTTGAACACTCTTGAAGCAAGCAAGTAACTGATACTGCATTTACCACAATGCCAGTGGCGATCCTTGCTGGGAGGTGAAGCGGTGTGCTCCCACCCATGTTCCTGCTTAATAGTACTCCCGTGAGTCATTGAGCTGACGAGCTGGTGGATGAAGCACCCGCATGCCTGTGAGAGGTACCTGACCTGAGAAAGATGTTGGCAGCCTACTCAGCAAACCCCAAATTTGAAAGACTGTAATCTCTACTGATGATGGTTAAAGAACCAGAAACACGTGTCTAGAGATCAGCACCATCTGCGCAAACTGTGGTGAAACACTCGAACACTCTTGAAGCAAACAAGTAACTGAAACTCCATTTAGCACAATGCCAGGGGTGAAGCTTGCTGTGAGGTGAAGCGGTGTGCTCCCACCCCTGTTCCTGTTTAATAGTACTCCCGTGAGTCATTGAGCTGACGAGCTCGTGGATGAAGCACCCGCATACCTGTGAGAGGTACCTGACCTGAGAAAAATGTTGGCAGCATACTCAGCAAACCCCACATTTGAAAGACTGTAATCTCTACTGTTGACGGTTAAAATACCAGAAACACGTGTCTAGAGATCAGCACTATCTGCTCCAACTGTGGCGAAACACTCGAACACTCTTGAAGCAAGCAAGTAACTGAAACTGCATTTACCACAATGCCAGGGGCGAACCTTGCTCGGAGGTGAAGCGGTGTGCTCCCACCCCTGTTCCTGCTTAATAGTACTTCTGTGAGTCATTGAGCTGACGAGCTGGTGGATGAAGCACCCGCATGCCTGTGAGAGGTACCTGACCTGAGAAATATGTTGGCAGCCTACTCAGCAAACCCCAAATTTGAAAGACTGGAATCTCTACTGATGACGGTTAAAGAACCAGAAACACATTTCTAGAGATCAGCACTATCTGCGTCAACTGTGCGGAAACACTTGAACACTCTTGAAGCAAGCAAGTAACTGAAACTGCATTTACCACAATGCCATGGGCGAACCGTGCTGGGAGGTGAAGCGGTGTGCTCCCACCCCTGTTCCTGTTTATTAGTACTCCCATGAGTTATTGAGCTGACGAGCTCATGGATGAAGCACCCGCATGCCTGTGAGAGGTACCTGACCTGAGAAAGATGTTGGCAGCATACTCAGCAAACCCCAGATTTAAAAGACTGTAATCTCTACTGTTGACGGTTAAAATACCAGAAACACGTGTCTAGAGATCAGCACTATCTGCTCCAACTGTGGCGAAACACTCGAACACTATTGAAGCAAGCAAGTAACTGAAACTGCATTTACCACAATGCCAGGGGCGAACCTTGCTGGGAGGTGAAGCGGTGTGCTCCCACCCCTGTTCCTGCTTAATAGTACTTCTGTGAGTCATTGAGCTGACGAGCTGGTGGATGAAGCACCCGCATGCCTGTGAGAGGTACCTGACCTGAGAAATATGTTGGCAGCCTACTCAGCAAACCCCAAATTTGAAAGACTGTAATCTCTACTGATGACGGTTAAAGAACCAGAAACACATTTCTAGAGATCAGCACTATCTGCGTCAACTGTGCGGAAACACTTGAACACTCTTGAAGCAAGCAAGTAACTGAAACTGCATTTACCACAATGCCAGGGGCGAACCGTGCTGGGAGGTGAAGCGGTGTGCTCCCACCCCTGTTCCTGTTTAATAGTACTCCCATGAGTTATTGAGCTGACGAGCTCATGGATGAAACATCTGCATGCCTGTGAGAGGTACCTGACCTGAGAAACATGTTGGCAGCCTTCTCAGCAAACCCCACATTTGAGAGACTGTAATCTGTACTGATGATGGTTAAAGAACCAGAAACATGTGTCTAGAGATCAGCACTATCTGCGCCAACTGTGGCAAAACACTCGAACACTCTTGAAGCAAGCAAGTAACTGAAACTGCATTTACCAAAATGCCAGGGGCGAACCTTGCTGGGAGGTGAAGCGGTGAGCTCCCACCCCTGTTCCTGTTTAAAAGTACATCCGTGAGTCATTGAACTGACGAGCTTGTGGATGAAGCACCCGCATGCCTGTGGGAGGTACCTGACCTGAGAAACATGTTGGCAGCCTACTCAGCAAACCCAAATTTGAAAGACTGTAATCTCTACTGATGACGGTTAAAGAACCAGAAACCTGTGTCTAGAGATCAGCATCATCTACGCCAACTGTGGTGAAACACTCGAACACTCTTGAAGCAAGCAAGTAACTGAAACTGCATTTACCACAATGCCAGGGACGAACCTTGCTGGGAGGTGAAGTGGTGTGCTCCCACCCCTGTTCCTGTTTAATAGTACTTCCGTGAGTCATTGAGCTGACGAGTTCGTGGATGAAGCACCTGCATGCCTGTGAGAGGTACCTGACCTGAGAAAGATGTTGGCAGCCTACTCAGCAAACCCCAAATTTCAAAGAGTGTAATCTCTACTGATGACGATTAAAGAACCGGAAACACGTGTCTATAGATCAGCACTATCTGTGCCAACTGTGGCAAAACACTCGAACACTCTTGAAGCAAGCAAGTAACTGATACTGCATTTACCACAATGCCAGGGGCGAACCTTGCTGGGAGGTGAAGCGGTGTGCTCCCACCCATGTTCCTGCTTAATAGTACTCCCGTGAGTCATTGAGCTGACGAGCTGGTGGATGAAGCACCCGCATGCCTGTGAGAGGTACCTGACCTGAGAAAGATGTTGGCAGCCTACTCAGCAAACCCCAAATTTGAAAGACTGTAATCTCTACTGATGATGGTTAAAGAACCAGAAACACGTGTCTAGAGATCAGCACCATCTGCGCAAACTGTGGTGAAACACTCGAACACTCTTGAAGCAAACAAGTAACTGAAACTCCATTTAGCACAATGCCAGGGGTGAAGCTTGCTGTGAGGTGAAGCGGTGTGCTCCCACCCCTGTTCCTGTTTAATAGTACTCCCGTGAGTCATTGAGCTGACGAGCTCGTGGATGAAGCACCCGCATACCTGTGAGAGGTACCTGACCTGAGAAAGATGTTGGCAGCATACTCAGCAAACCCCACATTTGAAAGACTGTAATCTCTACTGTTGACGGTTAAAATACCAGAAACACGTGTCTAGAGATCAGCACTATCTGCTCCAACTGTGGCGAAACACTCGAGCACTCTTGAAGCTAGCAAGTAACTGAAACTGCATTTACCACAATGCCAGGGGCGAACCTTGCTGGGAGGTGAAGCGGTGTGCTCCCACCCCTGTTCCTGCTTAATAGTACTTCTGTGAGTCATTGAGCTGACGAGCTGGTGGATGAAGCACCCGCATGCCTGTGAGAGGTACCTGACCTGAGAAATATGTTGGAAGCCTACTCAGCAAACCCCAAATTTGAAAGACTGTAATCTCTACTGATGACGGTTAAAGAACCAGAAACACATTTCTAGAGATCAGCACTATCTGCTCCAACTGTGGCGAAACACTCGAGCACTCTTGAAGCTAGCAAGTAACTGAAACTGCATTTACCAAAATGCCAGGGGCGAACCTTGCTGGGAGGTGAAGCGGTGAGCTCCCACCCCTGTTCCTGTTTAAAAGTACATCCGTGAGTCATTGAACTGACGAGCTTGTGGATGAAGCACCCGCATGCCTGTGGGAGGTATCTGACCTGAGAAACATGTTGGCAGCCTACTCAGCAAACCCAAATTTGAAAGACTGTAATCTCTACTGATGACGGTTAAAGAACCAGAAACCTGTGTCTAGAGATCAGCATCATCTACGCCAACTGTGGTGAAACACTCGAACACTCTTGAAGCAAGCAAGTAACTGAAACTGCATTTACCACAATGCCAGGGACGGACCTTGCTGGGAGGTGAAGTGGTGTGCTCCCACCCCTGTTCCTGTTTAATAGTACTTCCGTGAGTCATTGAGCTGACGAGTTCGTGGATGAAGCACCTGCATGCCTGTGAGAGGTACCTGACCTGAGAAAGATGTTGGCAGCCTACTCAGCAAACCCCAAATTTCAAAGAGTGTAATCTCTACTGATGACGATTAAAGAACCGGAAACACGTGTCTAGAGATCAGCACTATCTGTGCCAACTGTGGCAAAACACTCGAACACTCTTGAAGCAAGCAAGTAACTGATACTGCATTTACCACAATGCCAGGGGCGAACCTTGCTGGGAGGTGAAGCGGTGTGCTCCCACCCATGTTCCTGCTTAATAGTACTCCCGTGAGTCATTGAGCTGACGAGCTGGTGGATGAAGCACCCGCATGCCTGTGAGAGGTACCTGACCTGAGAAAGATGTTGGCAGCCTACTCAGCAAACCCCAAATTTGAAAGACTGTAATCTCTACTGATGATGGTTAAAGAACCAGAAACACGTGTCTAGAGATCAGCACCATCTGCGCAAACTGTGGTGAAACACTCGAACACTCTTGAAGCAAACAAGTAACTGAAACTCCATTTAGCACAATGCCAGGGGTGAAGCTTGCTGTGAGGTGAAGCGGTGTGCTCCCACCCCTGTTCCTGTTTAATAGTACTCCCGTGAGTCATTGAGCTGACGAGCTCGTGGATGAAGCACCCGCATACCTGTGAGAGGTACCTGACCTGAGAAAGATGTTGGCAGCATACTCAGCAAACCCCACATTTGAAAGACTGTAATCTCTACTGTTGACGGTTAAAATACCAGAAACACGTGTCTAGAGATCAGCACTATCTGCTCCAACTGTGGCGAAACACTCGAACACTCTTGAAGCTAGCAAGTAACTGAAACTGCATTTACCACAATGCCAGGGGCGAACCTTGCTGGGAGGTGAAGCGGTGTGCTCCCACCCCTGTTCCTGCTTAATAGTACTTCTGTGAGTCATTGAGCTGACGAGCTGGTGGATGAAGCACCCGCATGCCTGTGAGAGGTACCTGACCTGAGAAATATGTTGGAAGCCTACTCAGCAAACCCCAAATTTGAAAGACTGTAATCTCTACTGATGACGGTTAAAGAACCAGAAACACATTTCTAGAGATCAGCACTATCTGCGTCAACTGTGCGGAAACACTTGAACACTCTTGAAGCAAGCAAGTAACTGAAACTGCATTTACCACAATGCCAGGGGCGAACCGTGCTGGGAGGTGAAGCGGTGTGCTCCCACCCCTGTTCCTGTTTAATAGTACTCCCATGAGTTATTGAGCTGACGAGCTCATGGATGAAGCACCCCCATGCCTGTGAGAGGTACCTGACCTGAGAAACATGTTGGCAGCCTTCTCAGCAAACCCCACATTTGAAAGACTGTAATCTGTGCTGATGACGGTTAAAGAACCAGAAACATGTGTCTAGAGATCAGCACTATCTGCGCCAACTGTGGCAAAACACTCGAACACTCTTGAAGCAAGCAAGTAACTGAAACTGCATTTACCAAAATGCCAGGGGCGAACCTTGCTGGGAGGTGAAGCGGTGTGCTCCCACCCCTGTTCCTATTTAAAAGTACATCCGTGAGTCATTGAACTGACGAGCTTGTGGATGAAGCACCCGCATGCCTGTGAGAGGTACATAACCTGAGAAAGATGTATGCAGCCTACTCAGCAAACCCAAATTTGAAAGACTGTAATCTCTACTGATGACGGTTAAAGAACCAGAAACCCATGTCTAGAGATCAGCATCATCTACGCCAACTGTGGTGAAACACTCGAACACTCTTGAAGCAAGCAAGTAACTGAAACTGCATTTACCACAATGCCAGGGGCGAACCTTGCTGGGAGGTGAAGTGGTGTGCTCCCACCCCTGTTTCTGTTTAATAGTACTTCCGTGAGTCATTGAGCTGACGAGTTCGTGGATGAAGCACCTGCATGCCTGTGAGAGGTACCTGACCTGAGAAAGATGTTGGCAGCCTACTCAGCAAACCCCAAATTTCAAAGAGTGTAATCTCTACTGATGACGATTAAAGAACCGGAAACACGTGTCTAGAGATCAGCACTATCTGTGTCAACTGTGGCAAAACACTCGAACACTCTTGAAGCAAGCAAGTAACTGATACTGCATTTATCACAATGCCAGGGGCGAACCTTGCTGGGAGGTGAAGCGGTGTGCTCCCACCCATGTTCCTGCTTAATAGTACTCCCGTGAGTCATTGAGCTGACGAGCTGGAGGATGAAGCACCCGCATGCCTGTGAGAGGTACCTGACCTGAGAAATATGTTGGCAGCCTACTCAGCAAACCCCAAATTTGAAAGACTGTAATCTCTACTGATGACGGTTAAAGAACCAGAAACACATTTCTAGAGATCAGCACTATCTGCGTCAACTGTGCGGAAACACTTGAACACTCTTGAAGCAAGCAAGTAACTGAAACTGCATTTACCACAATGCCAGGGGCGAACCGTGCTGGGAGGTGAAGCGGTGTGCTCCCACCCCTGTTCCTGTTTAATAGTACTCCCATGAGTTATTGAGCTGACGAGCTCATGGATGAAGCACCCGCATGCCTGTGAGAGGTACCTGACCTGAGAAACATGTTGGCAGCCTTCTCAGCAAACCCCACATTTGAGAGACTGTAATCTGTACTGATGACGGTTCAAGAACCAGAAACATGTGTCTAGAGATCAGCACTATCTGCGCCAACTGTGGCAAAACACTTGAACACTCTTGAAGCAAGCAAGTAACTGAAACTGCATTTACCAAAATGCCAGGGGCGAACCTTGCTGGGAGGTGAAGCGGTGAGCTCCCACCCCTGTTCCTGTTTAAAAGTACATCCGTGAGTCATTGAACTGACGAGCTTGTGGATGAAGCACCCGCATGCCTGTGAGAGGTACCTGACCTGAGAAACATGTTGGCAGCCTACTCAGCAAACCCAAATTTGAAAGACTGTAATCTCTACTGATGACGGTTAAAGAACCAGAAACCCGTGTCTAGAGATCAGCATCATCTACGCCAACTGTGGTGAAACACTCGAACACTCTTGAAGCAAGCAAGTAACTGAAACTGCATTTACCACAATGCCAGGGGCGAACCTTGCTGGGAGGTGAAGCGGTGTGCTCCCACCCATGTTCCTGCTTAATAGTACTCCCGTGAGTCATTGAGCTGACGAGCTGGTGGATGAAGCACCCGCATGCCTGTGAGAGGTACCTGACCTGAGAAAGATGTTGGCAGCCTACTCAGCAAACCCCAAATTTGAAAGACTGTAATCTCTACTGATGATGGTTAAAGAACCAGAAACACGTGTCTAGAGATCAGCACCATCTGCGCAAACTGTGGTGAAACACTCGAACACTCTTGAAGCAAACAAGTAACTGAAACTCCATTTAGCACAATGCCAGGGGTGAAGCTTGCTGTGAGGTGAAGCGGTGTGCTCCCACCCCTGTTCCTGTTTAATAGTACTCCCAAGAGTCATTGAGCTGACGAGCTCGTGGATGAAGCACCCGCATACCTGTGAGAGGTACCTGACCTGAGAAAAATGTTGGCAGCATACTCAGCAAACCCCACATTTGAAAGACTGTAATCTCTACTGTTGACGGTTAAAATACCAGAAACACGTGTCTAGAGATCAGCACTATCTGCTCCAACTGTGGCGAAACACTCGAACACTCTTGAAGCAAGCAAGTAACTGAAACTGCATTTACCACAATGCCAGGGGCGAACCTTGCTCGGAGGTGAAGCGGTGTGCTCCCACCCCTGTTCCTGCTTAATAGTACTTCTGTGAGTCATTGAGCTGACGAGCTGGTGGATGAAGCACCCGCATGCCTGTGAGAGGTACCTGACCTGAGAAATATGTTGGCAGCCTACTCAGCAAACCCCAAATTTGAAAGACTGGAATCTCTACTGATGACGGTTAAAGAACCAGAAACACATTTCTAGAGATCAGCACTATCTGCGTCAACTGTGCGGAAACACTTGAACACTCTTGAAGCAAGCAAGTAACTGAAACTGCATTTACCACAATGCCATGGGCGAACCGTGCTGGGAGGTGAAGCGGTGTGCTCCCACCCCTGTTCCTGTTTAATAGTACTCCCATGAGTTATTGAGCTGACGAGCTCATGGATGAAGCACCCGCATGCCTGTGAGAGGTACCTGACCTGAGAAAGATGTTGGCAGCATACTCAGCAAACCCCAGATTTAAAAGACTGTAATCTCTACTGTTGACGGTTAAAATACCAGAAACACGTGTCTAGAGATCAGCACTATCTGCTCCAACTGTGGCGAAACACTCGAACACTATTGAAGCAAGCAAGTAACTGAAACTGCATTTACCAAAATGCCAGGGGCGAACCTTGCTGGGAGGTGAAGCGGTGTGCTCCCACCCCTGTTCCTGTTTAATAGTATTCCCATGAGTTATTGAGCTGACGAGCACATGGATGAAGCACCCGCATGCCTGTGAGAGGTACCTGACCTGAGAAACATGTTGGCAGCCTTCTCAGCAAACCCCACATTTGAGAGACTGTAATCTGTACTGATGATGGTTAAAGAACCAGAAACATGTGTCTAGAGATCAGCACTATCTGCGCCAACTGTGGCAAAACACTCGAACACTCTTGAAGCAAGCAAGTAACTGAAACTGCATTTACCAAAATGCCAGGGGCGAACCTTGCTGGGAGGTGAAGCGGTGAGCTCCCACCCCTGTTCCTGTTTAAAAGTACATCCGTGAGTCATTGAACTGACGAGCTTGTGGATGAAGCACCCGCATGCCTGTGGGAGGTACCTGACCTGAGAAACATGTTGGCAGCCTACTCAGCAAACCCAAATTTGAAAGACTGTAATCTCTACTGATGATGGTTAAAGAACCAGAAACACGTGTCTAGAGATCAGCACCATCTGCGCAAACCGTGGTGAAACACTCGAACACTCTTGAAGCAAACAAGTAACTGAAACTCCATTTAGCACAATGCCAGGGGTGAAGCTTGCTGTGAGGTGAAGCGGTGTGCTCCTACCCCTGTTCCTGTTTAATAGTACTCCCGTGAGTCATTGAGCTGACGAGCTCGCGGATGAAGCACCCGCATACCTGTGAGAGGTACCTGACCTGAGAAAGATGTTGGCAGCATACTCAGCAAACCCCACATTTGAAAGACTGCAATCTCTACTGTTGACGGTTAAAATACCAGAAACACGTGTCTAGAGATCAGCACTATCTGCTCCAACTGTGGCGAAACACTCGAACACTCTTGAAGCAAGCAAGTAACTGAAACTGCATTTACCACAATGCCAGGGGCGAACCTTGCTGGGAGGTGAAGCGGTGTGCTCCCACCCCTGTTCCTGCTTAATAGTACTTCTGTGAGTCATTAAGCTGACGAGCTGGTGGATGAAGCACCCGCATGCCTGTGAGAGGTACCTGACCTGAGAAAGATGTTGGCAGCCTACTCAGCAAACCCCAAATTTGAAAGACTGTAATCTCTACTGATGACGGTTAAAGAACCGGAAACACGTGTCTAGAGATCAGTACTATCTGCGCCAACTGTGCGGAAACACTTGAACACTCTTGAAGCAAGCAAGTAACTGAAACTGCATTTACCAAAATGCCAGGGGCGAACCTTGCTGGGAGGTGAAGCGGTGTGCTCCCACCCCTGTTCCTGTTTAAAAGTACTTCCGTGAGTCATTGAACTGACGAGCTCGTGGATGAAGCCCCCGCATGCCTGTGAGATGTTCCTGACCTGAGAAAGATGTTGGCGGCCTACTCAGCAAACCCCAAATTTGAAAGACTGTAATCTCTACTGATGACGGTTAAAGAATCAGAAACACGTGTCTAGAGATCAGCACTATCTGCGCCAACTGTGCGGAAACACTTGAACACTCTTGAAGCAAGCAAGTAACTGAAACTGCATTTACCACAATGCCAGGGGCGAACCTTGCTGGGAGGTGAAGAGGTGTGTTCCCACCCCTGTTCCTGTTTAATAGTACTCCCATGAGTTATTGAGCTGACGAGCTCATGGATGAAGCACCCGCATGCCTGTGAGAGGTACTTGACCTGAGAAAGATTTTGGCAGCCTTCTGAGCAAACCCCACATTTGAAAGACTGTAATCTCTACTGATGACCGATAAAGAACCAGAAACACGTGTCTAGAGATCAGCACTATCTGCGTCAACTGTGGCAAAACACTCGAACACTCTTGAAGCAAGCAAGTAACTGAAACTGCATTTACCAAAATACCAGGGGCTACCCTTGCTGGGAGGTGAAGCGGTGTGCTCCCACCTCTGTTCCTGTTTAAAAATATTTACGAGAGTCATTGAACTGACGCGCTCGTGGATGAAGCACCCGCATGCCTGTGAGAGGTACCTGACCTGAGAAAGATGTTGGCAGCCTACTCAGCAAACCCCAAATTTGAAAGACTGTAATCTCTACTGATGACGGTTAAAGAACCAGAAACACGTGTCTAGAGATCAGCATCATCTACGCCAACTGTGGTGAAACACTCGAACACTCTTGAAGCAAGCAAGTAACTGAAACTGCTGTTACCACAATGCCAGGGGCGAACCTTGCTGGGAGGTGAAGTGGTGTGCTCCCACCCCTGTTCCTATTTAATAGTACTCCTGTGAGTCATTGAGATAACGAGCTCGTGGATGAAGCACCCGCATGCCTGTGAGAGGTACCTGACCTGAAAAAGATGTTGGCAGTCTACTCAGCAAACTCCAAATTTCAAAGACTGTAATCTCTACTGATGACGGTTAAAGAACCAGAAACACGTGTCTAGAGATCAGCACTATCTGCACCAACTTTGGCGAAACACTTGAACACTCTTGAAGCAAGCAAGTAACTGAAACTGCATTTATCACAATGCCAGGGGCGAACCGTGCTGGGAGGTGAAGCGGTGTGCTCCCACCCCTGTTCCTGTTTAATAGTACTCCCATGAGTTATTGAGCTGACGAGCTCATGGATGAAGCACCCGCATGCCTGTGAGAGGTACCTGACCTGAGAAAGATGTTGGCAGCCTTCTCAGCAAACCCCACATTTGAAAGACTGTAATCTCTACTGATGACGGTTAAAGAACCAGAAACACGTGTCTAGAGATCAGCACTATCTGCGTCAACTGTGGCAAAACACTCGAACACTCTTGAAGCAAGAAAGTAACTGAAACTGCATTTACCAAAATACCAGGGGCTACCCTTGCTGGGAGGTGAAGCGGTGTGCTCCCACCCCTGTTCCTGTTTAAAAATACTTACGAGAGTCATTGAACTGACGCGCTCGTGGATGAAGCACCCGCATGCCTGTGAGATGTACCTGACCTGAGAAAGATGTTGGCAGCCTACTCAGCAAATCCCAAATTTGAAAGATTGTAATCTCTACTGATGACGGTTAAAGAACCAGAAACACGTGTCTAGAGATCAGCATCATCTACGCCAACTGTGGTGAAACACTCGAACACTCTTGAAGCAAGCAAGTAACTGAAACTGCAGTTACCACAATGCCCGGGGCGAACCTTGCTGGGAGGTGAAGTGGTGTGCTCCCACCCCTGTTCCTGTTTAATAGTACTCCTGTGAGTCATTGAGCTGACGAGCTCATGGATGAAGCACCCGCATGCCTGTGAGAGGTACCTGACCTGAGAAAGATGTTGGCAGCCTACTCAGCAAACTCCCAATTTCAAAGACTGTAATCTCTACTGATGACGGTTAAAGAACCAGAAACACGTGTCTAGAGATCAGCACTATCTGCGTCAACTGTGGCAAAACACTCGAACACTCTTGAAGCAAGAAAGTAACTGAAACTGCATTTACCAAAATACCAGGGGCTACCCTTGCTGGGAGGTGAAGCGGTGTGCTCCCACCCCTGTTCCTGTTTAAAAATACTTACGAGAGTCATTGAACTGACGCGCTCGTGGATGAAGCACCCGCATGCCTGTGAGATGTACCTGACCTGAGAAAGATGTTGGCAGCCTACTCAGCAAATCCCAAATTTGAAAGATTGTAATCTCTACTGATGACGGTTAAAGAACCAGAAACACGTGTCTAGAGATCAGCATCATCTACGCCAACTGTGGTGAAACACTCGAACACTCTTGAAGCAAGCAAGTAACTGAAACAGCAGTTACCACAATGCCAGGGGCGAATCTTGCTAGGAGGTGAAGTGGTGTGCTCCCACCCCTGTTCCTGTTTAATAGTACTCCTGTGAGTCATTGAGCTGACGAGCTCGTGGATGAAGCACCCGCATACCTGTGAGAGGTACCTGACCTGAGAAAGATGTTGGCAGCATACTCAGCAAACCCCACATTTGAAAGACTGCAATCTCTACTGTTGACGGTTAAAATACCAGAAACACGTGTCTAGAGATCAGCACTATCTGCTCCAACTGTGGCGAAACACTCGAACACTCTTGAAGCAAGCAAGTAACTGAAACTGCATTTACCACAATGCCAGGGGCGAACCTTGCTGGGAGGTGAAGCGGTGTGCTCCCACCCCTGTTCCTGCTTAATAGTACTTCTGTGAGTCATTAAGCTGACGAGCTGGTGGATGAAGCACCCGCATGCCTGTGAGAGGTACCTGACCTGAGAAAGATGTTGGCAGCCTACTCAGCAAACCCCAAATTTGAAAGACTGTAATCTCTACTGATGACGGTTAAAGAACCGGAAACACGTGTCTAGAGATCAGTACTATCTGCGCCAACTGTGCGGAAACACTTGAACACTCTTGAAGCAAGCAAGTAACTGAAACTGCATTTACCAAAATGCCAGGGGCGAACCTTGCTGGGAGGTGAAGCGGTGTGCTCCCACCCCTGTTCCTGTTTAAAAGTACTTCCGTGAGTCATTGAACTGACGAGCTCGTGGATGAAGCCCCCGCATGCCTGTGAGATGTTCCTGACCTGAGAAAGATGTTGGCGGCCTACTCAGCAAACCCCAAATTTGAAAGACTGTAATCTCTACTGATGACGGTTAAAGAATCAGAAACACGTGTCTAGAGATCAGCACTATCTGCGCCAACTGTGCGGAAACACTTGAACACTCTTGAAGCAAGCAAGTAACTGAAACTGCATTTACCACAATGCCAGGGGCGAACCTTGCTGGGAGGTGAAGAGGTGTGTTCCCACCCCTGTTCCTGTTTAATAGTACTCCCATGAGTTATTGAGCTGACGAGCTCATGGATGAAGCACCCGCATGCCTGTGAGAGGTACTTGACCTGAGAAAGATTTTGGCAGCCTTCTGAGCAAACCCCACATTTGAAAGACTGTAATCTCTACTGATGACCGTTAAAGAACCAGAAACACGTGTCTAGAGATCAGCACTATCTGCGTCAACTGTGGCAAAACACTCGAACACTCTTGAAGCAAGCAAGTAACTGAAACTGCATTTACCAAAATACCAGGGGCTACCCTTGCTGGGAGGTGAAGCGGTGTGCTCCCACCTCTGTTCCTGTTTAAAAATACTTACGAGAGTCATTGAACTGACGCGCTCGTGGATGAAGCACCCGCATGCCTGTGAGAGGTACCTGACCTGAGAAAGATGTTGGCAGCCTACTCAGCAAACCCCAAATTTGAAAGACTGTAATCTCTACTGATGACGGTTAAAGAACCAGAAACACGTGTCTAGAGATCAGCATCATCTACGCCAACTGTGGTGAAACACTCGAACACTCTTGAAGCAAGCAAGTAACTGAAACTGCTGTTACCACAATGCCAGGGGCGAACCTTGCTGGGAGGTGAAGTGGTGTGCTCCCACCCCTGTTCCTGTTTAATAGTACTCCTGTGAGTCATTGAGATAACGAGCTCGTGGATGAAGCACCCGCATGGCTGTGAGAGGTACCTGACCTGAAAAAGATGTTGGCAGCCTACTCAGCAAACTCCAAATTTCAAAGACTGTAATCTCTACTGATGACGGTTAAAGAACCAGAAACACGTGTCTAGAGATCAGCACTATCTGCACCAACTTTGGCGAAACACTTAAACACTCTTGAAGCAAGCAAGTAACTGAAACTGCATTTATCACAATGCCAGGGGCGAACCGTGCTGGGAGGTGAAGCGGTGTGCTCCCACCCCTGTTCCTGTTTAATAGTACTCCCATGAGTTATTGAGCTGACGAGCTCATGGATGAAGCACCCGCATGCCTGTGAGAGGTACCTGACCTGAGAAAGATGTTGGCAGCCTTCTCAGCAAACCCCACATTTGAAAGACTGTAATCTCTACTGATGACGGTTAAAGAACCAGAAACACGTGTCTAGAGATCAGCACTATCCGCGTCAACTGTGGCAAAACACTCGAACACTCTTGAAGCAAGAAAGTAACTGAAACTGCATTTACCAAAATACCAGGGGCTACCCTTGCTGGGAGGTGAAGCGGTGTGCTCCCACCCCTGTTCCTGTTTAAAAATACTTACGAGAGTCATTGAACTGACGCGCTCGTGGATGAAGCACCCGCATGCCTGTGAGATGTACCTGACCTGAGAAAGATGTTGGCAGCCTACTCAGGAAATCCCAAATTTGAAAGATTGTAATCTCTACTGATGACGGTTAAAGAACCAGAAACACGTGTCTAGAGATCAGCATCATCTACGCCAACTGTGGTGAAACACTCGAACACTCTTGAAGCAAGCAAGTAACTGAAACTGCAGTTACCACAATGCCAGGGGCGAATCTTGCTGGGAAGTGAAGTGGTGTGCTCCCACCCCTGTTCCTGTTTAATAGTACTCCTGTGAGTCATTGAGCTGACGAGCTCATGGATGAAGCACCCGCATGCCTGTGAGAGGTACCTGACCTGAGAAAGATGTTGGCAGCCTACTCAGCAAACTCCAAATTTCAAAGACTGTAATCTCTACTGATGACGGTTAAAGAACCAGAAACACATGTCTAGAGATCAGCACTATCTGCACCAACTTTGGCGAAACACTTCAACACTCTTGAAGCAAGCAAGTAACCAAACCTGTATTTACCACAATGCCAGGGGCAAACCTTGCTGGGAGGTGAAGTGGTGTGCCCCCACCCCTGTTCCTGTTTAATAGTTTTCCCGTGAGTCATTGAGCTGACGAGCTCGTTGATGAAGCACCCGCATGCCTGTGAGAGGTACCTGATCTGAGAAAGATATTGGCAGCCTACTCAGCAAACCTCACATTTGAAAGACTGTAATCTCTACTGATGATGGTTAAAGAAGCAGAAACACGTGTCTAGAGATCAGCACTATTTGCGCCAACTGTGGCAAAACACTCGAACACTCTTGAAGCCAGCAAGTAACTGAAACTGCATTTACCACAACGCCAGGGATGAACCTTGCTGGGAACTGATGAGGTGTGCTCCCACCCCTGTTCCTGTTTAATAGTACTCCCGTGAGTCATTAAGCTGACGAGCTCGTGAATGAAGCACCCGCATGCCTGTGAGAGGTACCTGACCTGAGAAAGATGTTGGCAGCCTACTCAGCAAACCCCAAATTTCAAAGAGTGTAATCTCTACTGATGACGATTAAAGAACCGGAAACACGTGTCTAGAGATCAGCACTATCTGTGCCAACTGTGGCAAAACACTCGAACACTCTTGAAGCAAGCAAGTAACTGATACTGCATTTACCACAATGCCAGGGGCGAACCTTGCTGGGAGGTGAAGCGGTGTGCTCCCACCCATGTTCCTGCTTAATAGTACTCCCGTGAGTCATTGAGCTGACGAGCTGGTGGATGAAGCACCCGCATGCCTGTGAGAGGTACCTGACCTGAGAAAGATGTTGGCAGCCTACTCAGCAAACCCCAATTTGAAAGACTGTAATCTCTACCGATGATGGTTAAAGAACCAGAAACACGTGTCTAGAGATCAGCACCATCTGCGCAAACTGTGGTGAAACACTCGAACACTCTTGAAGCAAACAAGTAACTGAAACTCCATTTAGCACAATGCCAGGGGTGAAGCTTGCTGTGAGGTGAAGCGGTGTGCTCCCACCCCTGTTCCTGTTTAATAGTACTCCCATGAGTTATTGAGCTGACGAGCTCGTGAATGAAGCACCCGCATGCCTGTGAGAGGTACCTGACCTGAGAAAGATGTTGGCAGCATACTCAGCAAACCCCACATTTGAAAGACTGTAATCTCTACTGTTGACGGTTAAAATACCAGAAACACGTGTCTAGAGATCAGCACTATCTGCTCCAACTGTGGCGAAACACTCGAACACTCTTGAAGCTAGCAAGTAACTGAAACTGCATTTACCACAATGCCAGGGGCGAACCTTGCTGGGAGGTGAAGCGGTGTGCTCCCACCCCTGTTCCTGCTTAATAGTACTTCTGTGAGTCATTGAGCTGACGAGCTGGTGGATGAAGCACCCGCATGCCTGTGAGAGGTACCTGACCTGAGAAATATGTTGGAAGCCTACTCAGCAAACCCCAAATTTGAAAGACTGTAATCTCTACTGATGACGGTTAAAGAACCAGAAACACATTTCTAGAGATCAGCACTATCTGCGTCAACTGTGCGGAAACACTTGAACACTCTTGAAGCAAGCAAGTAACTGAAACTGCATTTACCACAATGCCAGGGGCGAACCGTGCTGGGAGGTGAAGCGGTGTGCTCCCACCCCTGTTCCTGTTTAATAGTACTCCCATGAGTTATTGAGCTGACGAGCTCATGGATGAAGCACCCCCATGCCTGTGAGAGGTACCTGACCTGAGAAACATGTTGGCAGCCTTCTCAGCAAACCCCACATTTGAAAGACTGTAATCTGTGCTGATGACGGTTAAAGAACCAGAAACATGTGTCTAGAGATCAGCACTATCTGCGCCAACTGTGGCAAAACACTCGAACACTCTTGAAGCAAGCAAGTAACTGAAACTGCATTTACCAAAATGCCAGGGGCGAACCTTGCTGGGAGGTGAAGCGGTGAGCTCCCACCCCTGTTCCTGTTTAAAAGTACATCCGTGAGTCATTGAACTGACGAGCTTGTGGATGAAGCACCCGCATGCCTGTGGGAGGTACCTGACCTGAGAAACATGTTGGCAGCCTACTCAGCAAACCCAAATTTGAAAGACTGTAATCTCTACTGATGACGGTTAAAGAACCAGAAACCTGTGTCTAGAGATCAGCATCATCTACGCCAACTGTGGTGAAACACTCGAACACTCTTGAAGCAAGCAAGTAACTGAAACTGCATTTACCACAATGCCAGGGACGAACCTTGCTGGGAGGTGAAGTGGTGTGCTCCCACCCCTGTTCCTGTTTAATAGTACTTCCGTGAGTCATTGAGCTGACGAGTTCGTGGATGAAGCACCTGCATGCCTGTGAGAGGTACCTGACCTGAGAAAGATGTTGGCAGCCTACTCAGCAAACCCCAAATTTCAAAGAGTGTAATCTCTACTGATGACGATTAAAGAACCGGAAACACGTGTCTAGAGATCAGCACTATCTGTGCCAACTGTGGCAAAACACTCGAACACTCTTGAAGCAAGCAAGTAACTGATACTGCATTTACCACAATGCCAGGGGCGAACCTTGCTGGGAGGTGAAGCGGTGTGCTCCCACCCATGTTCCTGCTTAATAGTACTCCCGTGAGTCATTGAGCTGACGAGCTGGTGGATGAAGCACCCGCATGCCTGTGAGAGGTACCTGACCTGAGAAAGATGTTGGCAGCCTACTCAGCAAACCCCAAATTTGAAAGACTGTAATCTCTACTGATGATGGTTAAAGAACCAGAAACACGTGTCTAGAGATCAGCACCATCTGCGCAAACTGTGGTGAAACACTCGAACACTCTTGAAGCAAACAAGTAACTGAAACTCCATTTAGCACAATGCCAGGGGTGAAGCTTGCTGTGAGGTGAAGCGGTGTGCTCCCACCCCTGTTCCTGTTTAATAGTACTCCCGTGAGTCATTGAGCTGACGAGCTCGTGGATGAAGCACCCGCATACCTGTGAGAGGTACCTGACCTGAGAAAGATGTTGGCAGCATACTCAGCAAACCCCACATTTGAAAGACTGTAATCTCTACTGTTGACGGTTAAAATACCAGAAACACGTGTCTAGAGATCAGCACTATCTGCTCCAACTGTGGCGAAACACTCGAACACTCTTGAAGCTAGCAAGTAACTGAAACTGCATTTACCACAATGCCAGGGGCGAACCTTGCTGGGAGGTGATGCGGTGTGCTCCCACCCCTGTTCCTGCTTAATAGTACTTCTGTGAGTCATTGAGCTGACGAGCTGGTGGATGAAGCACCCGCATGCCTGTGAGAGGTACCTGACCTGAGAAATATGTTGGAAGCCTACTCAGCAAACCCCAAATTTGAAAGACTGTAATCTCTACTGATGACGGTTAAAGAACCAGAAACACATTTCTAGAGATCAGCACTATCTGCGTCAACTGTGCGGAAACACTTGAACACTCTTGAAGCAAGCAAGTAACTGAAACTGCATTTACCACAATGCCAGGGGCGAACCGTGCTGGGAGGTGAAGCGGTATGCTCCCACCCCTGTTCCTGTTTAATAGTACTCCCATGAGTTATTGAGCTGACGAGCTCATGGATGAAGCACCCCCATGCCTGTGAGAGGTACCTGACCTGAGAAACATGTTGGCAGCCTTCTCAGCAAACCCCACATTTGAAAGACTGTAATCTGTGCTGATGACGGTTAAAGAACCAGAAACATGTGTCTAGAGATCAGCACTATCTGCGCCAACTGTGGCAAAACACTCGAACACTCTTGAAGCAAGCAAGTAACTGAAACTGCATTTACCAAAATGCCAGGGGCGAACCTTGCTGGGAGGTGAAGCGGTGTGCTCCAACCCCTGTTCCTATTTAAAAGTACATCCGTGAGTCATTGAACTGACGAGCTTGTGGATGAAGCACCCGCATGCCTGTGAGAGGTACATAACCTGAGAAAGATGTATGCAGCCTACTCAGCAAACCCAAATTTGAAAGACTGTAATCTCTACTGATGACGGTTAAAGAACCAGAAACCCATGTCTAGAGATCAGCATCATCTACGCCAACTGTGGTGAAACACTCGAACACTCTTGAAGCAAGCAAGTAACTGAAACTGCATTTACCACAATGCCAGGGGCGAACCTTGCTGGGAGGTGAAGTGGTGTGCTCCCACCCCTGTTCCTGTTTAATAGTACTTCCGTGAGTCATTGAGCTGACGAGTTCGTGGATGAAGCACCTGCATGCCTGTGAGAGGTACCTGACCTGAGAAAGATGTTGGCAGCCTACTCAGCAAACCCCAAATTTCAAAGAGTGTAATCTCTACTGATGACGATTAAAGAACCGGAAACACGTGTCTAGAGATCAGCACTATCTGTGTCAACTGTGGCAAAACACTCGAACACTCTTGAAGCAAGCAAGTAACTGATACTGCATTTACCACAATGCCAGGGGCGAACCTTGCTGGGAGGTGAAGCGGTGTGCTCCCACCCATGTTCCTGCTTAATAGTACTCCCGTGAGTCATTGAGCTGACGAGCTGGTGGATGAAGCACCCGCATGCCTGTGAGAGGTACCTGACCTGAGAAAGATGTTGGCACCCTACTCAGCAAACTCGAAATTTGAAAGACTGTAATCTCTACTGATGATGGTTAAAGAACCAGAAACACGTGTCTAGAGATCAGCACCATCTGCGCAAACCGTGGTGAAACACTCGAACACTCTTGAAGCAAACAAGTAACTGAAACTCCATTTAGCACAATGCCAGGGGTGAAGCTTGCTGTGAGGTGAAGCGGTGTGCTCCTACCCCTGTTCCTGTTTAATAGTACTCCCGTGAGTCATTGAGCTGACGAGCTCGCGGATGAAGCACCCGCATACCTGTGAGAGGTACCTGACCTGAGAAAGATGTTGGCAGCATACTCAGCAAACCCCACATTTGAAAGACTGCAATCTCTACTGTTGACGGTTAAAATACCAGAAACATGTGTCTAGAGATCAGCACTATCTGCTCCAACTGTGGCGAAACACTCGAACACTCTTGAAGCAAGCAAGTAACTGAAACTGCATTTACCACAATGCCAGGGGCGAACCTTGCTGGGAGGTGAAGCGGTGTGCTCCCACCCCTGTTCCTGCTTAATAGTACTTCTGTGAGTCATTAAGCTGACGAGCTGGTGGATGAAGCACCCGCATGCCTGTGAGAGGTACCTGACCTGAGAAAGATGTTGGCAGCCTACTCAGCAAACCCCAAATTTGAAAGACTGTAATCTCTACTGATGACGGTTAAAGAACCGGAAACACGTGTCTAGAGATCAGTACTATCTGCGCCAACTGTGCGGAAACACTTGAACACTCTTGAAGCAAGCAAGTAACTGAAACTGCATTTACCAAAATGCCAGGGGCGAACCTTGCTGGGAGGTGAAGCGGTGTGCTCCCACCCCTGTTCCTGTTTAAAAGTACTTCCGTGAGTCATTGAACTGACGAGCTCGTGGATGAAGCCCCCGCATGCCTGTGAGATGTTCCTGACCTGAGAAAGATGTTGGCGGCCTACTCAGCAAACCCCAAATTTGAAAGACTGTAATCTCTACTGATGACGGTTAAAGAATCAGAAACACGTGTCTAGAGATCAGCACTATCTGCGCCAACTGTGCGGAAACACTTGAACACTCTTGAAGCAAGCAAGTAACTGAAACTGCATTTACCACAATGCCAGGGGCGAACCTTGCTGGGAGGTGAAGAGGTGTGTTCCCACCCCTGTTCCTGTTTAATAGTACTCCCATGAGTTATTGAGCTGACGAGCTCATGGATGAAGCACCCGCATGCCTGTGAGAGGTACTTGACCTGAGAAAGATTTTGGCAGCCTTCTGAGCAAACCCCACATTTGAAAGACTGTAATCTCTACTGATGACCGATAAAGAACCAGAAACACGTGTCTAGAGATCAGCACTATCTGCGTCAACTGTGGCAAAACACTCGAACACTCTTGAAGCAAGCAAGTAACTGAAACTGCATTTACCAAAATACCAGGGGCTACCCTTGCTGGGAGGTGAAGCGGTGTGCTCCCACCTCTGTTCCTGTTTAAAAATACTTACGAGAGTCATTGAACTGACGCGCTCGTGGATGAAGCACCCGCATGCCTGTGAGAGGTACCTGACCTGAGAAAGATGTTGGCAGCCTACTCAGCAAACCCCAAATTTGAAAGACTGTAATCTCTACTGATGATGGTTAAAGAACCAGAAACACGTGTCTAGAGATCAGCATCATCTACGCCAACTGTGGTGAAACACTCGAACACTCTTGAAGCAAGCAAGTAACTGAAACTGCTGTTACCACAATGCCAGGGGCGAACCTTGCTGGGAGGTGAAGTGGTGTGCTCCCACCCCTGTTCCTGTTTAATAGTACTCCTGTGAGTCATTGAGATAACGAGCTCGTGGATGAAGCACCCGCATGCCTGTGAGAGGTACCTGACCTGAAAAAGATGTTGGCAGTCTACTCAGCAAACTCCAAATTTCAAAGACTGTAATCTCTACTGATGACGGTTAAAGAACCAGAAACACGTGTCTAGAGATCAGCACTATCTGCACCAACTTTGGCGAAACACTTGAACACTCTTGAAGCAAGCAAGTAACTGAAACTGCATTTATCACAATGCCAGGGGCGAACCGTGCTGGGAGGTGAAGCGGTGTGCTCCCACCCCTGTTCCTGTTTAATAGTACTCCCATGAGTTATTGAGCTGACGAGCTCATGGATGAAGCACCCGCATGCCTGTGAGAGGTACCTGACCTGAGAAAGATGTTGGCAGCCTTCTCAGCAAACCCCACATTTGAAAGACTGTAATCTCTACTGTTGACGGTTAAAGAACCAGAAACACGTGTCTAGAGATCAGCACTATCTGCGTCAACTGTGGCAAAACACTCGAACACTCTTGAAGCAAGAAAGTAACTGAAACTGCATTTACCAAAATACCAGGGGCGAACCTTGCTGGGAGGTGAAGTGGTGTGCTCCCACCCCTGTTCCTGTTTAATAGTACTCCTGTGAGTCATTGAGCTGACGAGCTCATGGATGAAGCACCCGCATGCCTGTGAGAGGTACCTGACCTGAGAAAGATGTTGGCAGCCTACTCAGCAAACTCCAAATTTCAAAGACTGTAATCTCTACTGATGACGGTTAAAGAACCAGAAACACGTGTCTAGAGATCAGCACTATCTGCGTCAACTGTGGCAAAACACTCGAACACTCTTGAAGCAAGAAAGTAACTGAAACTGCATTTACCAAAATACCAGGGGCTACCCTTGCTGGGAGGTGAAGCGGTGTGCTCCCACCCCTGTTCCTGTTTAAAAATACTTACGAGAGTCATTGAACTGACGCGCTCGTGGATGAAGCACCCGCATGCCTGTGAGATGTACCTGACCTGAGAAAGATGTTGGCAGCCTACTCAGGAAATCCCAAATTTGAAAGATTGTAATCTCTACTGATGACGGTTAAAGAACCAGAAACACGTGTCTAGAGATCAGCATCATCTACGCCAACTGTGGTGAAACACTCGAACACTCTTGAAGCAAGCAAGTAACTGAAACTGCAGTTACCACAATGCCAGGGGCGGATCTTGCTGGGAAGTGAAGTGGTGTGCTCCCACCCCTGTTCCTGTTTAATAGTACTCCTGTGAGTCATTGAGCTGACGAGCTCATGGATGAAGCACCCGCATGCCTGTGAGAGGTACCTGACCTGAGAAAGATGTTGGCAGCCTACTCAGCAAACTCCAAATTTCAAAGACTGTAATCTCTACTGATGACGGTTAAAGAACCAGAAACACATGTCTAGAGATCAGCACTATCTGCACCAACTTTGGCGAAACACTTCAACACTCTTGAAGCAAGCAAGTAACCAAAACTGTATTTACCACAATGCCAGGGGCAAACCTTGCTGGGAGGTGAAGTGGTGTGCCCCCACCCCTGTTCCTGTTTAATAGTTTTCCCGTGAGTCATTGAGCTGACGAGCTCGTTGATGAAGCACCCGCATGCCTGTGAGAGGTACCTGATCTGAGAAAGATATTGGCAGCCTACTCAGCAAACCTCACATTTGAAAGACTGTAATCTCTACTGATGATGGTTAAAGAAGCAGAAACACGTGTCTAGAGATCAGCACTATTTGCGCCAACTGTGGCAAAACACTCGAACACTCTTGAAGCCAGCAAGTAACTGAAACTGCATTTACCACAACGCCAGGGATGAACCTTGCTGGGAACTGATGAGGTGTGCTCCCACCCCTGTTCCTGTTTAATAGTACTCCCGTGAGTCATTGAGCTGACGAGCTCGTGAATGAAGCACCCGCATGCCTGTGAGAGGTACCTGACCTGAGAAAGATGTTGGCAGCCTACTCAGCAAACCCCAAATTTCAAAGACTGTAATCTCTGCTGATGATGGTTAAAGAACCAGAAACACGTGTCTAGAGATCAGCACTATCTGCGCCAACTGTGGCGAAACACTCGAACACTCTTGAAGGAAGCAAGTAACTGAAACTGCATTTACCACAATGCCACGGGCGAACCTTGCTGGGAGGTGAAGCGGTGTGCTCCCACCCCTGTTCCTGTTTAAAAGTACTTCTGTGAGTCATTGAACTGACGAGCTCATGGATGAAGCACCGCATGCCTGTGAGAGGTACCTGACCTGAGAAAGATGTTGGCAGCCTACTCAGCAAATTCCAAATTTGAAAGACTGTAATCTCTACTGATGATGGTTAAAGAACCAGAAACACGTGTCTAGAGATCAGCACCATCTGCGCCAACTGTGGTGAAACACTCGAACACTCTTGAAACAAGCAAGTAACTGAAACTCCATTTACCAAAATGCCAGGGGTGAACCTTGCTGTGAGGTGAAGCGGTGTGCTCTCACCCCTGTTCGTGTTTAATAGTACTCCCGTGAGTCATTGAGCTGACGAGCTCATGGATGAAGCAGCCGCATGCCTGTGAGAGGTACCTGACCTGAGAAAGATGTTGGCAGCATACTCAGCAAAACCCAGATTTAAAAGACTGTAATCTCTACTGTTGACGGTTAAAATACCAGAAAGACGTGTCTAGAGATCAGCACTATCTGCTCCAACTGTGGCGAAACACTCGAACACTATTGAAGCAAGCAAGTAACTGAAACTGCATTTACCACAATGCCAGGGGCGAACCTTGCTGGGAGGTGAAGCGGTGTGCTCCCACCCCTGTTCCTGTTTAATAGTACTCCTGTGAGTCATTGAGCTGACGAGCTCATGGATGAAGCACCCGCATGCCTGTGAGAGGTACCTGACCTGAGAAAGATGTTGGCAGCCTACTCAGCAAACTCCAAATTTCAAAGACTGTAATCTCTACTGATGACGGTTAAAGAACCAGAAACACATGTCTAGAGATCAGCACTATCTGCACCAACTTTGGCGAAACACTTGAACACTCTTGAAGCAAGCAAGTAACCAAAACTGTATTTACCACAATGCCAGGGGCAAACCTTGCTGGGAGGTGAAGTGGTGTGCCCCCACCCCTGTTCCTGTTTAATAGTTTTCCCGTGAGTCATTGAGCTGACGATCTCGTTGATGAAGCACCCGCATGCCTGTGAGAGGTACCTGATCTGAGAAAGATATTGGCAGCCTACTCAGCAAACCTCACATTTGAAAGACTGTAATCTCTACTGATGATGGTTAAAGAAGCAGAAACACGTGTCTAGAGATCAGCACTATTTGCGCCAACTGTGGCAAAACACTCGAACACTCTTGAAGCCAGCAAGTAACTGAAACTGCATTTACCACAACGCCAGGGATGAACCTTGCTGGGAACTGATGAGGTGTGCTCCCACCCCTGTTCCTGTTTAATAGTACTCCCGTGAGTCATTGAGCTGACGAGCTCGTGAATGAAGCACCCGCATGCCTGTGAGAGGTACCTGACCTGAGAAAGATGTTGGCAGCCTACTCAGCAAACCCCAAATTTCAAAGACTGTAATCTCTGCTGATGATGGTTAAAGAACCAGAAACACGTGTCTAGAGATCAGCACTATCTGCGCCAACTGTGGCGAAACACTCGAACACTCTTGAAGGAAGCAAGTAACTGAAACTGCATTTACCACAATGCCACGGGCGAACCTTGCTGGGAGGTGAAGCGGTGTGCTCCCACCCCTGTTCCTGTTTAAAAGTACTTCTGTGAGTCATTGAACTGACGAGTTCAAGGATGAAGCACCGCATGCCTGTGAGAGGTACCTGACCTGAGAAAGATGTTGGCAGCCTACTCAGCAAATTCCAAATTTGAAAGACTGTAATCTCTACTGATGATGGTTAAAGAACCAGAAACACGTGTCTAGAGATCAGCACCATCTGCGCCAACTGTGGTGAAACACTCGAACACTCTTGAAACAAGCAAGTAACTGAAACTCCATTTACCAAAATGCCAGGGGTGAACCTTGCTGTGAGGTGAAGCGGTGTGCTCTCACCCCTGTTCCTGTTTAATAGTACTCCCGTGAGTCATTGAGCTGACGAGCTCATGGATGAAGCACCCGCATGCCTGTGAGAGGTATCTGACCTGAGAAAGATGTTGGCAGCATACTCAGCAAAACCCAGATTTAAAAGACTGTAATCTCTACTGTTGACGGTTAAAATACCAGAAAGACGTGTCTAGAGATCAGCACTATCTGCTCCAACTGTGGCGAAACACTCGAACACTATTGAAGCAAGCAAGTAACTGAAACTGCATTTACCACAATGCCAGTGGCGAACCTTGCTGGGAGGTGAAGCGGTGTGCTCCCACCCCTGTTCCTGCTTAATAGTACTTCTGTGAGTCATTGAGCTGACGAGCTGGTGGATGAAGCACCCGCATGCCTGTGAGAGGTACCTGACCTGAGAAATATGTTGGCAGCCTACTCAGCAAACCCCAAATTTGAAAGACTGTAATCTCTACTGATGACGGTTAAAGAACCAGAAACACATTTCTAGAGATCAGCACTATCTGCGTGAACTGTGCGGAAACACTTGAACACTCTTGAAGCAAGCAAGTAACTGAAACTGCATTTACCACAATGCCAGGGGCGAACCGTGCTGGGAGGTGAAGCGGTGTGCTCCCACCCCTGTTCCTGTTTAATAGTACTCCCATGAGTTATTGAGCTGACGAGCTCATGGATGAAGCACCCGCATGCCTGTGAGAGGTACCTGACCTGAGAAACATGTTGGCAGCCTTCTCAGCAAACCCCACATTTGAGAGACTGTAATCTGTACTGATGACAGTTCAAGAACCAGAAACATGTGTCTAGAGATCAGCACTATCTGCGCCAACTGTGGCAAAACACTCGAACACTCTTGAAGCAAGCAAGTAACTGAAACTGCATTTACCAAAATGCCAGGGGCGAACCTTGCTGGGAGGTGAAGCGGTGAGCTCCCACCCCTGTTCCTGTTTAAAAGTACATCCGTGAGTCATTGAACTGACGAGCTTGTGGATGAAGCACCCGCATGCCTGTGAGAGGTACCTGACCTGAGAAACATGTTGGCAGCCTACTCAGCAAACCCAAATTTGAAAGACTGTAATCTCTACTGATGACGGTTAAAGAACCAGAAACCCGTGTCTAGAGATCAGCATCATCTACGCCAACTGTGGTGAAACACTCGAACACTCTTGAAGCAAGCAAGTAACTGAAACTGCATTTACCACAATGCCAGGGGCGAACCTTGCTGGGAGGTGAAGTGGTGTGCTCCCACCCATGTTCCTGTTTAATAGTACTTCCGTGAGTCATTGAGCTGACGAGTTCGTGGATGAAGCACCTGCATGCCTGTGAGAGGTACCTGACCTGAGAAAGATGTTGGCAGCCTACTCAGCAAACCCCACATTTCAAAGAGTGTAATCTCTACTGATGACGATTAAAGAACCGGAAACACGTGTCTAGAGATCAGCACTATCTGTGCCAACTGTGGCAAAACACTCGAACACTCTTGAAGCAAGCAAGTAACTGATACTGCATTTACCACAATGCCAGTGGCGATCCTTGCTGGGAGGTGAAGCGGTGTGCTCCCACCCATGTTCCTGCTTAATAGTACTCCCGTGAGACATTGAGCTGACGAGCTGGTGGATGAAGCACCCGCATGCCTGTGAGAGGTACCTGACCTGAGAAAGATGTTGGCAGCCTACTCAGCAAACCCCAAATTTGAAAGACTGTAATCTCTACTGATGATGGTTAAAGAACCAGAAACACGTGTCTGGAGATCAGCACCATCTGCGCAAACTGTGGTGAAACACTCGAACACTCTTGAAGCAAACAAGTAACTGAAACTCCATTTAGCACAATGCCAGGGGTGAAGCTTGCTGTGAGGTGAAGCGGTGTGCTCCCACCCCTGTTCCTGTTTAATAGTACTCCCGTGAGTCATTGAGCTGACGAGCTCGTGGATGAAGCACCCGCATACCTGTGAGAGGTACCTGACCTGAGAAAAATGTTGGCAGCATACAAAGCAAACCCCACATTTGAAAGACTGTAATCTCTACTGTTGACGGTTAAAATACCAGAAACACGTGTCTAGAGATCAGCACTATCTGCTCCAACTGTGGCGAAACACTCGAACACTCTTGAAGCAAGCAAGTAACTGAAACTGCATTTACCACAATGCCAGGGGCGAACCTTGCTCGGAGGTGAAGCGGTGTGCTCCCACCCCTGTTCCTGCTTAATAGTACTTCTGTGAGTCATTGAGCTGACGAGCTGGTGGATGAAGCACCCGCATGCCTGTGAGAGGTACCTGACCTGAGAAATATGTTGGCAGCCTACTCAGCAAACCCCAAATTTGAAAGACTGGAATCTCTACTGATGACGGTTAAAGAACCAGAAACACATTTCTAGAGATCAGCACTATCTGCGTCAACTGTGCGGAAACACTTGAACACTCTTGAAGCAAGCAAGTAACTGAAACTGCATTTACCACAATGCCATGGGCGAACCGTGCTGGGAGGTGAAGCGGTGTGCTCCCACCCCTGTTCCTGTTTAATAGTACTCCCATGAGTTATTGAGCTGACGAGCTCATGGATGAAGCACCCGCATGCCTGTGAGAGGTACCTGACCTGAGAAACATGTTGGCAGCCTTCTCAGCAAACCCCACATTTGAAAGACTGTAATCTGTACTGATGACGGTGAAAGAACCAGAAACATGTGTCTAGAGATCAGCACTATCTGCGCCAACTGTGGCAAAACACTCGAACACTCTTGAAGCAAGCAAGTAACTGAAACTGCATTTACCAAAATGCCAGGGGCGAACCTTGCTGGGAGGTGAAGCGGTGTGCTCCCACCCCTGTTCCTGTTTAAAAGTACATCCGTGAGTCATTGAACTGACGAGCTTGTGGATGAAGCACCCGCATGCCTGTGAGAGGTACCTAACCTGAGAAAGATGTTGGCAGCCTACTCAGCAAACCCAAATTTGAAAGACTGTAATCTCTACTGATGACGGTTAAAGAACCAGAAACCCGTATCTAGAGATCAGCATTATCTACGCCAACTGTGGTGAAACACTCGAACACTCTTGAAGCAAGCAAGTAACTGAAACTGCATTTACCACAATGCCAGGGGCGAACCTTGCTGGGAGGTGAAGTGGTGTGCTCCCACTCCTGTTCCTGTTTAATAGTACTTCCGTGAGTCATTGAGCTGACGAGTTCGTGGATGAAGCACCTGCATGCCTGTGAGAGGTACCTGACCTGAGAAAGATGTTGGCAGCCTACTCAGCAAACCCCAAATTTCAAAGAGTGTAATCTCTACTGATGACGATTAAAGAACTGGAAACACGTGTCTAGAGATCAGCACTATCTGTGCCAACTGTGGCAAAACACTTGAACACTCTTGAAGCAAGCAAGTAACTGATACTGCATTTACCACAATGCCAGGGGCGAACCTTGCTGGGAGGTGAAGCGGTGTGCTCCCACCCATGTTCCTGCTTAATAGTACTCCCGTGAGTCATTGAGCTGACGAGCTGGTGGATGAAGCACCCGCATGCCTGTGAGAGGTACCTGACCTGAGAAAGATGTTGGCAGCCTACTCAGCAAACCCCAAATTTGAAAGACTGTAATCTCTACTGATGATGGTTAAAGAAACAGAAACACGTGTCTAGAGATCAGCACCATCTGCGCAAACCGTGGTGAAACACTCGAACACTCTTGAAGCAAACAAGTAACTGAAACTCCATTTAGCACAATGCCAGGGGTGAAGCTTGCTGTGAGGTGAAGCGGTGTGCTCCCACCCCTGTTCCTGTTTAATAGTACTCCCGTGAGTCATTGAGCTGACGAGCTCGTGGATGAAGCACCCGCATACCTGTGAGAGGTACCTGACCTGAGAAAGATGTTGGCAGCATACTCAGCAAACCCCACATTTGAAAGACTGCAATCTCTACTGTTGACGGTTAAAATACCAGAAACACGTGTCTAGAGATCAGCACTATCTGCTCCAACTGTGGTGAAACACTCGAACACTCTTGAAGCAAGCAAGTAACTGAAACTGCATTTACCACAATGCCAGGGGCGAACCTTGCTGGGAGGTGAAGCGGTGTGCTCCCACCCCTGTTCCTGCTTAATAGTACTTCTGTGAGTCATTAAGCTGACGAGCTGGTGGATGAAGCACCCGCATGCCTGTGAGAGGTACCTGACCTGAGAAAGATGTTGGCAGCCTACTCAGCAAACCCCAAATTTGAAAGACTGTAATCTCTACTGATGACGGTTAAAGAACCAGAAACACGTGTCTAGAGATCTGTACTATCTGCGCCAACTGTGCGGAAACACTTGAACACTCTTGAAGCAAGCAAGTAACTGAAACTGCATTTACCAAAATGCCAGGGGCGAACCTTGCTGGGAGGTGAAGCGGTGTGCTCCCACCCCTGTTCCTGTTTAAAAGTACTTCCGTGAGTCATTGAACTGACAAGCTCGTGGATGAAGCCCCCGCATGCCTGTGAGATGTTCCTGACCTGAGAAAGATGTTGGCGGCCTACTCAGCAAACCCCAAATTTGAAAGACTGTAATCTCCACTGATGACGGTTAAAGAATCAGAAACACGTGTCTAGAGATCAGCACTATCTGCGCCAACTGTGCGGAAACACTTGAACACTCTTGAAGCAAGCAAGTAACTGAAACTGCATTTACCACAATGCCAGGGGCGAACCTTGCTGGGAGGTGAAGAGGTGTGTTCCCTCCCCTGTTCCTGTTTAATAGTACTCCCATGAGTTATTGAGCTGACGAGCTCATGGATGAAGCACCCGCATGCCTGTGAGAGGTACTTGACCTGAGAAAGATGTTGGCAGCCTTCTCAGCAAACCCCACATTTGAAAGACTGTAATCTCTACTGATGACGGATAAAGAACCAGAAACATGTGTCTAGAGATCAGCACTATCTGCGTCAACTGTGGCAAAACACTCGAACACTCTTGAAGCAAGCAAGTAACTGAAACTGCATTTACCAAAATACCAGGGGCTACCCTTGCTGGGAGGTGAAGCGGTGTGCTCCCACCTCTGTTCCTGTTTAAAAATACTTACGAGAGTCATTGAACTGACGCGCTCGTAGATGAAGCACCCGCATGCCTGTGAGAGGAACCTGACCTGAGAAAGATGTTGGCAGCCTACTCAGCAAACCCCAAATTTGAAAGACTGTAATCTCTACTGATGACGGTTAAAGAACCAGAAACACGTGTCTAGAGATCAGCATCATCTACGCCAACTGTGGTGAAACACTCGAACACTCTTGAAGCAAGCAAGTAACTGAAACTGCTGTTACCACAATGCCAGGGGCGAACCTTGCTGGGAGGTGAAGTGGTGTGCTCCCACCCCTGTTCCTGTTTAATAGTACTCCTGTGAGTCATTGAGCTGACGAGCTCGTGGATGAAGCACCCGCATGCCTGTGAGAGGTACCTGACCTGAAAAAGATGTTGGCAGCCTACTCAGCAAACTCCAAATTTCAAAGACTGTAATCTCTACTGATGACGGTTAAAGAACCAGAAACACGTGTCTAGAGATCAGCACTATCTGCACCAACTTTGGCGAAACACTTGAACACTCTTGAAGCAAGCAAGTAACCAAAACTGTATTTACCACAATGCCAGGGGCAAACCTTGCTGGGAGGTGAAGTGGTGTGCTCCCACCCCTGTTCCTGTTTAATAGTTTTCCTGTGAGTCATTGAGCTGACAAGCTCGTTGATGAAGCACCCGAATGCCTGTGAGAGGTACCTGATCTGAGAAAGATATTGGCAGCCTACTCAGCAAACCTCACATTTGAAAGACTGTAATCTCTACTGATGATGGTTAAAGAAGCAGAAACATGTGTCTAGAGATCAGCACTATTTGCGCCAACTGTGGCAAAACACTCGAACACTCTTGAAGCCAGCAAGTAACTGAAACTGCATTTACCACAACGCCAGGGGTGAACCTTGCTGGGAACTGATGAGGTGTGCTCCCACCCCTGTCCCTGTTTAATAGTACTCCTGTGAGTCATTGAGCTGACGAGCTCGCGAATGAAGCACCCGCATGCCTGTGAGAGGTACCTGACCTGAGAAAGATGTTGGCAGCCTACTCAGCAAACCCCAAATTTCAAAGACTGTAATCTCTACTGATGATGGTTAAAGAACCAGAAACACGTGTCTAGAGATCAGCACTATCTGCGCCAACTGTGGCGTAACACTTGAACACTCTTGAAGGAAGCAAGTAACTGAAACTGCATTTACCACAATGCCAGGGGCGAACCTTGCTGGGAGGTGAAGCGGTGTGCTCCCACCCCTGTTCCTGTTTAAAAGTACTTCTGTGAGTCATTGAACTGACGAGCTCGTGGATGAAGCACCCGCATGCCTGTGGGAGGTACCTGACCTGAGAAAGATGTTGGCAGCCTACTCAGCAAATTCCAAATTTGAAAGACTGTAATCTCTACTGATGATGGTTAAAGAACCAGAAACACGTGTCTAGAGATCAGCACCATCTGCGCCAACTGTGGTGAAACACTCGAACACTCTTGAAGCAAGCAAGTAACTGAAACTCCATTTACCAAAATGCCAGGGGTGAACCTTGCTGTGAGGTGAAGCGGTGTGCTCCCACCCCTGTTCCTGTTTAATAGTACTCCCGTGAGTCATTGAGCTGACGAGCTCATGGATGAAGCACCCGCATGCCTGTGAGAGGTACCTGACCTGAGAAAGATGTTGGCAGCATACTCAGCAAACCCCAGATTTAAAAGACTGTAATCTCTACTGTTGATGGTTAAAGAACCAGAAACACGTGTCTAGAGATCAGCACTATTTGCGCCAACTGTGGCGAAACACTCGAACAATCTTGAAACAAGCAAGTAACCGAAACTGCATTTACCACAATGCCAGGGGTGAACCTTGCTGGGAGGTGAAGTGGTGTGCTCCCACCCCTGTTCCTGTTTAATAGTTTTCCCGTGAGTCATTGAGCTGACGAGCTCGTGAATGAAGCACCCGCATGCCTGTGAGAGGTACCTGACCTGAGAAAGATGTTGGCAGCCTACTCAGCAAACCCCAAATTTCAAAGACTGTAATCTCTACTGATGATGGTTAAAGAACCAGAAACACGTGTCTAGAGATCAGCACTATCTACGCCAACTGTGGCGAAACACTCGAACACTCTTGAAGGAAGCAAGTAACTGAAACTCCATTTTCCACAATGCCAGGGGTGAACCTTGCTGTGAGGTGAAGCGGTGTGCTCCCACCCCTGTTCCTGTTTAATAGTACTCCCGTGAGTCATTGAGCTGACGAGCTCATGGATGAAGCACCCGCATGCCTGTGAGAGGTACCTGACCTGAGAAAGATGTTGGCAGCATACTCAGCAAACCCCAAATTTGAAAGACTGGAATCTCTACTGATGACGGTTAAAGAACCAGAAACACATTTCTAGAGATCAGCACTATCTGCGTCAACTGTGCGGAAACACTTGAACACTCTTGAAGCAAGCAAGTAACTGAAACTGCATTTACCACAATGCCATGGGCGAACCGTGCTGGGAGGTGAAGCGGTGTGCTCCCACCCCTGTTCCTGTTTAATAGTACTCCCATGAGTTATTGAGCTGACGAGCTCATGGATGAAGCACCCGCATGCCTGTGAGAGGTACCTGACCTGAGAAACATGTTGGCAGCCTTCTCAGCAAACCCCACATTTGAAAGACTGTAATCTGTACTGATGACGGTGAAAGAACCAGAAACATGTGTCTAGAGATCAGCACTATCTGCGCCAACTGTGGCAAAACACTCGAACACTCTTGAAGCAAGCAAGTAACTGAAACTGCATTTACCAAAATGCCAGGGGCGAACCTTGCTGGGAGGTGAAGCGGTGTGCTCCCACCCCTGTTCCTGTTTAAAAGTACATCCGTGAGTCATTGAACTGACGAGCTTGTGGATGAAGCACCCGCATGCCTGTGAGAGGTACCTAACCTGAGAAAGATGTTGGCAGCCTACTCAGCAAACCCAAATTTGAAAGACTGTAATCTCTACTGATGACGGTTAAAGAACCAGAAACCCGTGTCTAGAGATCAGCATTATCTACGCCAACTGTGGTGAAACACTCGAACACTCTTGAAGCAAGCAAGTAACTGAAACTGCATTTACCACAATGCCAGGGGCGAACCTTGCTGGGAGGTGAAGTGGTGTGCTCCCACTCCTGTTCCTGTTTAATAGTACTTCCGTGAGTCATTGAGCTGACGAGTTCGTGGATGAAGCACCTGCATGCCTGTGAGAGGTACCTGACCTGAGAAAGATGTTGGCAGCCTACTCAGCAAACCCCAAATTTCAAAGAGTGTAATCTCTACTGATGACGATTAAAGAACTGGAAACACGTGTCTAGAGATCAGCACTATCTGTGCCAACTGTGGCAAAACACTTGAACACTCTTGAAGCAAGCAAGTAACTGATACTGCATTTACCACAATGCCAGGGGCGAACCTTGCTGGGAGGTGAAGCGGTGTGCTCCCACCCATGTTCCTGCTTAATAGTACTCCCGTGAGTCATTGAGCTGACGAGCTGGTGGATGAAGCACCCGCATGCCTGTGAGAGGTACCTGACCTGAGAAAGATGTTGGCAGCCTACTCAGCAAACCCCAAATTTGAAAGACTGTAATCTCTACTGATGATGGTTAAAGAAACAGAAACACGTGTCTAGAGATCAGCACCATCTGCGCAAACCGTGGTGAAACACTCGAACACTCTTGAAGCAAACAAGTAACTGAAACTCCATTTAGCACAATGCCAGGGGTGAAGCTTGCTGTGAGGTGAAGCGGTGTGCTCCCACCCCTGTTCCTGTTTAATAGTACTCCCGTGAGTCATTGAGCTGACGAGCTCGTGGATGAAGCACCCGCATACCTGTGAGAGGTACCTGACCTGAGAAAGATGTTGGCAGCATACTCAGCAAACCCCACATTTGAAAGACTGCAATCTTTACTGTTGACGGTTAAAATACCAGAAACACGTGTCTAGAGATCAGCACTATCTGCTCCAACTGTGGTGAAACACTCGAACACTCTTGAAGCAAGCAAGTAACTGAAACTGCATTTACCACAATGCCAGGGGCGAACCTTGCTGGGAGGTGAAGCGGTGTGCTCCCACCCCTGTTCCTGCTTAATAGTACTTCTGTGAGTCATTAAGCTGACGAGCTGGTGGATGAAGCACCCGCATGCCTGTGAGAGGTACCTGACCTGAGAAAGATGTTGGCAGCCTACTCAGCAAACCCCAAATTTGAAAGACTGTAATCTCTACTGATGACGGTTAAAGAACCAGAAACACGTGTCTAGAGATCAGTACTATCTGCGCCAACTGTGCGGAAACACTTGAACACTCTTGAAGCAAGCAAGTAACTGAAACTGCATTTACCAAAATGCCAGGGGCGAACCTTGCTGGGAGGTGAAGCGGTGTGCTCCCACCCCTGTTCCTGTTTAAAAGTACTTCCGTGAGTCATTGAACTGACAAGCTCGTGGATGAAGCCCCCGCATGCCTGTGAGATGTTCCTGACCTGAGAAAGATGTTGGCGGCCTACTCAGCAAACCCCAAATTTGAAAGACTGTAATCTCTACTGATGACGGTTAAAGAATCAGAAACACGTGTCTAGAGATCAGCACTATCTGCGCCAACTGTGCGGAAACACTTGAACACTCTTGAAGCAAGCAAGTAACTGAAACTGCATTTACCACAATGCCAGGGGCGAACCTTGCTGGGAGGTGAAGAGGTGTGTTCCCTCCCCTGTTCCTGTTTAATAGTACTCCCATGAGTTATTGAGCTGACGAGCTCATGGATGAAGCACCCGCATGCCTGTGAGAGGTACTTGACCTGAGAAAGATGTTGGCAGCCTTCTCAGCAAACCCCACATTTGAAAGACTGTAATCTCTACTGATGACGGATAAAGAACCAGAAACATGTGTCTAGAGATCAGCACTATCTGCGTCAACTGTGGCAAAACACTCGAACACTCTTGAAGCAAGCAAGTAACTGAAACTGCATTTACCAAAATACCAGGGGCTACCCTTGCTGGGAGGTGAAGCGGTGTGCTCCCACCTCTGTTCCTGTTTAAAAATACTTACGAGAGTCATTGAACTGACGCGCTCGTAGATGAAGCACCCGCATGCCTGTGAGAGGAACCTGACCTGAGAAAGATGTTGGCAGCCTACTCAGCAAACCCCAAATTTGAAAGACTGTAATCTCTACTGATGACGGTTAAAGAACCAGAAACACGTGTCTAGAGATCAGCATCATCTACGCCAACTGTGGTGAAACACTCGAACACTCTTGAAGCAAGCAAGTAACTGAAACTGCTGTTACCACAATGCCAGGGGCGAACCTTGCTGGGAGGTGAAGTGGTGTGCTCCCACCCCTGTTCCTGTTTAATAGTACTCCTGTGAGTCATTGAGCTGACGAGCTCGTGGATGAAGCACCCGCATGCCTGTGAGAGGTACCTGACCTGAAAAAGATATTGGCAGCCTACTCAGCAAACTCCAAATTTCAAAGACTGTAATCTCTACTGATGACGGTTAAAGAACCAGAAACACGTGTCTAGAGATCAGCACTATCTGCACCAACTTTGGCGAAACACTTGAACACTCTTGAAGCAAGCAAGTAACCAAAACTGTATTTACCACAATGCCAGGGGCAAACCTTGCTGGGAGGTGAAGTGGTGTGCTCCCACCCCTGTTCCTGTTTAATAGTTTTCCTGTGAGTCATTGAGCTGACAAGCTCGTTGATGAAGCACCCGAATGCCTGTGAGAGGTACCTGATCTGAGAAAGATATTGGCAGCCTACTCAGCAAACCTCACATTTGAAAGACTGTAATCTCTACTGATGATGGTTAAAGAAGCAGAAACATGTGTCTAGAGATCAGCACTATTTGCGCCAACTGTGGCAAAACACTCGAACACTCTTGAAGCCAGCAAGTAACTGAAACTGCATTTACCACAACGCCAGGGGTGAACCTTGCTGGGAACTGATGAGGTGTGCTCCCACCCCTGTCCCTGTTTAATAGTACTCCTGTGAGTCATTGAGCTGACGAGCTCGCGAATGAAGCACCCGCATGCCTGTGAGAGGTACCTGACCTGAGAAAGATGTTGGCAGCCTACTCAGCAAACCCCAAATTTCAAAGACTGTAATCTCTACTGATGATGGTTAAAGAACCAGAAACACGTGTCTAGAGATCAGCACTATCTGCGCCAACTGTGGCGAAACACTTGAACACTCTTGAAGGAAGCAAGTAACTGAAACTGCATTTACCACAATGCCAGGGGCGAACCTTGCTGGGAGGTGAAGCGGTGTGCTCCCACCCCTGTTCCTGTTTAAAAGTACTTCTGTGAGTCATTGAACTGACGAGCTCGTGGATGAAGCACCCGCATGCCTGTGAGAGGTACCTGACCTGAGAAAGATGTTGGCAGCCTACTCAGCAAATTCCAAATTTGAAAGACTGTAATCTCTACTGATGATGGTTAAAGAACCAGAAACACGTGTCTAGAGATCAGCACCATCTGCGCCAACTGTGGTGAAACACTCGAACACTCTTGAAGCAAGCAAGTAACTGAAACTCCATTTACCAAAATGCCAGGGGTGAACCTTGCTGTGAGGTGAAGCGGTGTGCTCCCACCCCTGTTCCTGTTTAATAGTACTCCCGTGAGTCA
This sequence comes from Triturus cristatus, assembly GCF_964204655.1. Classification (NCBI taxonomy): domain Eukaryota; kingdom Metazoa; phylum Chordata; class Amphibia; order Caudata; family Salamandridae; genus Triturus; species Triturus cristatus. The sequence goes on from NC_140593.1 coordinate 736,030,844, forward strand.
TTGAGCTGACGAGCTCATGGATGAAGCACCCGCATGCCTGTGAGAGGTACCTGACCTGAGAAAGATGTTGGCAGCATACTCAGCAAACCCCAGATTTAAAAGACTGTAATCTCTACTGTTGATGGTTAAAGAACCAGAAACACGTGTCTAGAGATCAGCACTATTTGCGCCAACTGTGGCGAAACACTCGAACAATCTTGAAACAAGCAAGTAACCGAAACTGCATTTACCACAATGCCAGGGGTGAACCTTGCTGGGAGGTGAAGTGGTGTGCTCCCACCCCTGTTCCTGTTTAATAGTTTTCCCGTGAGTCATTGAGCTGACGAGCTCGTTGATGAAGCACCCGCATGCCTGTGAGAGGTACCTGATCTGAGAAAGATGTTGGCAGCCTTCTAAAACCTCACGTTTGAAAGACTGTAATCTCTACTGATGACGGTTAAAGAACCAGAAACAAGTGTCTAGAGATCAGCACTATCTGCACCAACTTTGGCGAAACACTTGAAAACTCTTGAAGCAAGCAAGTAACCGAAACTGTATTTACCACAATGCCAGGGGCAAGCCTTGCTGGGAGGTGAAGCGGTGTGCTCCCACCCCTGTTCCTGTTTAATAGTACTCCCTTGAGTCATTGAGCTGACGAGCTCATGGATGAAGAACCCGCATGCCTGTGAGAGGTAACTGACCTGAGAAAGATGTTGGCAGCCTACTCAGCAAACCCGAATTTGAAAGACTGTAATCTCTACTGATGACGGTTAAAGAACCAGAAACACGTGTCTAGAGATCACCACTATTTGCGCCAACTGTGGCGAAACACTCAAACATTCTTGAAACAAGCAAGTAACCGAAACTGCATTTACCACAATGCCAGGGGTGAACCTTGCTGGGAGGTGAAGTGGTGTGCTCCCACCCCTGTTCCTGTTTAATAGTTTTACCGTTAGTCATTGAGCTGACGAGCTCGTTGATGAAGCACCCGCATGCCTGTGAGAGGTACCTGATCTGAGAAAGATGTTGGCAGCCTACTAAAACCTCACATTTGAAAGACTGTAATCTCTACTGATGATGGTTAAAGAAGCAGAAACCCGTGTCTAGAGATCAGCACTATTTGCGCCAACTGTGGCAAAACACTCGAACACTCTTGAAGCCAGCAAGTAACTGAAACTGCATTTACCACAATACCAGGGGTGAACCTTGGTGGGAACTGATGAGGTGTGCTCCCACCCCTGTTCCTGTTTAATAGTACTCCCGTGAGTCATTGAGCTGACAAGCTCGTGAATGAAGCACCCGCATAACTGTGAGAGGCACCTGACCTGAGAAAGATGTTGGCAGCCGACTCAGCAAACCCCAAATTTCAAAGACTGTAATCTCTACTGATGATGGTTAAAGAACCAGAAACACGTGTCTAGAGATCAGCACTATCTGCGCCAACTGTGGCGAAACACTCGAACACTCTTGAAGCAAGCAAGTAACTGAAACTGGATTTACCACAATGCCAGGAGCGAACCTTGCTGGGAGGTGAAGCGGTGTGCTCCCACCCCTGTTCCTGTTTAAAAGTACTTCTGTGAGTCATTGAACTGAAGAGCTCGTGGATGAAGCACCCGCATGCCTGTGAGAGGTACCTGACCTGAGAAAGATGTTGGCAGCCTACTCAGCAAATTCCAAATTTGAAAGACTGTAATCTCTACTGATGATGGTTAAAGAACCAGAAACACGTGTCTAGAGATCAGCACCATCTGCGCCAACTGTGGTGAAACACTCGAACACTCTTGAAGCAAGCAAGTAACTGAAACTCCATTTACCAAAATGCCAGGGGTGAACCTTGCTGTGAGGTGAAGCGGTGTGCTCCCACCCCTGTTCCTGTTTAATAGTACTCCCGTGAGTCATTGAGCTGACGAGCTCATGGATGAAGCACCCGCATGCCTGTGAGAGGTACCTGACCTGAGAAAGATGTTGGCAGCATACTCAGCAAACCCCAGATTTAAAAGACTGTAATCTCTACTGTTGATGGTTAAAGAACCAGAAACACGTGTCTAGAGATCAGCACTATTTGCGCCAACTGTGGCGAAACACTCGAACAATCTTGAAACAAGCAAGTAACCGAAACTGCATTTACCACAATGCCAGGGGTGAACCTTGCTGGGAGGTGAAGTGGAGTGCTCCCACCCCTGTTCCTGTTTAATAGTTTTCCCGTGAGTCATTGAGCTGACGAGCTCGTTGATGAAGCACCCGCATGCCTGTTAGAGGTACCTGATCTGAGAAAGATGTTGGCAGCCTTCTAAAACCTCACGTTTGAAAGACTGTAATCTCTACTGATGACGGTTAAAGAACCAGAAACAAGTGTCTAGAGATCAGCACTATCTGCACCAACTTTGGCGAAACACTTGAAAACTCTTGAAGCAAGCAAGTAACCGAAACTGTATTTACCACAATGCCAGGGGCAAGCCTTGCTGGGAGGTGAAGCGGTGTGCTCCCACCCCTGTTCCTGTTTAATAGTACTCCCTTGAGTCATTGAGCTGACGAGCTCATGGATGAAGAACCCGCATGCCTGTGAGAGGTAACTGACCTGAGAAAGATGTTGGCAGCCTACTCAGCAAGCCCGAATTTGAAAGACTGTAATCTCTACTGATGACGGTTAAAGAACCAGAAACACGTGTCTAGAGATCACCACTATTTGCGCCAACTGTGGCGAAACACTCGAACATTCTTGAAACAAGCAAGTAACCGAAACTGCATTTACCACAATGCCAGGGGTGAACCTTGCTGGGAGGTGAAGTGGTGTGCTCCCACCCCTGTTCCTGTTTAATAGTTTTACTGTTAGTCATTGAGCTGACGAGCTCGTTGATGAAGCACCCGCATGCCTGTGAGAGGTACCTGATCTGAGAAAGATGTTGGCAGCCTACTAAAACCTCACATTTGAAAGACTGTAATCTCTACTGATGATGGTTAAAGAAGCAGAAACCCGTGTCTAGAGATCAGCACTATTTGCGCCAACTGTGGCAAAACACTCGAACACTCTTGAAGCCAGCAAGTAACTGAAACTGCATTTACCACAATACCAGGGGTGAACCTTGGTGGGAACTGATGAGGTGTGCTCCCACCCCTGTTCCTGTTTAATAGTACTCCCGTGAGTCATTGAGCTGACAAGCTCGTGAATGAAGCACCCGCATAACTGTGAGAGGTACCTGACCTGAGAAAGATGTTGGCAGCTGTTAGAGTCGGGGATCTCCGGTTGGCGCAAGGTTGCCCTTGTGTCAAGCGGGAACCCTCTCCTCCACGTCAGGGCGCAGGATAACCCCTTTTGAATGACCCTTGCTCACCCTCTAGGTGCGTGGCGTGAGCAGCCAAGGTGATTCCTCAGGCGTTGTTGGTTAAGCACTTACAATCGTACACACAGTAAATACATCAATTCCCCCAGAAACGGACACCAGACTTGGATATATATAAAAATAAGTTTCTTTATCTAAAAATAAGGTATATATATCTCAGCAGACTTATCACAAGACCAATAACGTTTTCGCTAGGCCACCAGGTTATACAGCAGGCAAATGTTCTTGGTTCGTAGTTTCAAATGGATAGTTTGTAGTCTCTTTACTTGTAGCTCCAGTACTCACAGAGATCGGTTCCTGCGGACGGGGAATTAAGGCGTTGCGGGCCCCGAGCCCGATACTGGACTTCTTTCGTGATTAGGAGAGTCGGCACAGGTCGGTGCGACTCTCAACTTCGGGAAGTGTTCTTGGGTCCTCAATCAGCAGGTGTGGGCAGGTAGGCAGGCGCGGCCCGCGACCCTTTGGCACGGCGGTGCGGGAGGGTCTCCACAGCGGGGGCGGCGCGGCCTGAGATGTCCGGGGATAGCGAAGCGGGGTCACAGGGCACAGTCAGTGCAGCTGGATGACCCGGCGTAGATCACAGTAGTCGGACGGCTTCCGGCAGGAGGGGTGATAGCGCGTTCAGCGCACTCCAATGGCAGGCGGTGACAGGGGTGCAGGCGGCCTGGCCCGGGGACAGAGAGCGGCTCCGGACGGAGCGGGGCTCTCAGGGGATTGCGGCAGGCGAGCTCCTGAGTGTCACGGCCCTAGGAGGGGCGATGAGGGGCGCAGTCTCTTTTCCAGCGGGATGCACACACGGCTCGAATTGGAGGACGAGCAAGAAGCACAGAGAACCCACTGGTCCTGGGGTTCAGTTCAGGGGGCAAGCTCAGATCAAGCCCTTGGAGAATGTTCAAGCACAAAGTAGCAAAGTCTTCTCAATAGTCTCTTCCTCTCCTTTCTCAGCAAGGCAGGCAGCAGGCCAGCTCCTCCAGCGTCTCCTTCTCCTTCTAGTCGGGCAGAGGTTCTTTGTGGTAAACAGGATTCTGATTTCTTAGGAGCCAGGCTCCTACTTTTATACCATGATTCTTTTGTTCTTTAGCGCCAGGGGGCCTAGGCCTGGCTCAGTCCAGTTCTGGAGCACTTTGTTATGGTGACTCTGCTCTTTCCTTTCAGCAGCAGGGCAGAGACATCAGCCGCCCCACAGGGGGCGGCGCCGGCTTTGTGGTGGCAGAGCACAGGTCTATTCAAGAGTCAAGGTGTACTCCTCCCACCCATCCTGGTGTCATCTCTCTACCCACCACCTGGCAGCCAACCTGTCTCTGGGGATCCCCCCACCCTGCTCCTTACTGTTGCTAGGCAGAACACACACACACACACACACAGCAGAGGCGGACTGAGATGGTCAGGTCAGTAAATACTAACTTTCTAAAAGTAGTATTTACAAACCCAGGATATCAAAATAAACTTGACTACAAGAAGTATTTTATTATCCTGAGTTCAGGCATACTAAACTTGACATTCTACCATGCTCTCTGAGTCCACTGGGGTCACAGCGTTGGCGTGATCCCAGCAGCCCATCCTGGCCTATGGAGAGCAGGTAGCCTTCAATAGTGAAGAACGGAAAGGGCTGTAATTCACTACTAAGACATGCCACACACACCAGGGCATGTCTTACCTTATGCCTACAATGCACCCTGCCCTTGGGCCTACCAGAGGGGTGGCTAATATGTAGGTAAGGGAAGGTTTAGGGACTGGCAAGTGGGGGCACTTGCGCAGTCAGCGCGACGGTCCCGGACCGCGCACAGGGTCTGCGGTGGCAGACCCTAGACACATTTTACAAGGCCGCTTCTGTGGGTGGCGCAACCAGCGCTGCAAGCCCACCAGCGGCATTGGCATTCACGAGCCCTGGCACCCCTGGTGCACTTTACTGGGGACTGACAGTGAATCCAATAAACCAATCGTGAACATCAATTACAGGTACACTTTACCTAGGGAGCACTTGCACTGCGGCACGGATTAGCCGTGGCGCAGTGCCCTGAGCGGACAACACCAGCAAAACAATCGAGGCACACCATCAAAAAGTGGAAGGGAAACTCACGCCAAGGTGCCAGGTCTAACACGTGTCCCCTCCAGCTGAAATGTGGGGAGAACTACCCTTGCCCAGGGGGTTCCTCGTCACTAAGGTGGAAATACCTGGACAGACCGTCAGCGTTGGCGTGATCTGTACCAGGACGGTGTTCCACCGTAAAGTCCATACCCTGTAGGGAGATGGACCACCTCAACAGCTTCGGGTTTTCACCCCTCATTTGCATCAACCATCTGAGGGGCCTGTGGTCCGTCTGAACCCGGAAGTGAGACCCAAACAAGTAGGGTCTTAGCTTCTTCAGCGCCCAGACCACAGCAAATGCTTCTCGCTCAATTGCACTCCACCTACTTTCCCGTGGAAGTAACCTCCTACTGATGAAGGCTACGGGTTGGTGCCAGCCCTCCTCAGTCATCTGCGAAAGAACAGCCCCTACACCATGCTCTGAAGCGTCTGTCTGTACTAGGAACTCCTTGGAGAAGTCAGGGGCCAAGAGCACGGGCGCCGTGCACATGGCAGTCTTCAGGGTGTCGAAAGCTTTCTGACAGGTGTCAGTCCAAATCACGTTCCTGGGCTGCTTCTTCGAAGTCAGCTCTGTCAAGGGGGCAACGATCGTTCCATAGCCCTTGACAAACCTCCTGTAGTACCCAGTGAGCCCCAGGAAGGCCCTCACTGCGGTCTGCGTCTTGGGGGGTTCCCAAGCCAGGATGGTCTCAATTTTGGGTTGCAAGGGTGCCACCTTGCCACTCCCCACTTGGTGTCCCAAGTACACCACGGAACCCTGCCCGATCTGGCACTTGCTCGCCTTGATCGTGAGGCCTGCTCGGCGCAGCGCCATCAACACTTCCCAGAGGTGGCGCAGGTGTTCAGGCCAGGTGGCACTGAACACGGCGATGTCATCCAGGTAGGCGGCACTGAACGCATCCAGCCCAACCAGTACCTGGTTGACCAACCTCTGAAAGGTGGCAGGGGCATTCTTCATCCCAAATGGCATGACTCGGAACTGGAAGTGCCCATCTGGTGTAGAGAATGCTGACCTCTCTTTGGCCCCATCGGTCAAGGCGATCTGCCAGTACCCAGACGTTAAATCAAACGTACTGAGGAACCGGGCAGCCCCCAGCCGATCAATGAGCTCATCAGCTCTGGGGATGGGGTGCGCGTCAGTCTTCGTGACTGAATTGAGTCCTCTGTAGTCCACACAGAACCGGAGTTCAGGTGTGGCTCCCGGCGCAGCAGCCTTTGGGACCAAGACCACGGGGCTGGACCAAGGACTGCTGGAGGACTCAACCACCCCTAGCGCAAGCATTTTGGAGACCTCCTCCTTGATGCAAGCTCTGACCCTGTCAGTTACCCTGTAAGCCTTGTGCTTCACAGGTAAGCTGTCTCCTGTGTCCACATCATGGACGCACCAATCTGTGACACCAGGAACCAGGGAGAATCGGTCGGAAAACTGTCCCAGCAAGTGGCGGCAGTCTTCCTGTTGTTCGGGCGTCAGGGTGGGTGAGAGGTTAACTCCATCCACTGACCCATCTTTCTCAGAGGCCACTAAGAGGTCAGGAAGAGGCTCGGTCTCCTCTTCCATTCCATCATCAGTGGCCAGCAGCATGCCCACTTCGGTCCTCTCTAAGTGGGGCTTAAGGCGGTTAACATGTAGGACCCTCAAAGGGTTCCTGGGAGTCTGCATGTCCACCAAGTAGGTGATAGGACTTTTGCGCTCCACAACCTCAAATGGACCTGTCCACTTATCCTGAAGTGCACACGGCTCCACTGGGGCCAAGACCCACACCTTTTGTCCAGGTTGAAGCTCTACCAGAGTGGCATTCCGGTCGTACCACCGCTTCATCTCCTCCTGGCTGGCTTCCAGATTTGCCTCAGCAAGTTGCCTGAAACGCCGAGTCTGGTTTCGGAAGGCCAGCATGTAACTATATACATTCTGGGGAGGTTTCCTGGGAGATTGCTCCCAGCCTTCCTTCACCAAACTCAGAGGTCCTCTTACCGGGTGACCATACAGAAGCTCAAAGGGGCTGAATCCTAGAGACTTCTGTGGCACCTCTCGGTAAGCGAAGAGCAGGCATGGCAAGAGGACGTCCCACTTACGCCTCATTGGACCGTCCAGGCCCATGATCATGCCTTTGAGGGTTCGGTTGAATCTCTCAACCAACCCGTTTCCTTGGGGGTGGTAAGGAGTGGTGAACTTGTAAGTTACCCCACACTCCTTCCACAGGGATTTCATATACGTGGATATGAAATTGGTCCCCCTGTCGCTCACCACCTCTAGAGGGAATCCCACTCGGGAGAAAATTCCCATCAGTGCCCGTCCCACCACGGGGGCCGTCACTGTCCTCAGAGGGATGGCTTCAGGGTACCGGGTGGCATGGTCCACCAAGACCAGGATGAACCTGTTGCCCAGGGCTGTCTTGGGGTCCAGAGGCCCCACAATGTCAATACCCACTCGTTGGAATGGCGTACCGACCACAGGGAAAGGTTGCAGAGGAGCCTTGTGCTTCCCTCCGCTCTTACCACTTGCCTGGCAAGTCTGACAGGTTCTGCAGTAGGAATCTGAATTCTTGTGCATTTGGGGCCAGTAAAAGTGGGTGACAAGCCTGTCATAGGTCTTGTCCATCCCCAAATGTCCTGCTAACGGCACATCATGAGCCAGCCCCAGTAGGAAGGTTCTGAACTTCTGGGGTACCACCAGCACATGGGCTGACCCAGGTTCAGCAGCCTTAGGCTCGGAATACAGGAGGTCACTCTCCCAGTACACGTAGTGTGTTTTGGCCTGAACACCATTGGCCTGGTCTGCAGCCTGTTGCCGCATACCCACGAGAGAAGGGCATTCTTTCTGCTCCCTGCAGAATTCCTCCCTGGAGGGACCTCCTTCTTGCTGCCAATGGGTCAGCTCAGGCAAGTCTCCCAGTTCGGCAATCTGTTCCCCGGTAGGCTCCAGAGCATCCCCCTCAGGGTCTACTTCCTCCTGGGCCGTGGGAACTTCGGGGGCCGGTTTCCCGCGCCTCCTGCGCCTTCTCCCTAAGGCCGGTTCCTGGACCTCTCCCTCAGGCTCCAGGACCCTCTCAACACCCCTACTGGCTGCCATGGACCGGGTGGTCACGCACGCCCAGTCGGGTAGACCCACCATCCTCAGATGCGTGGTCTTCTCCACCTTTTCCCAAGGGGAACTCTCCAGGTCGTTCCCTAGCAGACAGTCTACAGGCATGTCAGTTCTCACAGCGACTTGTAGAGTACCAGAGACCTCCCCCCACTCAAAGGGAACTTGAGCCATTGGACAACGACTCTCTACGTTGTCTGCATTGACAACCCTACAGTAGGCATTGGGTACAATCTGCTCTTGAGACACCAGGTGTTGCCTCACCGAGGTCACGCTGGCTCCTGTATCTCGAAGAGCCTCCACCTTCCTTCCATTGATGGTCACCACCTGCCCATATTTCTTAGTGTTAGAGGGCAGGTAGGTTACAGGGACCATCTCACTGTCTCCTAGCGAGACTAGGGTCATCTGCCCGGGACCCCCACCCTCCTGGACTGCTACTTCCTCCCCAAAGTTAACACTAGCTACTTGCCGGGGGGGAGCACCAGTGGGTGCGGTCTTACCAAACAGGCGACACTTAGGATCAGAGGCAATGTGACCCGGATCACCACACTTATAACAATTGAAGGGCCCCTTTGGAACAGGTCTACCTGTCGGGGCCCCGTTCTGCTGCGGGGGTGGGGGAGGCTGAGAACCCTTCTGCTGGTTCCCTTGGGAGTTACTTTGGGGGCCTTTTTGGAACCCCTTCTGTTTACCCTTGTCCCCCCCACTCTTCTGCTGGGGACCCTGCCCACCTTTGGCGGAGTCTCCCACTTGACCCTTGTGGACCCTGGTGCTGAGCCAGCGGTCCGCCTCCTCAGCAAGCTTTCTCGGGTTGGACAGCTTGCTATCAATCAGGTGCTGGCGTAGCTCAGGAAAACATTGACTGGACAAGTGCTCCCATGCAATTAAGTCAAGCAGCCCTTGATAGTCATTCACTTTGCTACCCTTCACCCAACCATCCAGCGCTCTGCAGAAAAAGGTCACATACTCCACATACGTACTCTCAGGGATCTTCTTCGTCTCCCTGAACCGCTGTCTATATAGCTCCGGAGTTAACCCATACCTGGTCATTAAAGCTTCCTTCATATGGGGGTATGAGGTTTGGAGATCTAAGGGTAAATCTAACAGTGTGTCACGCCCTTCAGCAAGGAACCTTCCCCACAACCCCGCTCCCCAGTCTTTCTCCGGGACCCGGTGTGAGGACATGGCCACCTCGTAGGCCCTAAACCACTGCCCTATGTCATCCTTTCTAAAATACTCCTTCACTATATCTTTGGGGATGTACACCTTGGACTCTACCTGCACTGGTGGAGTGCTGCCACCAGAAGGAGCGGTGTCCAAACTTTTCGCCTTCAGCTCCAACTCCTTCAATCTGATATCATGATCCATTTGGCGTTGTTGTGCCTCCAGGGCCAACTTCTGCTTTTCCATTTCCATTTGTCCTGCCAACTTTGCCATCTCCATTGCATGCGCCCTGTCTGCTGCCCTGTCTGCCAGCTCCTCTGGCGACCGGACTCTGCTGGGCTCCTCAAGGTTGTCGGGCGGAACGATGTCCCCCGCATTCCGTGGGTCTCGTGACTCCTTCCAGGCTCTCAATGCCTTGGTGTACTGGGGCTTCCTCTTGAATCCAGCATGGGGAACTCGGAATTTTACACTGTAGCCTTTCAATTGCTCCATCGTGTAGCCTTCCAGTCTCTCCCAATCCACCTCATCTATTCCAGAAATCACAGAGAGTGCTCTTCCAGCGGAGTGTGAGCCAGGCATGGTTGCAGTAATGGCAGATGTCTCAACAAAGTTCCAAAAATGAAAACCTGTGGCTGCGTTATTTGGTCTGCTCTCACTATCTGGTGATTAATAATTCACTGTATGCAAATTACAAGTGCAAATCCGAAATCCCAACCGCTGCCAACAATGTTAGAGTCGGGGATCTCCGGTTGGCGCAAGGTTGCCCTTGTGTCAAGCGGGAACCCTCTCCTCCACGTCAGGGCGCAGGATAACCCCTTTTGAATGACCCTTGCTCACCCTCTAGGTGCGTGGCGTGAGCAGCCAAGGCGATTCCTCAGGCGTTGTTGGTTAAGCACTTACAATCGTACACACAGTAAATACATCAATCCCCCCAGAAACGGACACCAGACTTGGATATATATAAAAATACGTTTCTTTATGTAAAAATAAGGTATATATATCTCAGCAGACTTATCACAAGACCAATAACGTTTTCGCTAGGCCACCAGGTTATACAGCAGGCAAATGTTCTTGGTTCGTAGTTTCAAATGGATAGTTTGTAGTCTCTTTACTTGTAGCTCCAGTACTCACAGAGATCGGTTCCTGCGAACGGGGAATTAAGGCGTTGCGGGCCCCGAGCCCGATACTGGACTTCTTTCGTGATTAGGAGAGTCGGCACAGGTCGGTGCGACTCTCAACTTCGGGAGGTGTTCTTGGGTCCTCAATCAGCAGGTGTGGGCAGGTAGGCGCGGCCCGCGACCCTTTGGCACGGCGGTGCGGGAGGGTCTCCACAGCGGGGGCGGCGCGGCCTGAGATGTCCGGGGATAGCGAAGCGGGGTCACAGGGCACAGTCAGTGCAGCTGGATGACCCGGCGTAGATCACAGTAGTCGGACGGCTTCCGGCAGGAGGGGTGATAGCGCGTTCAGCGCACTCCAATGGCAGGCGGTGACAGGGGTGCAGGTGGCCTGGCCCGGGGACAGAGAGCGGCTCCGGACGGAGCGGGGCTCTCAGGGGATTGCGGCAGGCGAGCTCCTGAGTGTCACGGCCCTAGGAGGGGCGATGAGGGGCGCAGTCTCTTTTCCAGCGGGATGCACACACGGCTCGAATTGGAGGACGAGCAAGAAGCACAGAGAGCCCACTGGTCCTGGGGTTCAGTTCAGGGGGCAAGCTCAGATCAAGCCCTTGGAGAATGTTCAAGCACAAAGTAGCAAAGTCTTCTCAATAGTCTCTTCCTCTCCTTTCTCAGCAAGGCAGGCAGCAGGCCAGCTCCTCCAGCGTCTCCTTCTCCTTCTAGTCGGGCAGAGGTTCTTTGTGGTAAACAGGATTCTGATTTCTTAGGAGCCAGGCTCCTACTTTTATACCATGATTCTTTTGTTCTTTAGCGCCAGGGGGCCTAGGCCTGGCTCAGTCCAGTTCTGGAGCACTTTGTTATGGTGACTCTGCTCTTTCCTTTCAGCAGCAGGGCAGAGACATCAGCCGCCCCACAGGGGGCGGCGCCGGCTTTGTGGTGGCAGAGCACAGGTCTATTCAAGAGTCAAGGTGTACTCCTCCCACCCATCCTGGTGTCATCTCTCTACCCACCACCTGGCAGCCAACCTGTCTCTGGGGATCCCCCCACCCTGCTCCTTACTGTTGCTAGGCAGAACACACACACACACACACACACAGCAGAGGCGGACTGAGATGGTCAGGTCAGTAAATACTAACTTTCTAAAAGTAGTATTTACAAACCCAGGATATCAAAATAAACTTGACTACAAGAAGTATTTTATTATCCTGAGTTCAGGCATACTAAACTTGACATTCTACCATGCTCTCTGAGTCCACTGGGGTCACAGCGTTGGCGTGATCCCAGCAGCCCATCCTGGCCTATGGAGAGCAGGTAGCCTTCAATAGTGAAGAACGGAAAGGGCTGTAATTCACTACTAAGACATGCCACACACACCAGGGCATGTCTTACCTTATGCCTACAATGCACCCTGCCCTTGGGCCTACCAGAGGGGTGGCTAATATGTAGGTAAGGGAACGTTTAGGGACTGGCAAGTGGGGGCACTTGCGCAGTCAGCGCGACGGTCCCGGACCGCGCACAGGGTCTGCGGTGGCAGACCCTAGACACATTTTACAAGGCCGCTTCTGTGGGTGGCGCAACCAGCGCTGCAAGCCCACCAGCGGCATTGGCATTCACGAGCCCTGGCACCCCTGGTGCACTTTACTGGGGACTGACAGTGAATCCAATAAACCAATCGTGAACATCAATTACAGGTACACTTTACCTAGGGAGCACTTGCACTGCGGCACGGATTAGCCGTGGCGCAGTGCCCTGAGCGGACAACACCAGCAAAACAATCGAGGCACACCATCAAAAAGTGGAAGGGAAACTCACGCCAAGGTGCCAGGTCTAACAGCAGCCTACTCAGCAAACCCCAAATTTCAAAGACTGTAATCTCTACTGATGATGGTTAAAGAACCAGAAACACGTGTCTAGAGATCAGCACTATCTGCGCCAACTGTGGCGAAACACTCGAACACTCTTGAAGCAAGCAAGTAACTGAAACTGCATTTACCACAATGCCAGGGGCTAACCTTGCTGGGAGGTGAAGCGGTGTGCTCCCACCCCTGTTCCTGTTTAAAAGTACTTCTGTGAGTCATTGAACTGACGAGCTCGTGGATGAAGCCCCCGCATGCCTGTGAGAGGTACCTGACCTGAGAAAGATGTTGGCAGCCTACTCAGCAAACCCCAAATTTGAAAGACTGTAATCTTTACTGATGATGGTTAAAGAACCAGAAACACGTGTCTAGAGATCAGCACCATCTGCGCCAACTGTGGTGAAACACTCGAACACTCTTGACGCAAGCAAGTAACTGAGACTCCATTTACCACAATGCCAGGGGTGAACCTTGCTGTGAGGTGAAGCGGTGTGCTCCCCCTGTTCCTGTGTAATAGTACTCCCGTGAGTCATTGAGCTGACGAGCTCGTGGATGAAGCACCCGCATGCCTGTGAGAGGTACCTGACCTGAGAAAGATGTTGGCAGCATACTCAGCAAACCCCACATTTGAAAAACTGTAATCTCTAATGTTGACGGTTAAAATACCAGAAACACGTGTCTCTAGAGCTGCACTATCTACTCAAACTGTGGCGTAACACTCGAACACTCTTGAAGCAAGCAAGTAACTGAAACTGCATTTACCACAATGCCAGGGGCGAACCTTGCTGGGAGGTGAAGAGGTGTGTTCCCACCCCTGTTCCTGTTTAATAGTACTCCCATGAGTTATTGAGCTGACGAGCTCATGGATGAAGCACCCGCATGCCTGTGAGAGGTACCTGACCTGAGAAAGATGTTGGCAGCCTTTTCAGCAAACCCCACATTTGAAAGACTGTAATCTCTACTGATGACGGTTAAAGAACCAGAAACACGTGTCTAGAGATCAGCACTATCTGCGCCAACTGTGTGGAAACATTTGAACACTCTTGAAGCAAGCAAGTAACTGAAACTGCATTTACCACAATGCCAGGGGCGAACCTTGCTGGGAGGTGAAGCGGTGTGCTCCCACCCCTGTTCCTGTTTAATAGTACTCCCATGAGTTATTGAGCTGACGAGCACATGGATGAAGCACCCGCATGCCTGTGAGAGGTACCTGACCTGAGAAAGATGTTGGCAGCCTTTTCAGCAAACCCCACTTTTGAAAGACTGTAATCTCTACTGATGACGGTTAAAGAACCAGAAACATGTGTCTAGAGATCAGCACTATCTGTGCCAACTGTGGCACAACACTCGAACACTCTTGAAGCAAGCAAGTAACTGAAACTGCATTTCCGAAAATGCCAGGGGTGAACCTTGCTGGGAGGTGAAGAAGTGTGCTCCCACCCATGTTCCTGTTTAAAAGTACACCCGTGAGTCATTGAGCTGACGAGCTCGTGGATGAAGCACCCGCATGCCTGTGAGAGGTACCTAACCTGAGAAAGATTTTGGCAGCCTACTCAGCAAACCCCAAATTTCAAAGAGTGTAATCTCTACTGATGACGATTAAAGAACCGGAAACACGTGTCTAGAGATCAGCATCATCTACGCCAACTGTGGTGAAACACTCGAACACTCTTGAAGCAAGCAAGTAACTGAAACTGCATTTACCACAATGCCAGGGGCGAACCGTGCTGGGAGGTGAAGCGGTGTGCTCCCACCCCTGTTCCTGTTTAATAGTACTCCCATGAGTTATTGAGCTGACGAGCTCATGGATGAAGCACCCGCATGCCTGTGAGAGGTACCTGACCTGAGAAACATGTTGGCAGTCTTTTCAGCAAACCCCACATTTGAAAGACTGTAATCTGTGCTGATGACGGTTAAAGAACCAGAAACATGTGTCTTGAGATCAGCACTATCTGCGCCAACTGTGACAAAACACTCGAACACTCTTGAAGCAAGCAAGTAACTGAAACTGCATTTACCAAAATGCCAGGGGCGAACCTTGCTGGGAGGTGAAGCGGTGTGCTCCCACCCCTGTTCCTGTTTAAAAGTACATCCGTGAGTCATTGAACTGACGAGCTTGTGGATGAAGCACCCGCATGCCTGTGAGAGGTACCTAACCTGAGAAAGATATTGGCAGCCTACTCAGCAAACCCAAATTTGAAAGACTGTAATCTCTACTGATGACGGTTAAAGAACCAGAAACCCGTGTCTAGAGATCAGCATCATCTACGCCAACTGTGGTGAAACACTCGAACACTCTTGAAGCAAGCAAGTAACTGAAACTGCATTTACCACAATGCCAGGGGCGAACCTTGCTGGGAGGTGAAGTGGTGTGCTCCCACCCCTGTTCCTGTTTAATAGTAATTCCGTGAGTCATTGAGCTGACGAGTTCGTGGATGAAGCACCTGCATGCCTGTGAGAGGTACCTGACCTGAGAAAGATGTAGGCAGCCTACTCAGCAAACCCCAAATTTAAAAAGAGTGTAATCTCTACTGATGACGATTAAAGAACTGGAAACACGTGTCTAGAGATCAGCACTATCTGTGCCAACTGTGGCAAAACACTCGAACACTCTTGAAGCAAGCAAGTAACTGATACTGCATTTACCACAATGCCAGGGGCGAACCTTGCTGGGAGGTGAAGCGGTGTGCTCCCACCCATGTTCCTGCTTAATAGTACTCCCGTGAGTCATTGAGCTGACGAGCTGGTGGATGAAGCACCCGCATGCCTGTGAGAGGTACCTGACCTGAGAAAGATGTTGGCAGCCTACTCAGCAAACCCCAAATTTGAAAGACTGTAATCTCTACTGATGATGGTTAAAGAACCAGAAACACGTGTCTAGAGATCAGCACCATCTGCGCAAACCGTGGTGAAACACTCGAACACTCTTGAAGCAAACAAGTAACTGAAACTCCATTTAGCACAATGCCAGGGGTGAAGCTTGCTGTGAGGTGAAGCGGTGTGCTCCCACCCCTGTTCCTGTTTAATAGTACTCCCGTGAGTCATTGAGCTGACGAGCTCGTGGATGAAGCACCCGCATACCTGTGAGAGGTACCTGACCTGAGAAAGATGTTGGCAGCATACTCAGCAAACCCCACATTTGAAAGACTGCAATCTCTACTGTTGACGGTTAAAATACCAGAAACACGTGTCTAGAGATCAGCACTATCTGCTCCAACTGTGGCGAAACACTCGAACACTCTTGAAGCAAGCAAGTAACTGAAACTGCATTTACCACAATGCCAGGGGCGAACCTTGCTAGGAGGTGAAGCGGTGTGCTCCCACCCCTGTTCCTGCTTAATAGTATTTCTGTGAGTCATTAAGCTGACGAGCTGGTGGATGAAGCACCCGCATGCCTGTGAGAGGTACCTGACCTGAGAAAGATGTTGGGAGCCTACTCAGCAAACCCCAAATTTGAAAGACTGTAATCTCTACTGATGACGGTTAAAGAACCAGAAACACGTGTCTAGAGATCAGTACTATCTGCGCCAACTGTGCGGAAACACTTGAACACTCTTGAAGCAAGCAAGTAACTGAAACTGCATTTACCAAAATGCCAGGGGCGAACCTTGCTGGGAGGTGAAGCGGTGTGCTCCCACCCCTGTTCCTGTTTAAAAGTACTTCCGTGAGTCATTGAACTGACGAGCTCGTGGATGAAGCCCCCGCATGCCTGTGAGATGTTCCTGACCTGAGAAAGATGTTGGCGGCCTACTCAGCAAACCCCAAATTTGAAAGACTGTAATCTCTACTGATGATGGTTAAAGAATCAGAAACACGTGTCTAGAGATCAGCACTATCTGCGCCAACTGTGCGGAAACACTTGAACACTCTTGAAGCAAGCAAGTAACTGAAACTGCATTTACCACAATGCCAGGGGCGAACCTTGCTGGGAGGTGAAGAGGTGTGTTCCCACCCCTGTTCCTGTTTAATAGTACTCCCATGAGTTATTGAGATGACGAGCTCATGGATGAAGCACCCGCATGCCTGTGAGAGGTACTTGACCTGAGAAAGATGTTGGCAGCCTTCTCAGCAAACCCCACATTTGAAAGACTGTAATCTCTACTGATGACGGATAAAGAACCAGAAACACGTGTCTAGAGATCAGCACTATCTGCGCCAACTGTGGCGAAACACTCGAACACTCTTGAAGCAAGCAAGTAACTGAAACTGCATTTACCACAATGCCAGGGGCTAACCTTGCTGGGAGGTGAAGCGGTGTGCTCCCACCCCTGTTCCTGTTTAAAAGTACTTCTGTGAGTCATTGAACTGACGAGCTCGTGGATGAAGCCCCCGCATGCCTGTGAGAGGTACCTGACCTGAGAAAGATGTTGGCAGCCTACTCAGCAAACCCCAAATTTGAAAGACTGTAATCTTTACTGATGATGGTTAAAGAACCAGAAACACGTGTCTAGAGATCAGCACCATCTGCGCCAACTGTGGTGAAACACTCGAACACTCTTGACGCAAGCAAGTAACTGAGACTCCATTTACCACAATGCCAGGGGTGAACCTTGCTGTGAGGTGAAGCGGTGTGCTCCCCCTGTTCCTGTGTAATAGTACTCCCGTGAGTCATTGAGCTGACGAGCTCGTGGATGAAGCACCCGCATGCCTGTGAGAGGTACCTGACCTGAGAAAGATGTTGGCAGCATACTCAGCAAACCCCACATTTGAAAAACTGTAATCTCTAATGTTGACGGTTAAAATACCAGAAACACGTGTCTCTAGAGCTGCACTATCTACTCAAACTGTGGCGTAACACTCGAACACTCTTGAAGCAAGCAAGTAACTGAAACTGCATTTACCACAATGCCAGGGGCGAACCTTGCTGGGAGGTGAAGAGGTGTGTTCCCACCCCTGTTCCTGTTTAATAGTACTCCCATGAGTTATTGAGCTGACGAGCTCATGGATGAAGCACCCGCATGCCTGTGAGAGGTACCTGACCTGAGAAAGATGTTGGCAGCCTTTTCAGCAAACCCCACATTTGAAAGACTGTAATCTCTACTGATGACGGTTAAAGAACCAGAAACACGTGTCTAGAGATCAGCACTATCTGCGCCAACTGTGTGGAAACATTTGAACACTCTTGAAGCAAGCAAGTAACTGAAACTGCATTTACCACAATGCCAGGGGCGAACCTTGCTGGGAGGTGAAGCGGTGTGCTCCCACCCCTGTTCCTGTTTAATAGTACTCCCATGAGTTATTGAGCTGACGAGCACATGGATGAAGCACCCGCATGCCTGTGAGAGGTACCTGACCTGAGAAAGATGTTGGCAGCCTTTTCAGCAAACCCCACTTTTGAAAGACTGTAATCTCTACTGATGACGGTTAAAGAACCAGAAACATGTGTCTAGAGATCAGCACTATCTGTGCCAACTGTGGCACAACACTCGAACACTCTTGAAGCAAGCAAGTAACTGAAACTGCATTTACGAAAATGCCAGGGGTGAACCTTGCTGGGAGGTGAAGAAGTGTGCTCCCACCCATGTTCCTGTTTAAAAGTACACCCGTGAGTCATTGAGCTGACGAGCTCGTGGATGAAGCACCCGCATGCCTGTGAGAGGTACCTAACCTGAGAAAGATTTTGGCAGCCTACTCAGCAAACCCCAAATTTCAAAGAGTGTAATCTCTACTGATGACGATTAAAGAACCGGAAACACGTGTCTAGAGATCAGCATCATCTACGCCAACTGTGGTGAAACACTCGAACACTCTTGAAGCAAGCAAGTAACTGAAACTGCATTTACCACAATGCCAGGGGCGAACCGTGCTGGGAGGTGAAGCGGTGTGCTCCCACCCCTGTTCCTGTTTAATAGTACTCCCATGAGTTATTGAGCTGACGAGCTCATGGATGAAGCACCCGCATGCCTGTGAGAGGTACCTGACCTGAGAAACATGTTGGCAGTCTTTTCAGCAAACCCCACATTTGAAAGACTGTAATCTGTGCTGATGACGGTTAAAGAACCAGAAACATGTGTCTTGAGATCAGCACTATCTGCGCCAACTGTGACAAAACACTCGAACACTCTTGAAGCAAGCAAGTAACTGAAACTGCATTTACCAAAATGCCAGGGGCGAACCTTGCTGGGAGGTGAAGCGGTGTGCTCCCACCCCTGTTCCTGTTTAAAAGTACATCCGTGAGTCATTGAACTGACGAGCTTGTGGATGAAGCACCCGCATGCCTGTGAGAGGTACCTAACCTGAGAAAGATGTTGGCAGCCTACTCAGCAAACCCAAATTTGAAAGACTGTAATCTCTACTGATGACGGTTAAAGAACCAGAAACCCGTGTCTAGAGATCAGCATCATCTACGCCAACTGTGGTGAAACACTCGAACACTCTTGAAGCAAGCAAGTAACTGAAACTGCATTTACCACAATGCCAGGGGCGAACCTTGCTGGGAGGTGAAGTGGTGTGCTCCCACCCCTGTTCCTGTTTAATAGTAATTCCGTGAGTCATTGAGCTGACGAGTTCGTGGATGAAGCACCTGCATGCCTGTGAGAGGTACCTGACCTGAGAAAGATGTTGGCAGCCTACTCAGCAAACCCCAAATTTAAAAAGAGTGTAATCTCTACTGATGACGATTAAAGAACTGGAAACACGTGTCTAGAGATCAGCACTATCTGTGCCAACTGTGGCAAAACACTCGAACACTCTTGAAGCAAGCAAGTAACTGATACTGCATTTACCACAATGCCAGGGGCGAACCTTGCTGGGAGGTGAAGCGGTGTGCTCCCACCCATGTTCCTGCTTAATAGTACTCCCGTGAGTCATTGAGCTGACGAGCTGGTGGATGAAGCACCCGCATGCCTGTGAGAGGTACCTGACCTGAGAAAGATGTTGGCAGCCTACTCAGCAAACCCCAAATTTGAAAGACTGTAA
This sequence comes from Triturus cristatus, assembly GCF_964204655.1. Lineage (NCBI taxonomy): Eukaryota > Metazoa > Chordata > Amphibia > Caudata > Salamandridae > Triturus > Triturus cristatus. Next base: position 736,050,385 of record NC_140593.1, read on the forward strand.
TCTCTACTGATGATGGTTAAAGAACCAGAAACACGTGTCTAGAGATCAGCACCATCTGCGCAAACCGTGGTGAAACACTCGAACACTCTTGAAGCAAACAAGTAACTGAAACTCCATTTAGCACAATGCCAGGGGTGAAGCTTGCTGTGAGGTGAAGCGGTGTGCTCCCACCCCTGTTCCTGTTTAATAGTACTCCCGTGAGTCATTGAGCTGACGAGCTCGTGGATGAAGCACCCGCATACCTGTGAGAGGTACCTGACCTGAGAAAGATGTTGGCAGCATACTCAGCAAACCCCACATTTGAAAGACTGCAATCTCTACTGTTGACGGTTAAAATACCAGAAACACGTGTCTAGAGATCAGCACTATCTGCTCCAACTGTGGCGAAACACTCGAACACTCTTGAAGCAAGCAAGTAACTGAAACTGCATTTACCACAATGCCAGGGGCGAACCTTGCTAGGAGGTGAAGCGGTGTGCTCCCACCCCTGTTCCTGCTTAATAGTATTTCTGTGAGTCATTAAGCTGACGAGCTGGTGGATGAAGCACCCGCATGCCTGTGAGAGGTACCTGACCTGAGAAAGATGTTGGGAGCCTACTCAGCAAACCCCAAATTTGAAAGACTGTAATCTCTACTGATGACGGTTAAAGAACCAGAAACACGTGTCTAGAGATCAGTACTATCTGCGCCAACTGTGCGGAAACACTTGAACACTCTTGAAGCAAGCAAGTAACTGAAACTGCATTTACCAAAATGCCAGGGGCGAACCTTGCTGGGAGGTGAAGCGGTGTGCTCCCACCCCTGTTCCTGTTTAAAAGTACTTCCGTGAGTCATTGAACTGACGAGCTCGTGGATGAAGCCCCCGCATGCCTGTGAGATGTTCCTGACCTGAGAAAGATGTTGGCGGCCTACTCAGCAAACCCCAAATTTGAAAGACTGTAATCTCTACTGATGATGGTTAAAGAATCAGAAACACGTGTCTAGAGATCAGCACTATCTGCGCCAACTGTGCGGAAACACTTGAACACTCTTGAAGCAAGCAAGTAACTGAAACTGCATTTACCACAATGCCAGGGGCGAACCTTGCTGGGAGGTGAAGAGGTGTGTTCCCACCCCTGTTCCTGTTTAATAGTACTCCCATGAGTTATTGAGATGACGAGCTCATGGATGAAGCACCCGCATGCCTGTGAGAGGTACTTGACCTGAGAAAGATGTTGGCAGCCTTCTCAGCAAACCCCACATTTGAAAGACTGTAATCTCTACTGATGACGGATAAAGAACCAGAAACACGTGTCTAGAGATCAGCACTATCTGCGTCAACTGTGGCAAAACACTCGAACACTCTTGAAGCAAGCAAGTAACTGAAACTGCATTTACCAAAATACCAGGGGCTACCCTTGCTGGGAGGTGAAGCGGTGTGCTCCCACCTCTGTTCCTGTTTAAAAATACTTACGAGAGTCATTGAACTGACGCGCTCGTGGATGAAGCACCCGCATGCCTGTGAGAGGTACCTGACCTGAGAAAGATGTTGGCAGCCTACTCAGCAAACCCCAAATTTGAAAGACTGTAATCTCTACTGATGACGGTTAAAGAACCAGAAACACGTGTCTAGAGATCAGCATCATCTACGCCAACTGTGGTGAAACACTCGAACACTCTTGAAGCAAGCAAGTAACTGAAACTGCTGTTACCACAATGCCAGGGGCGAACCTTGCTGGGAGGTGAAGTGGTGTGCTCCCACCCCTGTTCCTGTTTAATAGTACTCCTATGAGTCATTGAGCTGACGAGCTCGTGGATGAAGCACCCGCATGCCTGTGAGAGGTACCTGACCTGAAAAAGATGTTGGCAGCCTACTCAGCAAACTCCAAATTTCAAAGACTGTAATCTCTACTGATGACGGTTAAAGAACCAGAAACACGTGTCTAGAGATCAGCACTATCTGCACCAACTTTGGCGAAACACTTGAACACTCTTGAAGCAAGCATGTAACCAAAACTGTATTTACCACAATGCCAGGGGCAAACCTTGCTGGGAGGTGAAGTGGTGTGCTCCCACCCCTGTTCCTGTTTAATAGTTTTCCCGTGAGTCATTGAGCTGACGAGCTCGTTGATGAAGCACCCGCATGCCTGTGAGAGGTACCTGATCTGAGAAAGATATTGGCAGCCTACTCAGCAAACCTCACATTTGAAAGACTGTAATCTCTACTGATGATGGTTAAAGAAGCAGAAACACGTGTCTAGAGATCAGCACTATTTGCGCCAACTGTGGCAAAACACTCGAACACTCTTGAAGCCAGCAAGTAACTGAAACTGCATTTACCACAACGCCAGGGATGAACCTTGCTGGGAACTGATGAGGTGTGCTCCCACCCCTGTTCCTGTTTAATAGTACTCCTGTGAGTCATTGAGCTGACGAGCTCGTGAATGAAGCACCCGCATGCCTGTGAGAGGTACCTGACCTGAGAAAGATGTTGGCAGCCTACTCAGCAAACCCCAAATTTCAAAGACTGTAATCTCTGATGATGATGGTTAAAGAACCAGAAACACGTGTCTAGAGATCAGCACTATCTGCGCCAACTGTGGCGAAACACTCGAACACTCTTGAAGGAAGCAAGTAACTGAAACTGCATTTACCACAATGCCACGGGCGAACCTTGCTGGGAGGTGAAGCGGTGTGCTCCCACCCCTGTTCCTGTTTAAAAGTACTTCTGTGAGTCATTGAACTGACGAGCTCGTGGATGAAGCACCCGCATGCCTGTGAGAGGTACCTGACCTGAGAAAGATGTTGGCAGCCTACTCAGCAAATTCCAAATTTGAAAGACTGTAATCTCTACTGATGATGGTTAAAGAACCAGAAACACGTGTCTAGAGATCAGCACCATCTGCGCCAACTGTGGTGAAACACTCGAACACTCTTGAAGCAAGCAAGTAACTGAAACTCCATTTACCAAAATGCCAGGGGTGAACCTTGCTGTGAGGTGAAGCGGTGTGCTCTCACCCCTGTTCCTGTTTAATAGTACTCCCGTGAGTCATTGAGCTGACAAGCTCATGGATGAAGCACCCGCATGCCTGTGAGAGGTACCTGACCTGAGAAAGATGTTGGCAGCATACTCAGCAAACCCCAGATTTAAAAGACTGTAATCTCTACTGTTGACGGTTAAAATACCAGAAACACGTGTCTAGAGATCAGCACTATCTGCTCCAACTGTGGCGAAACACTCGAACACTATTGAAGCAAGCAAGTAACTGAAACTGCATTTACCACAATGCCAGGGGCGAACCTTGCTGGGAGGTGAAGCGGTGTGCTCCCACCCCTGTTCCTGCTTAATAGTACTTCTGTGAGTCATTGAGCTGACGAGCTGGTGGATGAAGCACCCGCATGCCTGTGAGAGGTACCTGACCTGAGAAATATGTTGGCAGCCTACTCAGCAAACCCCAAATTTGAAAGACTGTAATCTCTACTGATGATGGTTAAAGAACCAGAAACACATTTCTAGAGATCAGCACTATCTGCGTCAACTGTGCGGAAACACTTGAACACTCTTGAAGCAAGCAAGTAACTGAAACTGCATTTACCACAATGCCAGGGGCGAACCGTGCTCGGAGGTGAAGCGGTGTGCTCCCACCCCTGTTCCTGTTTAATAGTACTGCCATGAGTTATTGAGCTGACGAGCTCATGGATGAAGCACTCGCATGCCTGTGAGAGGTACCTGACCTGAGAAACATGTTGGCAGCCTTCTCAGCAAACCCCACATTTGAGAGACTGTAATCTGTACTGATGACGGTTAAAGAACCAGAAACATGTGTCTAGAGATCAGCACTATCTGCGCCAACTGTGGCAAAACACTCGAACACTCTTGAAGCAAGCAAGTAACTGAAACTGCATTTACCAAAATGCCTGGGGCGAACCTTGCTGGGAGGTGAAGCGGTGAGCTCCCAGCCCTGTTCCTGTTTAAAAGTACATCCGTGAGTCATTGAACTGACGAGCTTGTGGATGAAGCACCCGCATGCCTGTGAGAGGTACCTGACCTGAGAAACATGTTGGCAGCCTACTCAGCAAACCCAAATTTGAAAGACTGTAATCTCTACTGATGACGGTTAAAGAACCAGAAACCCGTGTCTAGAGATCAGCATCATCTACGCCAACTGTGGTGAAACACTCGAACACTCTTGAAGCAAGCAAGTAACTGAAACTGCATTTACCACAATGCCAGGGGCGAACCTTGCTGGGAGGTGAAGTGGTGTGCTCCCACCCCTGTTCCTGTTTAATAGTACTTCCGTGAGTCATTGAGCTGACGAGTTCGTGGATGAAGCACCTGCATGCCTGTGAGAGGTACCTGACCTGAGAAAGATGTTGGCAGCCTACTCAGCAAACCCCAAATTTCAAAGAGTGTAATCTCTACTGATGACGATTACAGAACCGGAAACACGTGTCTAGAGATCAGCACTATCTGTGCCAACTGTGGCAAAACACTCGAACACTCTTGAAGCAAGCAAGTAACTGATACTGCATTTACCACAATGCCAGGGGCGAACCTTGCTGGGAGGTGAAGCGGTGTGCTCCCACCCATGTTCCTGCTTGATAGTACTCCCGTGAGTCATTGAGCTGACGAGCTGGTGGATGAAGCACCCGCATGCCTGTGAGAGGTACCTGACCTGAGAAAGATGTTAGCAGCCTACTCAGCAAACCCCAAATTTGAATGACTGTAATCTCTACTGATGATGGTTAAAGAACCAGAAACTTGTGTCTAGAGATCAGCACCATCTGCGCAAACTGTGGTGAAACACTCGAACACTCTTGAAGCAAACAAGTAACTGAAACTCCATTTAGCACAATGCCAGGGGTGAAGCTTGCTGTGAGGTGAAGCGGTGTGCTCCCACCCCTGTTCCTGCTTAATAGTACTTCTGTGAGTCATTGAGCTGACGAGCTGGTGGATGAAGCACCCGCATGCCTGTGAAAGGTACCTTACCTGAGAAATATGTTGGCAGCCTACTCAGCAAACCCCAAATTTGAAAGACTGTAATCTCTACTGATGACGGTTAAAGAACCAGAAACACATTTCTAGAGATCAGCACTATCTGCGTCAACTGTGCGGAAACACTTGAACACTCTTGAAGCAAGCAAGTAACTGAAACTGCATTTACCACAATGCCAGGGGCGAACCGTGCTGGGAGGTGAAGCGGTGTGCTCCCACCCCTGTTCCTGTTTAATAGTACTCCCATGAGTTATTGAGCTGACGAGCTCATGGATGAAGCACCCGCATGCCTGTGAGAGGTACCTGACCTGAGAAACATGTTGGCAGCCTTCTCAGCAAACCCCACATTTGAAAGACTGTAATCTGTACTGATGACGGTTAAAGAACCAGAAACATGTGTCTAGAGATCAGCACTATCTGCGCCAACTGTGGCAAAACACTTGAACACTCTTGAAGCAAGCAAGTAACTGAAACTGCATTTACCAAAATGCCAGGGGCGAACCTTGCTGGGAGGTGAAGCGGTGTGCTCCCACCCCTGTTCCTGTTTAAAAGTACATCCGTGAGTCATTGAACTGACGAGCTTGTGGATGAAGCACCCGCATGCCTGTGAGAGGTACCTAACCTGAGAAAGATGTTGGCAGCCTACTCAGCAAACCCAAATTTGAAAGACTGTAATCTCTACTGATGACGGTTAAAGAACCAGAAACCCGTGTCTAGAGATCAGCACCATCTGCGCCAACTGTGGTGAAACACTCGAACACTCTTGACGCAAGCAAGTAACTGAGACTCCATTTACCACAATGCCAGGGGTGAACCTTGCTGTGAGGTGAAGCGGTGTGCTCCCCCTGTTCCTGTTTAATAGTACTCCCGTGAGTCATTGAGCTGACGAGCTCGTGGATGAAGCACCCGCATGCCTGTGAGAGGTACCTGACCTGAGAAGGATGTTGGCAGCATACTCAGCAAACCCCACATTTGAAAAACTGTAATCTCTAATGTTGACGGTTAAAATACCAGAAACACGTGTCTATAGAGCTGCACTATCTACTCAAACTGTGGCGTAACACTCGAACACTCTTGAAGCAAGCAAGTAACTGAAACTGCATTTACCACAATGCCAGGGGCGAACCTTGCTGGGAGGTGAAGAGGTGTGTTCCCACCCCTGTTCCTGTTTAATAGTACTCCCATGAGTTATTGAGCTGACGAGCTCATGGATGAAGCACCCGCATGCCTGTGAGAGGTACCTGACATGAGAAAGATGTTGGCAGCCTTTTCAGCAAACCCCACATTTGAAAGACTGTAATCTCTACTGATAACGGTTAAAGAACCAGAAACACGTGTCTAGAGATCAGCACTATCTGCGCCAACTGTGCGGAAAATTTGAACACTCTTGAAGCAAGCAAGTAACTGAAACTGCATTTACCACAATGTCAGGGGCGAACCTTGCTGGGAGGTGAAGCGGTGTGCTCCGACCCCTGTTCCTGTTTAATAGTACTCCCATGAGTTATTGAGCTGACGAGCACATGGATGAAGCACCCGCATGCCTGTGAGAGGTACCTGACCTGAGAAAGATGTTGGCAGCCTTTTCAGCAAACCCCACTTTTGAAAGACTGTAATCTCTACTCTTGACGGTTAAAATACCAGAAAGACGTGTCTAGAGATCAGCACTATCTGCTCCAACTGTGGTGAAACACTCGAACACTATTGAAGCAAGCAAGTAACTGAAACTGCATTTACCACAATGCCAGGGGCGAACCTTGCTGGGAGGTGAAGCGGTGTGCTCCCACCCCTGTTCCTGCTTAATAGTACTTCTGTGAGTCATTGAGCTGACGAGCTGGTGGATGAAGCACCCGCATGCCTGTGAGAGGTACCTGACCTGAGAAATATGTTGGAAGCCTACTCAGCAAACCCCAAATTTGAAAGACTGTAATCTCTACTGATGACGGTTAAAGAACCAGAAACACATTTCTAGAGATCAGCACTATCTGCGTCAACTGTGCGGAAACACTTGAACACTCTTGAAGCAAGCAAGTAACTGAAACTGCATTTACCACAATGCCAGGGGCGAACCGTGCTGGGAGGTGAAGCGGTGTGCTCCCACCCCTGTTCCTGTTTAATAGTACTCCCATGAGTTATTGAGCTGACGAGCTCATGGATGAAGCACCCGCATGCCTGTGAGAGGTACCTGACCTGAGAAACATGTTGGCAGCCTTCTCAGCAAACCCCACATTTGAGAGACTGTAATCTGTACTGATGACGGTTAAAGAACCAGAAACATGTGTCTAGAGATCAGCACTATCTGCGCCAACTGTGGCAAAACACTCGAACACTCTTGAAGCAAGCAAGTAACTGAAACTGCATTTACCAAAATGCCAGGGGCGAACCTTGCTGGGAGGTGAAGCGGTGAGCTCCCACCCCTGTTCCTGTTTAAAAGTACATCCGTGAGTCATTGAACTGACGAGCTTGTGGATGAAGCACCCGCATGCCTGTGAGAGGTACCTGACCTGAGAAACATGTTGGCAGCCTACTCAGGAAACCCAAATTTGAAAGACTGTAATCTCTACTGATGACGGTTAAAGAACCAGAAACCCGTGTCTAGAGATCAGCATCATCTACGCCAACTGTGGTGAAACACTCGAACACTCTTGAAGCAAGCAAGTAACTGAAACTGCATTTACCACAATGCCAGGGGCGAACTTTGCTGGGAGGTGAAGTGGTGTGCTCCCACCCCTGTTCCTGTTTAATAGTACTTCCGTGAGTCATTGAGCTGACGAGTTCGTGGATGAAGCACCTGCATGCCTGTGAGAGGTACCTGACCTGAGAAAGATGTTGGCAGCCTACTCAGCAAACCCCAAATTTCAAAGAGTGTAATCTCTACTGATGACGATTAAAGAACCGGAAACACGTGTCTAGAGATCTGCACTATCTGTGCCAACTGTGGCAAAACACTCGAACACTCTTGAAGCAAGCAAGTAACTGAAACTGCATTTACGAAAATGCCAGGGGTGAACCTTGCTGGGAGGTGAAGAAGTGTGCTCCCACCCCTGTTCCTGTTTAAAAGTACATCCGTGAGTCATTGAACTGACGAGCTCGTGGATGAAGCACCCGCATGCCTGTGAGAGGTACCTGACCTGAGAAAGATGTTGGCAGTCTACTCAGCAAACCCAAATTTGAAAGACTGTAATCTCTACTGATGACGGTTAAAGAACCAGAAACACATGTCTAGAGATCAGCATCATCTACGCCAACTGTGGTGAAACACTCGAACACTCTTGAAGCAAGCAAGTAACTGAAACTGCATTTACCACAATGCCAGGGGCGAACCTTGCTGGGAGGTGAAGTGGTGTGCTCCCACCCCTGTTCCTGTTTAATAGTACTTCCGTGAGTCATTGAGCTGACGAGCTTGTGGATTAAGCACCCGCATGCCTCTGAGAGGTACCTGACCTGAGAAAGATGTCGGCAGCCTACTCAGCAAACCCCAAATTTCAAAGAGTGTAGTCTCTACTGATGACGGTTAAAGAACCAGAAACATGTGTCTAGAGATCAGCACTATCTGTGCCAACTGTGGCAAAACACTCGAACACTCTTGAAGCAAGCAAGTAACTGATACTGCATTTACCACAATGCCAGGGGCGAACCTTGCTGGGAGGTGAAGCGGTGTGCTCCCACCCATGTTCCTGCTCAATAGTACTCCCGTGAGTCATTGAGCTGACGAGCTGGTGGATGAAGCACCCGCATGCCTGTGAGAGGTACCTAACCTGAGAAAGATTTTGGCAGCCTACTCAGCAAACCCCAAATTTCAAAGAGTGTAATCTCTACTGATGACGATTAAAGAACCGGAAACACGTGTCTAGAGATCAGCATCATCTACGCCAACTGTGGTGAAACACTCGAACACTCTTGAAGCAAGCAAGTAACTGAAACTGCATTTACCACAATGCCAGGGGCGAACCGTGCTGGGAGGTGAAGCGCTGTGCTCCCACCCCTGTTCCTGTTTAATAGTACTCCCATGAGTTATTGAGCTGACGAGCTCATGGATGAAGCACCCGCATGCCTGTGAGAGGTACCTGACCTGAGAAACATGTTGGCAGCCTTCTCAGCAAACCCCACATTTGAAAGACTGTAATCTGTGCTGATGACGGTTAAAGAACCAGAAACATGTGTCTAGAGATCAGCACTATCTGCGCCAACTGTGGCACAACACTCGAACACTCTTGAAGCAAGCAAGTAACTGAAACTGCATTAACGAAAATGCCAGGGGTGAACCTTGCTGGAAGGTGAAGAAGTGTGCTCCCACCCCTGTTCCTGTTTAAAAGTACATCCGTGAGTCATTGAACTGACGAGCTCGTGGATGAAGCACCCGCATGCCTGTGAGAGGTACCTGACCTGAGAAAGATGTTGGCAGTCTACTCAGCAAACCCAAATTTGAAAGACTGTAATCTCTTCTGATGACGGTTAAAGAACCAGAAACACGTGTCTTGAGATCAGCATCATCTACGCCAACTGTGGTGAAACACTCGAACACTCTTGAAGCAAGCAAGTAACTGAAACTGCATTTACCACAATGCCAGGGGCGAACCTTGCTGGGAGGTGAAGTGGTGTGCTCCCACCCCTGTTCCTGTTTAATAGTACTTCCGTGAGTCATTGAGCTGACGAGCTTGTGGATTAAGCACCCGCATGCCTCTGAGAGGTACCTGACCTGAGAAAGATGTCGGCAGCCTACTCAGCAAACCCCAAATTTCAAAGAGTGTAGTCTCTACTGATGACGATTAAAGAACCGGAAACACGTGTCTAGAGATCAGCACTATCTGTGCCAACTGTGGCAAAACAATCGAACACTCTTGAAGCAAGCAAGTAACTGATACTGCATTTACCACAATGCCAGGGGCGAACCTTGCTGGGAGGTGAAGCGGTGTGCTCCCACCCATGTTCCTGCTTAATAGTACTCCAGTGAGTCATTGAGCTGACGAGCTGGTGGATGAAGCACCCGCATGCCTGTGAGAGGTACCTGACCTGAGAAAGATGATGGCAGCCTACTCAGCAAACCCCAAATTTGAAAGACTGTAATCTCTACTGATGATGGTTAAAGAACCAGAAACACGTGTCTAGAGATCAGCACCATCTGCGCAAACCGTGGTGAAACACTCGAACACTCTTGAAGCAAACAAGTAACTGAAACTCCATTTAGCACAATGCCAGGGTTGAAGCTTGCTGTGAGGTGAAGCGGTGTGCTCCCACCCCTGTTCCTGTTTAATAGTACTCCCGTGAGTCATTGAGCTGACGAGCTCGTGGATGAAGCACCCGCATACCTGTGAGAGGTACCTGACCTGAGAAAGATGTTGGCAGCATACTCAGCAAACCTCACATTTGAAAGACTGCAATCTCTACTGTTGACGGTTAAAATACCAGAAACACGTGTCTAGAGATCAGCACTATCTGCTCCAACTGTGGCGAAACACTCGAACACTCTTGAAGCAAGCAAGTAACTGAAACTGCATTTACCACAATGCCAGGGGCAAACCTTGCTGGGAGGTGAAGCGGTGTGCTCCCACCCCTGTTCCTGCTTAATAGTACTTTTGTGAGTCATTAAGCTGACGAGCTGGTGGATGAAGCACCCGCATGCCTGTGAAAGGTACCTGACCTGAGAAAGATGTTGGCAGCCTACTCAGCAAACCCCAAATTTGAAAGACTGTAATCTCTACTGATGATGGTTAAAGAACCAGAAACACGTGTCTAGAGATCAGTACTATCTGCGCCAACTGTGCGGAAACACTTGAACACTCTTGAAGCAAGCAAGTAACTGAAACTGCATTTACCAAAATGCCAGGGGCGAACCTTGCTGGGAGGTGAAGCGGTGTGCTCCCACCCCTGTTCCTGTTTAAAAGTACTTCCGTGAGTCATTGAACTGACGAGCTTGTGGATGAAGCCCCCGCATGCCTGTGAGATGTTCCTGACCTGAGAAAGATGTTGGCGGTCTACTCAGCAAACCCCAAATTTGAAAGACTGTAATCTCTACTGATGACGGTTAAAGAATCAGAAACACGTGTCTAGAGATCAGCACTATCTGCGCCAACTGTGCGGAAACACTTGAACACTCTTGAAGCAAGCAAGTAACTGAAACTGCATTTACCACAATGCCAGGGGCAAACCTTGCTGGGAGGTGAAGAGGTGTGTTCCCACCCCTGTTCCTGTTTAATAGTACTCCCATGAGTTATTGAGCTGACGAGCTCATGGATGAAGCACCCGCATGCCTGTGAGAGGTACCTGACCTGAGAAACATGTTGGCAGCCTTCTCAGCAAACCCCACATTTGAAAGACTGTAATCTGTGCTGATGACGGTTAAAGAACCAGAAACATGTGTCTAGAGATCAGCACTATCTGCGCCAACTGTGGCACAACACTCGAACACTCTTGAAGCAAGCAAGTAACTGAAACTGCATTAACGAAAATGCCAGGGGTGAACCTTGCTGGGAGGTGAAGAAGTGTGCTCCCACCCCTGTTCCTGTTTAAAAGTACATCCGTGAGTCATTGAACTGACGAGCTCGTGGATGAAGCACCCGCATGCCTGTGAGAGGTACCTGACCTGAGAAAGATGTTGGCAGTCTACTCAGCAAACCCAAATTTGAAAGACTGTAATCTCTTCTGATGACGGTTAAAGAACCAGAAACACGTGTCTTGAGATCAGCATCATCTACGCCAACTGTGGTGAAACACTCGAACACTCTTGAAGCAAGCAAGTAACTGAAACTGCATTTACCACAATGCCAGGGGCGAACCTTGCTGGGAGGTGAAGTGGTGTGCTCCCACCCCTGTTCCTGTTTAATAGTACTTCCGTGAGTCATTGAGCTGACGAGCTTGTGGATTAAGCACCCGCATGCCTCTGAGAGGTACCTGACCTGAGAAAGATGTCGGCAGCCTACTCAGCAAACCCCAAATTTTAAAGAGTGTAGTCTCTACTGATGACGATTAAAGAACCGGAAACACGTGTCTAGAGATCAGCACTATCTGTGCCAACTGTGGCAAAACACTCGAACACTCTTGAAGCAAGCAAGTAACTGATACTGCATTTACCACAATGCCAAGGGCGAACCTTGCTGGGAGGTGAAGCGGTGTGCTCCCACCCATGTTCCTGCTTAATAGTACTCCAGTGAGTCATTGAGCTGACGAGCTGGTGGATGAAGCACCCGCATGCCTGTGAGAGGTACCTGACCTGAGAAAGATGATGGCAGCCTACTCAGCAAACCCCAAATTTGAAAGACTGTAATCTCTACTGATGATGGTTAAAGAACCAGAAACACGTGTCTAGAGATCAGCACCATCTGCGCAAACCGTGGTGAAACACTCGAACACTCTTGAAGCAAACAAGTAACTGAAACTCCATTTAGCACAATGCCAGGGTTGAAGCTTGCTGTGAGGTGAAGCGGTGTGCTCCCACCCCTGTTCCTGTTTAATAGTACTCCCGTGAGTCATTGAGCTGACGAGCTCGTGGATGAAGCACCCGCATACCTGTGAGAGGTACCTGACCTGAGAAAGATGTTGGCAGCATACTCAGCAAACCCCACATTTGAAAGACTGCAATCTCTACTGTTGACGGTTAAAATACCAGAAACACGTGTCTAGAGATCAGCACTATCTGCTCCAACTGTGGCGAAACACTCGAACACTCTTGAAGCAAGCAAGTAACTGAAACTGCATTTACCACAATGCCAGGGGCAAACCTTGCTGGGAGGTCAAGCGGTGTGCTCCCACCCCTGTTCCTGCTTAATAGTACTTTTGTGAGTCATTAAGCTGACGAGCTGGTGGATGAAGCACCCGCATGCCTGTGAAAGGTACCTGACCTGAGAAAGATGTTGGCAGCCTACTCAGCAAACCCCAAATTTGAAAGACTGTAATCTCTACTGATGATGGTTAAAGAACCAGAAACACGTGTCTAGAGATCAGTACTATCTGCGCCAACTGTGCGGAAACACTTGAACACTCTTGAAGCAAGCAAGTAACTGAAACTGCATTTACCAAAATGCCAGGGGCGAACCTTGCTGGGAGGTGAAGCGGTGTGCTCCCACCCCTGTTCCTGTTTAAAAGTACTTCCGTGAGTCATTGAACTGACGAGCTTGTGGATGAAGCCCCCGCATGCCTGTGAGATGTTCCTGACCTGAGAAAGATGTTGGCGGTCTACTCAGCAAACCCCAAATTTGAAAGACTGTAATCTCTACTGATGACGGTTAAAGAATCAGAAACACGTGTCTAGAGATCAGCACTATCTGCGCCAACTGTGCGGAAACACTTGAACACTCTTGAAGCAAGCAAGTAACTGAAACTGCATTTACCACAATGCCAGGGGCAAACCTTGCTGGGAGGTGAAGAGGTGTGTTCCCACCCCTGTTCCTGTTTAATAGTACTCCCATGAGTTATTGAGCTGACGAGCTCATGGATGAAGCACCCGCATGCCTGTGAGAGGTACTTGACCTGAGAAAGATGTTGGCAGCCTTCTCAGCAAACCCCACATTTGAAAGACTGTAATCTCTACTGATGACGGATAAAGAACCAGAAACACGTGTCTAGAGATCAGCACTATCTGCGTCAACTGTGGCAAAACACTCGAACACTCTTGAAGCAAGCAAGTAACTGAAACTGCATTTACCAACATACCAGGGGCTACCCTTGCTGGGAGGTGAAGCGGTGTGCTCCCACCTCTGTTCCTGTTTAAAAATACTTACGAGAGTCATTGAACTGACGCGCTCGTGGATGAAGCACCCGCATGCCTGTGAGAGGTACCTGACCTGAGAAAGATGTTGGCAGCCTACTCAGCAAACCCCAAATTTGAAAGACTGTAATCTCTACTGATGACGGTTAAAGAACCAGAAACACATGTCTAGAGATCAGCATCATCTACGCCAACTGTGGTGAAACACTCGAACACTCTTGAAGCAAGCAAGTAACTGAAACTGCTGTTACCACAATGCCAGGGGCGAACCTTGCTGGGAGGTGAAGTGGTGTGGTCCCACCCCTGTTCCTGTTTAATAGTACTCCTGTGAGTCATTGAGCTGACGAGCTCGTGGATAAAGCACCCGCATGCCTGTGAGAGGTACCTGACCTGAAAAAGATGTTGGCAGCCTACTCAGCAAACTCTAAATTTCAAAGACTGTAATCTCTACTGATGACGGTTAAAGAACCAGAAACACGTGTCTAGAGATCAGCACTATCTGCACCAACTTTGGCGAAACACTTGAACACTCTTGAAGCAAGCAAGTAACTAAAACTGTATTTACCACAATGCCAGGGGCAAACCTTGCTGGGAGGTGAAGTGGTGTGCTCCCACCCCTGTTCCTGTTTAATAGTTTTCCCGTGAGTCATTGAGCTGACGAGCTCGTTGATGAAGCACCCGCATGCCTGTGAGAGGTACCTGATCTGAGAAAGATATTGGCAGCCTACTCAGCAAACCTCACATTTGAAAGACTGCAATCTCTACTGTTGACGGTTAAAATACCAGAAACAGGTGTCTAGAGATCAGCACTATCTGCTCCAACTGTGGCGAAACACTCGAACACTCTTGAAGCAAGCAAGTAACTGAAACTGCATTTACCACAATGCCAGGGGCGAACCTTGCTGGAAGGTGAAGCGGTGTGCTCCCACCCCTGTTCCTGCTTAATAGTACTTCTGTGAGTCATTAAGCTGACGAGCTGGTGGATGAAGCACCCGCATGCCTGTGAGAGGTACCTGACCTGAGAAAGATGTTGGCAGCCTACTCAGCAAACCCCAAATTTAAAAGACTGTAATCTCTACTGATGATGGTTAAAGAACCAGAAACACGTGTCTAGAGATCAGTACTATCTGCGCCAACTGTGCGGAAACACTTGAACACTCTTGAAGCAAGCAAGTAACTGAAACTGCATTTACCAAAATGCCAGGGGCGAACCTTGCTGGGAGGTGAAGCGGTGTGCTCCCACCCCTGTACCTGTTTAAAAGTACTTCCGTGAGTCATTGAACTGACGAGCTCGTGGATGAAGCCCCCGCATGCCTGTGAGATGTTCCTGACCTGAGAAAGATGTTGGCAGCCTACTCAGCAAACCCCACATTTGAAAGACTGTAATCTCTACTGATGATGGTTAAAGAACCAGAAACACGTGTCTAGAGATCAGCACCATCTGCGCAAACCGTGGTGAAACACTCAAACACTCTTGAAGCAAACAAGTAACTGAAACTCCATTTAGCACAATGCCAGGGGTGAAGCTTGCTGTGAGGTGAAGCGGTGTGCTCCCACCCCTGTTCCTGTTTAATAGTACTCCCGTGAGTCATTGAGCTGACGAGCTCGTGGATAAAGCACCCGCATACCTGTGAGAGGTACCTGACCTGAGAAAGATGTTGGCAGCATACTCAGCAAACCCCACATTTGAAAGACTGCAATCTCTACTGTTGACGGTTAAAATACCAGAAACACGTGTCTAGAGATCAGCACTATCTGCTCCAACTGTGGCGAAACACTCGAACACTCTTGAAGCAAGCAAGTAACTGAAACTGCATTTACCACAATGCCAGGGGCGAACCTTGCTGAGAGGTGAAGCGGTGTGCTCCCACCCCTGTTCCTGCTTAATAGTACTTCTGTGAGTCATTAAGCTGACGAGCTGGTGGATGAAGCACCCGCATGCCTGTGAGAGGTACCTGACCTGAGAAAGATGTTGGCAGCCTACGTAGCAAACCCCAAATTTGAAAGACTGTAATCTCTACTGATGATGGTTAAAGAACCAGAAACACGTGTCTAGAGATCAGTACTATCTGCGCCAACTGTGGGGAAACACTTGAACACTCTTGAAGCAAGCAAGTAACTGAAACTGCATTTACCAAAATGCCAGGGGCGAACCTTGCTGGGAGGTGAAGCGGTGTGCTCCCACCCCTGTTCCTGTCTAAAAGTACTTCCGTGAGTCATTGAACTGACGAGCTCGTGGATGAAGCCCCCGCATGCCTGTGAGATGTTCCTGACCTGAGAAAGATGTTGGCGGCCTACTCAGCAAACCCCAAATTTGAAAGACTGTAATCTCTACTGATGACGGTTAAAGAATCAGAAACACGTGTCTAGAGATCAGCACTATCTGCGCCAACTGTGCGGAAACACTTGAACACTCTTGAAGCAAGCAAGTAACTGAAACTGCATTTACCACAATGCCAGGGGCGAACCTTGCTGGGAGGTGAAGAGGTGTGTTCCCACCCCTGTTCCTGTTTAATAGTACTCCCATGAGTTATTGAGCTGACGAGCTCATGGATGAAGCACCCGCATGCCTGTGAGAGGTACTTGACCTGAGAAAGATGTTGGCAGCCTTCTCAGCAAACCCCACATTTGAAAGACTGTAATCTCTACTGATGACGGATAAAGAACCAGAAACACGTGTCTAGAGATCAGCACTATCTGCGTCAACTGTGGCAAAACACTCGAACACTCTTGAAGCAAGCAAGTAACTGAAACTGCATTTACCAAAATACCAGGGGCTACCCTTGCTGGGAGGTGAAGCGGTGTGCTCCTACCTCTGTTCCTGTTTAAAAATACTTACGAGAGTCATTGAACTGACGCGCTCGTGGATGAAGCACCCGCATGCCTGTGAGAGGTACCTGACCTGAGAAAGATGTTGGCAGCCTACTCAGCAATCCCCAAATTTGAAAGACTGTAATCTCTACTGATGACGGTTAAAGAACCAGAAACACTTGTCTAGAGACCAGCATCATCTACGCCAACTGTGGTGAAACACTCGAACACTCTTGAAGCAAGCAAGTAACTGAAACTGCTGTTACCACAATGCCAGGGGCGAACCTTGCTGGGAGGTGAAGTGGTGTGCTCCCACCCCTGTTCCTGTTTAATAGTACTCCTGTGAGTCATTGAGCTGACGAGCTCGTGGATGAAGCACCCGCATGCCTGTGAGAGGTACCTGACCTGAAAAAGATGTTTGCAGCCTATTCAGCAAACTCTAAATTTCAAAGACTGTAATCTCTACTGATGACGGTTAAAGAACCAGAAACACGTGTCTAGAGATCAGCACTATCTGCACCAACTTTGGCGAAACACTTGAACACTCTTGAAGCAAGCAAGTAACCAAAACTGTATTTACCACAATGCCAGGGGCAAACCTTGCTGGGAGGTGAAGTGGTGTGCTCCCACCCCTGTTCCTGTTTAATAGTTTTCCCGTGAGTCATTGAGCTGACGAGCTCGTTGATGAAGCACCCGCATGCCTGTGAGAGGTACCTGATCTGAGAAAGATATTGGCAGCCTACTCAGCAAACCTCACATTTGAAAGACTGTAATCTCTACTGTTGACGGTTAAAATACCAGAAACACGTGTCTAGAGATCAGCACTATCTGCTCCAACTGTGGCGAAACACTCGAACACTCTTGAAGCCAGCAAGTAACTGAAACTGCATTTACCACAACGCCAGGGATGAACCTTGCTGGGAACTGATGAGGTGTGCTGCCACCCCTGTTCCTGTTTAATAGTACTCCCGTGAGTCATTGAGCTGACGAGCTCGTGAATGAAGCACCCGACATGCCTGTGAGAGGTACCTGACCTGAGAACGATGTTGGCAGCCTACTCACCAAACCCCAAATTTCAAAGACTGTAATCTCTGCTGATGATGGTTAAAGAACCAGAAACACGTGTCTAGAGATCAGCACTATCTGCGCCAACTGTGGCGAAACACTCGAACACTCTTGAAGGAAGCAAGTAACTGAAACTGCATTTACCACAATGCCACGGGCGAACCTTGCTGGGAGGTGAAGCGGCGTGCTCCCACCCCTGTTCCTGTTTAAAAGTACTTCTGTGAGTCATTGAACTGACGAGCTCGTGGATGAAGCACCCGCATGCCTGTGAGATGTACCTGACCTGAGAAAGATGTTGGCAGCCTACTCAGCAAATCCCAAATTTGAAAGACTGTAATCTCTACTGATGACGGTTAAAGAACCAGAAACACGTGTCTAGAGATCAGCATCATCTACGCCAACTGTGGTGAAAAACTCGAACACTCTTGAAGCAAGCAAGTAACTGAAACTGCAGTTACCACAATGCCAGGGGCGAACCTTGCTGGGAGGTGAAGTGGTGTGCTCCCACCCCTGTTCCTGTTTAATAGTACTCCTGTGAGTCATTGAGCTGACGAGCTCATGGATGAAGCACCCGCATGCCTGTGAGAGGTACCTGACCTGAGAAAGATGTTGGCAGCCTACTCAGCAAACTCCAAATTTCAAAGACTGTAATCTCTACTGATGACGGTTAAAGAACCAGAAACACGTGTCTAGAGATCAGCACTATCTGCACCAACTTTGGCGAAACACTTGAACACTCTTGAAGCAAGCAAGTAACCAAAACTGTATTTACCACAATGCCAGGGGCAAACCTTGCTGGGAGGTGAAGTGGTGTGCACCCACCCCTGTTCCTGTTTAATAGTTTTCCCGTGAGTCATTGAGCTGACGAGCTCGTTGATGAAGCACTCGCATGCCTGTGAGAGGTACCTGATCTGAGAAAGATATAGGCAGCCTACTCAGCAAACCTCACATTTGAAAGACTGTAATCTCTACTGGTGATGGTTAAAGAAGCAGAAACACGTGTCTAGAGATCAGCACTATTTGCGCCAACTGTGGCAAAACACTCGAACACTCTTGAAGCCAGCAAGTAACTGAAACTGCATTTACCACAACGCCAGGGATGAACCTTGCTGGGAACTGATGAGGTGTGCTCCCACCCCTGTTCCTGTTTAATAGTACTCCCGTGAGTCATTGAGCTGAGGAGCTCGTGAATGAAGCACCCGCATGCCTGTGAGAGGTACCTGACCTGAGAAAGATGTTGGCAGCCTACTCACCAAACCCCAAATTTCAAAGACTGTAATCTCTGCTGATGATGGTTAAAGAACCAGAAACACGTGTCTAGAGATCAGCACTATCTGCGCCAACTGTGGCGAAACACTCGAACACTCTTGAAGGAAGCAAGTAACTGAAACTGCATTTACCACAATGCCACGGGCGAACCTTGCTGGGAGGTGAAGCGGTGTGCTCCCACCCCTCTTCCTGTTTAAAAGTACTTCTGTGAGTCATTGAACTGACGAGCTCGTGGATGAAGCACCCGCATGCCTGTGAGAGGTACCTGACCTGAGAAAGATGTTGGCAGCCTACTCAGCAAATTCCAAATTTGAAAGACTGTAATCTCTACTGATGATGGTTAAAGAACCAGAAACACGTGTCTAGAGATCAGCACCATCTGCGCCAACTGTGGTGAAACACTCGAACACTCTTGAAGCAAGCAAGTAACTGAAACTCCATTTACCAAAATGCCAGGGGTGAACCTTGCTGTGAGGTGAAGCGGTGTGCTCTCACCCCTGTTCCTGTTTAATAGTACTCCCGTGAGTCATTGAGCTGACGAGCTCATGGATGAAGCACCCGCATGCCTGTGAGAGGTACCTGACCTGAGAAAGATGTTGGCAGCATACTCAGCAAACCCCAGATTTAAAAGACTGTAATCTCTACTGTTGACGGTTAAAATACCAGAAAGACGTGTCTAGAGATCAGCACTATCTGCTCCAACTGTGGTGAAACACTCGAACACTATTGAAGCAAGCAAGTAACTGAAACTGCATTTACCACAATGCCAGGGGCGAACCTTGCTGGGAGGTGAAGCGGTGTGCTCCCACCCCTGTTCCTGCTTAATAGTACTTCTGTGAGTCATTGAGCTGACGAGCTGGTGGATGAAGCACCCGCATGCCTGTGAGAGGTACCTGACCTGAGAAATATGTTGGCAGCCTACTCAGCAAACCCCAAATTTGAAAGACTGTAATCTCTACTGATGACGGTTAAAGAACCAGAAACACATTTCTAGAGATCAGCACTATCTGCGTCAACTGTGCGGAAACACTTGAACACTCTTGAAGCAAGCAAGTAACTGAAACTGCATTTACCACAATGCCAGGGGCGAGCCGTGCTGGGAGGTGAAGCGGTGTGCTCCCACCCCTGTTCCTGTTTAATAGTACTCCCATGAGTTATTGAGCTGACGAGCTCATGGATGAAGCACCCGCATGCCTGTGAGAGGTACCTGACCTGAGAAACATGTTGGCAGCCTTCTCAGCAAACCCCACATTTGAGAGACTGTAATCTGTACTGATGACGGTTAAAGAACCAGAAACATGTGTCTAGAGATCAGCACTATCTGCGCCAACTGTGGCAAAACACTCGAACACTCTTGAAGCAAGCAAGTAACTGAAACTGCATTTACCAAAATGCCAGGGGCGAACCTTGCTGGGAGGTGAAGCGGTGAGCTCCCACCCCTGTTCCTGTTTAAAAGTACATCCGTGAGTCATTGAACTGACGAGCTTGTGGATGAAGCACCCGCATGCCTGTGAGAGGTACCTGACCTGAGAAACATGTTGGCAGCCTACTCAGGAAACCCAAATTTGAAAGACTGTAATCTCTACTGATGACGGTTAAAGAACCAGAAACCCGTGTCTAGAGATCAGCATCATCTACGCCAACTGTGGTGAAACACTCGAACACTCTTGAAGCAAGCAAGTAACTGAAACTGCATTTACCACAATGCCAGGGGCGAACCTTGCTGGGAGGTGAAGTGGTGTGCTCCCACCCCTGTTCCTGTTTAATAGTACTTCCGTGAGTCATTCAGCTGACGAGTTCGTGGATGAAGCACCTGCATGCCTGTGAGAGGTACCTGACCTGAGAAAGATGTTGGCAGCCTACTCAGCAAACCCCAAATTTCAAAGAGTGTAATCTCTACTGATGACGATTAAAGAACCGGAAACACGTGTCTAGAGATCTGCACTATCTGTGCCAACTGTGGCAAAACACTCGAACACTCTTGAAGCAAGCAAGTAACTGATACTGCATTTACCACAATGCCAGGGGCGAACCTTGCTGGGAGGTGAAGCGGTGTGCTCCCACCCATGTTCCTGCTTAATAGTACTCCCGTGAGTCATTGAGCTGACGAGCTGGTGGATGAAGCACCCGCATGCCTGTGAGAGGTACCTGACCTGAGAAAGATGTTGGCAGCCTACTCAGCAAACCCCAAATTTGAAAGACTGTAATCTCTACTGATGATGGTTAAAGAACCAGAAACACGTGTCTAGAGATCAGCACCATCTGCGCAAACTGTGGTGAAACACTCGAACACTCTTGAAGCAAACAAGTAACTGAAACTCCATTTAGCACAATGCCAGGGGTGAAGCTTGCTGTGAGGTGAAGCGGTGTGCTCCCACCCCTGTTCCTGTTTAATAGTACTCCCGTGAGTCATTGAGCTGACAAGCTCGTGGATGAAGCACCCGCATACCTGTGAGAGGTACCTGACCTGAGAAAGATGTTGGCAGCATACTCAGCAAACCCCACATTTGAAAGACTGTAATCTCTACTGTTGACGGTTAAAATACCAGAAACACGTGTCTAGAGATCAGCACTATCTGCTCCAACTGTGGCGAAACACTCGAACACTCTTGAAGCAAGCAAGTAACTGAAACTGCATTTACCACAATGCCAGGGGCGAACCTTGCTGGGAGGTGAAGCGGTGTGCTTCCACCCCTGTTCCTGCTTAATAGTACTTCTGTGAGTCATTGAGCTGACGAGCTGGTGGATGAAGCACCCGCATGCCCGTGAGAGGTACCTGACCTGAGAAATATGTTGGCAGCCTACTCAGCAAACCCCAAATTTGAAAGACTGTAATCTCTACTGATGACGGTTAAAGAACCAGAAACACATTTCTAGAGATCAGCACTATCTGCGTCAACTGTGCGGAAACACTTGAACACTCTTGAAGCAAGCAAGTAACTGAAACTGCATTTACCACAATGCCAGGGGCGAACCGTGCTGGGAGGTGAAGCGGTGTGCTCCCACCCCTGTTCCTGTTTAATAGTACTCCCATGAGTTATTGAGCTGACGAGCTCATGGATGAAGCACCCGCATGCCTGTGAGAGGTACCTGACCTGAGAAACATGTTGGCAGCCTTCTCAGCAAACCCCACATTTGAAAGACTGTAATCTGTACTGATGACGGTTAAAGAACCAGAAACATGTGTCTAGAGATCAGCACTATCTGCGCCAACTGTGGCAAAACACTCGAACGAGCTTGAAGCAAGCAAGTAACTGAAACTGCATTTACCAAAATGCCAGGGGCGAACCTTGCTGGGAGGTGAAGCGGTGTGCTCCCACCCCTGTTCCTGTTTAAAAGTACATCCGTGAGTCATTGAACTGACGAGCTTGTGGATGAAGCACCCGCATGCCTGTGAGAGGTACCTAACCTGAGAAAGATGTTGGCAGCCTACTCAGCAAACCCAAATTTAAAAGACTGTAATCTCTACTGATGACGGTTAAAGAACCAGAAACCCGTGTCTAGAGATCAGCATCATCTACGCCAACTGTGGTGAAACACTCGAACACTCTTGAAGCAAGCAAGTAACTGAAACTGCATTTACCACAATGCCAGGGGCGAACCTTGCTGGGAGGTGAAGTGGTGTGCTCCCACCCCTGTTCCTGTTTAATAGTACTTCCGTGAGTCATTGAGCTGACGAGTTCGTGGATGAAGCACCTGCATGCCTGTGAGAGGTACCTGACCTGAGAAAGATGTTGGCAGCCTACTCAGCAAACCCCAAATTTCAAAGAGTGTAATCTCTACTGATGACGATTAAAGAACCGGAAACACGTGTCTAGAGATCAGCACTATCTGTGCCAACTGTGGCAAAAGACTCGAACACTCTTGAAGCAAGCAAGTAACTGATACTGCATTTACCACAATGCCAGGGGCGAACCTTGCTGGGAGGTGAAGCGGTGTGCTCCCACCCATGTTCCTGCTTAATAGTACTCCCGTGAGTCATTGAGCTGACGAGCTGGTGGATGAAGCACCCGCATGCCTGTGAGAGGTACCTGACCTGAGAAAGATGTTGGCAGCCTACTCAGCAAACCCCAAATTTGAAAGACTGTAATCTCTACTGATGATGGATAAAGAACCAGAAACACGTGTCTAGAGATCAGCACCATCTGCGCAACCCGTGGTGAAACACTCGAACACTCTTGAAGCAAACAAGTAACTGAAACTCCATTTAGCACAATGCCAGGGGTGAAGCTTGCTGTGAGGTGAAGCGGTGTGCTCCCACCCCTGTTCCTGTTTATTAGTACTCCCGTGAGTCATTGAGCTGACGAGCTCGTGGATGAAGCACCCGCATACCTGTGAGAGGTACCTGACCTGAGAAAGATGTTGGCAGCATACTCAGCAAACCCCACATTTGAAAGACTGCAAACTCTACTGTTGACGGTTAAAATACCAGAAACACGTGTCTAGAGATCAGCACTATCTGCTCCAACTGTGGCGAAACACTCGAACACTCTTGAAGCAAGCAAGTAACTGAAACTGCATTTACCACAATGCCAGGGGCGAACCTTGCTGGGAGGTGAAGCGGTGTGCTCCCACCCCTGTTCCTGCTCAATAGTACTTCTGTGAGTCATTAAGCTGACGAGCTGGTGGATGAAGCACCCGCATGCCTGTGAGAGGTACCTGACCTGAGAAAGATGTTGGCAGCCTACTCAGTAAACCCCAAATTTGAAAGACTGTAATCTCTACTGATGACGGTTAAAGAACCAGAAACACGTGTCTAGAGATCAGTACTATCTGCGCCAACTGTGCGGAAACACTTGAACACTCTTGAAGCAAGCAAGTAACTGAAACTGCATTTACCAAAATGCCAGGGGCGAACCTTGCTGGGAGGTGAAGCGGTGTGCTCCCACCCCTGTTCCTGTTTAAAAGTACTTCCGTGAGTCATTGAACTGACAAGCTCGTGGATGAAGCCCCCGCATGCCTGTGAGATGTTCCTGACCTGAGAAAGATGTTGGCGGCCTACTCAGCAAACCCCAAATTTGAAAGACTGTAATCTCTACTGATGACGGTTAAAGAATCAGAAACACGTGTCTAGAGATCAGCACTATCTGCGCCAACTGTGCGGAAACACTTGAACACTCTTGAAGCAAGCAAGTAACTGAAACTGCATTTACCACAATGCCAGGGGCGAACCTTGCTGGGAGGTGAAGAGGTGTGTTCCCACCCCTGTTCCTGTTTAATAGTACTCCCATGAGTTATTGAGCTAACGAGCTCATGGATGAAGCACCCGCATGCCTGTGAGAGGTACTTGACCTGAGAACGATGTTGGCAGCCTTCTCAGCAAACCCCACATTTGAAAGACTGTAATCTCTACTGATGACGGATAAAGAACCAGAAACACATGTCTAGAGATCAGCACCATCTGCGTCAACTGTGGCAAAACACTCGAACACTCTTGAAGCAAGCAAGTAACTGAAACTGCATTTACCAAAATACCAGGGGCTACCCTTGCTGGGAGGTGAAGCGGTGTGCTCCCACCTCTGTTCCTGTTTAAAAATACTTACGAGAGTCATTGAACTGACGCGCTCGTGGATGAAGCACCCGCATGCCTGTGAGAGGTACCTGACCTGAGAAAGATGTTGGCAGCCTACTCAGCAAACCCCAAATTTGAAAGACTGTAATCTCTACTGTTGACGGTTAAAGAACCAGAAACACGTGTCTAGAGATCAGCATCATCTACGCCAACTGTGGTGAAACACTCGAACACTCTTGAAGCAAGTAACTGAAACTGCTGTTACCACAATGCCAGGGGCGAACCTTGCTGGGAGGTGAAGTGGTGTGCTCCCACCCCTGTTCCTGTTTAATAGTACTCCTGTGAGTCATTGAGCTGACGAGCTCGTGGATGAAGCACCCGCATGCCTGTGAGAGGTACCTGACCTGAAAAAGATGTTGGCAGCCTACTCAGCAAACTCCAAATTTCAAAGACTGTAATCTCTACTGATGACAGTTAAAGAACCAGAAACACGTGTCTAGAGATCAGCACTATCTGCACCAACTTTGGCGAAACACTTGAACACTCTTGAAGCAAGCAAGTAACCAAAACTGTATTTACCACAATTCCAGGGGCACACCTTGCTGGGAGGTGAAGTGGTGTGCTCCCACCCCTGTTCCTGTTTAATAGTTTTCCTGTGAGTCATTGAGCTGACGAGCTCGTTGATGAAGCACCCGCATGCCTGTGAGAGGTACCTGATCTGAGAAAGATATTGGCAGCCTACTCAGCAAACCTCACATTTGAAAGACTGTAATCTCTACTGATGATGGTTAAAGAAGCAGAAACATGTGTCTAGAGATCAGCACTATTTGCGCCAACTGTGGCAAAACACTCGAACACTCTTGAAGCCAGCAAGTAACTGAAACTGCATTTACCACAACGCCAGGGGTGAACCTTGCTGGGAACTGATGAGGTGTGCTCCCACCCCTGTTCCTGTTTAATAGTACTCCTGTGAGTCATTGAACTGACGAGCTCGTGGATGAAGCACCCGCATGCCTGTGAGAGGTACCTGACCTGAGAAAGATGTTGGCAGCCTACTCAGCAAATTCCAAATTTGAAAGACTGTAATCTCTACTGATGATGGTTAAAGAACCAGAAACACGTGTCTAGAGATCAGCACCATCTGCGCCAACTGTGGTGAAACACTCGAACACTCTTGAAGCAAGCAAGTAACTGAAACTCCATTTACCAAAATGCCAGGGGTGAACCTTGCTGTGAGGTGAAGCGGTGTGCTCCCACCCCTGTTCCTGTTTAATAGTACTCCCGTGAGTCATTGAGCTGACAAGCTCATGGATGAAGCACCCGCATGCCTGTGAGAGGTACCTGACCTGAGAAAGATGTTGGCAGCATACTCAGCAAACCCCAGATTTAAAAGACTGTAATCTCTACTGTTGACGGTTAAAGAACCAGAAACACGTGTCTAGAGATCAGCACTATTTGCGCCAACTGTGGCGAAACACTCGAACAATCTTGAAACAAGCAAGTAACCGAAACTGCATTTACCACAATGCCAGGGGTGAACCTTGCTGGGAGGTGAAGTGGTGTGCTCCCACCCCTGTTCCTGTTTAATAGTTTTCCCGTGAGTCATTGAGCTGACGAGCTCGTTGATGAAGCACCCGCATGCCTGTGAGAGATACCTGATCTGAGAAAGATGTTGGCAGCCTTCTAAAACCTCACGTTTGAAAGACTGTAATCTCTACTGATGACGGTTAAAGAACCAGAAACACGTGTCTAGAGATCAGCACTATCTGCACCAACTTTGGCGAAACACTTGAACACTCTTGAAGCAAGCAAGTAACTGAAACTGCAGTTACCACAATGCCAGGGGCGAACCTTGCTGGGAGGTGAAGTGGTGTGCTCCCACCCCTGTTCCTGTTTAATAGTACTCCTGTGAGTCATTGAGCTGACGAGCTCATGGATGAAGCACCCGCATGCCTGTGAGAGGTACCTGACCTGAGAAAGATGTTGGCAGCCTACTCAGCAAACTCCAAATTTCAAAGACTGTAATCTCTACTGATGACGGTTAAAGAACCAGAAACACGTGTCTAGAGATAAGCACTATCTGCACCAACTTTGGCGAAACACTTGAACACTCTTGAAGCAAGCAAGTAACCAAAACTGTATTTACCACAATGCCGGGGGCAAACCTTGCTGGGAGGTGAAGTGGTGTGCACCCACCCCTGTTCCTGTTTAATAGTTCTCCCGTGAGTCATTGAGCTGACGAGCTCGTTGATGAAGCACTCGCATGCCTGTGAGAGGTACCTGATCTGAGAAAGATATAGGCAGCCTACTCAGCAAACCTCACATTTGAAAGACTGTAATCTCTACTGATGATGGTTAAAGAAGCAGAAACACGTGTCTAGAGATCAACACTATTTGCGCCAACTGTGGCAAAACACTCGAACACTCTTGAAGCCAGCAAGTAACTGAAACTGCATTTACCACAACGCCAGGGATGAACCTTGCTGGGAACTGATGAGGTGTGCTCCCACCCCTGTTCCTGTTTAATAGTACTCCCGTGAGTCATTGAGCTGACGAGCTCGTGAATGAAGCACCCGCATGCCTGTGAGAGGTACCTGACCTGAGAAAGATGTTGGCAGCCTACTCAGCAAACCCCAAATTTCAAAGACTGTAATCTCTGCTGATGATGGTTAAAGAACCAGAAACACGTGTCTAGAGATCAGCACTATCTGCGCCAACTGTGGCGAAACACTCGAACACTCTTGAAGGAAGCAAGTAACTGAAACTGCATTTACCACAATGCCACGGGCGAACCTTGCTGGGAGGTGAAGCGGTGTGCTCCCACCCCTGTTCCTGTTTAAAAGTACTTCTGTGAGTCATTGAACTGACGAGCTCGTGGATGAAGCACCCGCATGCCTGTGAGAGGTACCTGACCTGAGAAAGATGTTGGCAGCCTACTCAGCAAATTCCAAATTTGAAAGACTGTAATCTCTACTGATGATGGTTAAAGAACCAGAAACACGTGTCTAGAGATCAGCACCATCTGCGCCAACTGTGGTGAAACACTCGAACACTCTTGAAGCAAGCAAGTAACTGAAACTCCATTTACCAAAATGCCAGGGGTGAACCTTGCTGTGAGGTGAAGCGGTGTGCTCTCACCCCTGTTCCTGTTTAATAGTACTCCCGTGAGTCATTGAGCTGACGAGCTCATGGATGAAGCACCCGCATGCCTGTGAGAGGTACCTGACCTGAGAAAGATGTTGGCAGCATACTCAGCAAACCCCAGATTTAAAAGACTGTAATCTCTACTGTTGACGGTTAAAATACCAGAAAGACGTGTCTAGAGATCAGCACTATCTGCTCCAACTGTGGTGAAACACTCGAACACTATTGAAGCAAGCAAGTAACTGAAACTGCATTT
The DNA here is from genome assembly GCF_964204655.1 of Triturus cristatus. Classification (NCBI taxonomy): domain Eukaryota; kingdom Metazoa; phylum Chordata; class Amphibia; order Caudata; family Salamandridae; genus Triturus; species Triturus cristatus. The sequence goes on from NC_140593.1 coordinate 736,078,118, forward strand.
ACCACAATGCCAGGGGCGAACCTTGCTGGGAGGTGAAGCGGTGTGCTCCCACCCCTGTTCCTGCTTAATAGTACTTCTGTGAGTCATTGAGCTGACGAGCTCATGGATGAAGCACCCGCATGCCTGTGAGAGGTACCTGACCTGAGAAAGATGTTGGCAGCCTTCTCAGCAAACCCCACATTTGAAAGACTGTAATCTCTACTGATGACGGTTAAAGAACCAGAAACACGTGTCTAGAGATCAGCACTATCTGCGTCAACTGTGGCAAAACACTCGAACACTCTTGAAGCAAGAAAGTAACTGAAACTGCATTTACCAAAATACCAGGGGCTACCCTTGCTGGGAGGTGAAGCGGTGTGCTCCCACCCCTGTTCCTGTTTAAAAATACTTACGAGAGTCATTGAACTGACGCGCTCGTGGATGAAGCACCCGCATGCCTGTGAGATGTACCTGACCTGAGAAAGATGTTGGCAGCCTACTCAGCAAATCCCAAATTTGAAAGACTGTAATCTCTACTGATGACGGTTAAAGAACCAGAAACACGTGTCTAGAGATCAGCATCATCTACGCCAACTGTGGTGAAACACTCGAACACTCTTGAAGCAAGCAAGTAACTGAAACTGCAGTTACCACAATGCCAGGGGCGAACCTTGCTGGGAGGTGAAGTGGTGTGCTCCCACCCCTGTTCCTGTTTAATAGTACTCCTGTGAGTCATTGAGCTGACGAGCTCATGGATGAAGCACCCGCATGCCTGTGAGAGGTACCTGACCTGAGAAAGATGTTGGCAGCCTACTCAGCAAACTCCAAATTTCAAAGACTGTAATCCCTACTGATGACAGTTAAAGAACCAGAAACACGTGTCTAGAGATCAGCACTATCTGCACCAACTTTGGCGAAACACTTGAACACTCTTGAAGCAAGCAAGTAACCAAAACTGTATTTACCACAATGCCAGGGGCAAACCTTGCTGGGAGGTGAAGTGGTGTGCACCCACCCCTGTTCCTGTTTAATAGTTTTCCCGTGAGTCATTGAGCTGACGAGCTCGTTGATGAAGCACTCGCATGCCTGTGAGAGGTACCTGATCTGAGAAAGATATAGGCAGCCTACTCAGCAAACCTCACATTTGAAAGACTGTAATCTCTACTGATGATGGTTAAAGAAGCAGAAACACGTGTCTAGAGATCAGCACTATTTGCGCCAACTGTGGCAAAACACTCGAACACTCTTAAAGCCAGCAAGTAACTGAAACTGCATTTACCACAACGCCAGGGATGAACCTTGCTGGGAACTGATGAGGTGTGCTCCCACCCCTGTTCCTGTTTAATAGTACTCCCGTGAGTCATTGAGCTGACGAGCTCGTGAATGAAGCACCCGCATGCCTGTGAGAGGTACCTGACCTGAGAAAGATGTTGGCAGCCTACTCAGCAAACCCCAAATTTCAAAGACTGTAATCTCTGCTGATGATGGTTAAAGAACCAGAAACACGTGTCTAGAGATCAGCACTATCTGCGCCAACTGTGGCGAAACACTCAAACACTCTTGAAGGAAGCAAGTAACTGAAACTGCATTTACCACAATGCCACGGGCGAACCTTGCTGGGAGGTGAAGCGGTGTGCTCCCACCCCTGTTCCTGTTTAAAAGTACTTCTGTGAGTCATTGAACTGACGAGCTCGTGGATGAAGCACCCGCATGCCTGTGAGAGGTACCTGACCTGAGAAAGATGTTGGCAGCCTACTCAGCAAATTCCAAATTTGAAAGACTGTAATCTCTACTGATGATGGTTAAAGAACCAGAAACACGTGTCTAGAGATCAGCACCATCTGCGCCAACTGTGGTGAAACACTCGAACACTCTTGAAGCAAGCAAGTAACTGAAACTCCATTTACCAAAATGCCAGGGGTGAACCTTGCTGTGAGGTGAAGCGGTGTGCTCTCACCCCTGTTCCTGTTTAATAGTACTCCCGTGAGTCATTGAGCTGACGAGCTCATGGATGAAGCACCCGCATGCCTGTGAGAGGTACCTGACCTGAGAAAGATGTTGGCAGCATACTCAGCAAACCCCAGATTTAAAAGACTGTAATCTCTACTGTTGACGGTTAAAATACCAGAAAGACGTGTCTAGAGATCAGCACTATCTGCTCCAACTGTGGTGAAACACTCGAACACTATTGAAGCAAGCAAGTAACTGAAACTGCATTTACCACAATGCCAGGGGCGAACCTTGCTGGGAGGTGAAGCGGTGTGCTCCCACCCCTGTTCCTGCTTAATAGTACTTCTGTGAGTCATTGAGCTGACGAGCTGGTGGATGAAGCACCCGCATGCCTGTGAGAGGTACCTGACCTGAGAAATATGTTGGCAGCCTACTCAGCAAACCCCAAATTTGAAAGACTGTAATCTCTACTGATGACGGTTAAAGAACCAGAAACACATTTCTAGAGATCAGCACTATCTGCGTCAACTGTGCGGAAACACTTGAACACTCTTGAAGCAAGCAAGTAACTGAAACTGCATTTACCACAATGCCAGGGGCGAACCGTGCTGGGAGGTGAAGCGGTGTGCTCCCACCCCTGTTCCTGTTTAATAGTACTCCCATGAGTTATTGAGCTGACGAGCTCATGGATGAAGCACCCGCATGCCTGTGAGAGGTACCTGACCTGAGAAACATGTTGGCAGCCTTCTCAGCAAACCCCACATTTGAGAGACTGTAATCTGTACTGATGACGGTTAAAGAACCAGAAACATGTGTCTAGAGATCAGCACTATCTGCGCCAACTGTGGCAAAACACTCGAACACTCTTGAAGCAAGCAAGTAACTGAAACTGCATTTACCAAAATGCCAGGAGCGAACCTTGCTGGGAGGTGAAGCGGTGAGCTCCCACCCCTGTTCCTGTTTAAAAGTACATCCGTGAGTCATTGAACTGACGAGCTTGTGGATGAAGCACCCGCATGCCTGTGAGAGGTACCTGACCTGAGAAACATGTTGGCAGCCTACTCAGTAAACCCAAATTTGAAAGACTGTAATCTCTACTGATGACGGTTAAAGAACCAGAAACCCGTGTCTAGAGATCAGCATCATCTACGCCAACTGTGGTGAAACACTCGAACACTCTTGAAGCAAGCAAGTAACTAAAACTGCATTTACCACAATGCCAGGGGCGAACCTTGCTGGGAGGTGAAGTGGTGTGCTCCCACCCCTGTTCCTGTTTAATAGTACTTCCGTGAGTCATTGAGCTGACGAGTTCGTGGATGAAGCACCTGCATGCCTGTGAGAGGTACCTGACCTGAGAAAGATGTTGGCAGCCTACTCAGCAAACCCCAAATTTCAAAGAGTGTAATCTCTACTGATGACGATTAAAGAACCGGAAACACGTGTCTAGAGATCTGCACTATCTGTGCCAACTGTGGCAAAACACTCGAACACTCTTGAAGCAAGCAAGTAACTGATACTGCATTTACCACAATGCCAGGGGCGAACCTTGCTGGGAGGTGAAGCGGTGTGCTCCCACCCATGTTCCTGCTTAATAGTACTCCCGTGAGTCATTGAGCTGACGAGCTGGTGGATGAAGCACCCGCATGCCTGTGAGAGGTACCTGACCTGAGAAAGATGTTGGCAGCCTACTCAGCAAACCCCAAATTTGAAAGACTGTAATCTCTACTGATGATGGTTAAAGAACCAGAAACACGTGTCTAGAGATCAGCACCATCTGCGCAAACTGTGGTGAAACACTCGAACACTCTTGAAGCAAACAAGTAACTGAAACTCCATTTAGCACAATGCCAGGGGTGAAGCTTGCTGTGAGGTGAAGCGGTGTGCTCCCACCCCTGTTCCTGTTTAATAGTACTCCCGTGAGTCATTGAGCTGACGAGCTCGTGGATGAAGCACCCGCATACCTGTGAGAGGTACCTGACCTGAGAAAGATGTTGGCAGCATACTCAGCAAACCCCACATTTGAAAGACTGTAATCTCTACTGTTGACGGTTAAAATACCAGAAACACGTGTCTAGAGATCAGCACTATCTGCTCCAACTGTGGCGAAACACTCGAACACTCTTGAAGCAAGCAAGTAACTGAAACTGCATTTACCACAATGCCAGGGGCGAACCTTGCTGGGAGGTGAAGCGGTGTGCTTCCACCCCTGTTCCTGATTAATAGTACTTCTGTGAGTCATTGAGCTGACGAGCTGGTGGATGAAGCACCCGCATGCCTGTGAGAGGTACCTGACCTGAGAAATATGTTGGCAGCCTACTCAGCAAACCCCAAATTTGAAAGACTGTAATCTCTACTGATGACGGTTAAAGAACCAGAAACACATTTCTAGAGATCAGCACTATCTGCGTCAACTGTGCGGAAACACTTGAACACTCTTGAAGCAAGCAAGTAACTGAAACTGCATTTACCACAATGCCAGGGGCGAACCGCTCTGGGAGGTGAAGCGGTGTGCTCCCACCCCTGTTCCTGTTTAATAGTACTCCCATGAGTTATTGAGCTGACGAGCTCATGGATGAAGCACCCGCATGCCTGTGAGAGGTACCTGACCTGAGAAACATGTTGGCAGCCTTCTCAGCAAACCCCACATTTGAAAGACTGTAATCTGTACTGATGACGGTTAAAGAACCAGAAACATGTGTCTAGAGATCAGCACTATCTGCGCCAACTGTGGCAAAACACTCGAACACTCTTGAAGCAAGCAAGTAACTGAAACTGCATTTACCAAAATGCCAGGGGCGAACCTTGCTGGGAGGTGAAGCGGTGTGCTCCCACCCCTGTTCCTGTTTAATAGTACTTCCGTGAGTCATTGAGCTGACGAGTTCGTGGATGAAGCACCTGCATGCCTGTGAGAGGTACTTGACCTGAGAACGATGTTGGCAGCCTTCTCAGCAAACCCCACATTTGAAAGACTGTAATCTCTACTGATGACGGATAAAGAACCAGAAACACATGTCTAGAGATCAGCACCATCTGTGTCAACTGTGGCAAAACACTCGAACACTCTTGAAGCAAGCAAGTAACTGAAACTGCATTTACCACAATGCCAGGGGCGAACCTTGCTGGGAGGTGAAGAGGTGTGTTCCCACCCCTGTTCCTGTTTAATAGTACTCCCATGTGTTATTGAGCTGACGAGCTCATGGATGAAGCACCCGCATGCCTGTGAGAGGTACTTGACCTGAGAACGATGTTGGCAGCCTTCTCAGCAAACCCACATTTGAAAGACTGTAATCTCTACTGATGACAGATAAAGAACCAGAAACACATGTCTAGAGATCAGCACCATCTGCGTCAACTGTGGCAAAACACTCGAACACTCTTGAAGCAAGCAAGTAACTGAAACTGCATTTACCAAAATACCAGGGGCTACCCTTGCTGGGAGGTGAAGCGGTGTGCTCCCACCTCTGTTCCTGTTTAAAAATACTTACGAGAGTCATTGAACTGACGCGCTCGTGGATGAAGCACCCGCATGCCTGTGAGAGGTACCTGACCTGAGAAAGATGTTGGCAGCCTACTCAGCAAACCACAAATTTGAAAGACTGTAATCTCTACTGATGACGGTTAAAGAACCAGAAACACGTGTCTAGAGATCAGCATCATCTACGCCAACTGTGGTGAAACACTCGAACACTCTTGAAGCAAGTAACTGAAACTGCTGTTACCACAATGCCAGGGGCGAACCTTGCTGGGAGGTGAAGTGGTGTGCTCCCACCCCTGTTCCTGTTTAATAGTACTCCTGTGAGTCATTGAGCTGACGAGCTCGTGGATGAAGCACCCGCATGCCTGTGAGAGGTACCAGACCTGAAAAAGATGTTGGCAGCCTACTCAGCAAACTCCAAATTTCAAAGACTGTAATCTCTACTGATGACAGTTAAAGAACCAGAAACACGTGTCTAGAGATCAGCACTATCTGCACCAACTTTGGCGAAACACTTGAACACTCTTGAAGCAAGCAAGTAACCAAAACTGTATTTACCACAATTCCAGGGGCACACCTTGCTGGGAGGTGAAGTGGTGTGCTCCCACCCCTGTTCCTGTTTAATAGTTTTCCTGTGAGTCATTGAGCTGACGAGCTCGTTGATGAAGCACCCGCATGCCTGTGAGAGGTACCTGATCTGAGAAAGATATTGGCAGCCTACTCAGCAAACCTCACATTTGAAAGACTGTAATCTCTACTGATGATGGTTAAAGAAGCAGAAACATGTGTCTAGAGATCAGCACTATTTGCGCCAACTGTGGCAAAACACTCGAACACTCTTGAAGCCAGCAAGTAACTGAAACTGCATTTACCACAACGCCAGGGGTGAACCTTGCTGGGAACTGATGAGGTGTGCTCCCACCCCTGTTCCTGTTTAATAGTACTCCCGTGAGTCATTGAGCTGACGAGCTCGTGAATGAAGCACCCGCATGCCTGTGAGAGGTACCTGACCTGAGAAAGATGTTGGCAGCCTACTCAGCAAACCCCAAATTTCAAAGACTGTAATCTCTACTGATGATGGTTAAAGAACCAGAAACACGTGTCTAGAGATCAGCACTATCTGCGCCAACTGTGGCGAAACACTTGAACACTCTTGAAGGAAGCAAGTAACTGAAACTGCATTTACCACAATGCCAGGGGCGAACCTTGCTGGGAGGTGAAGCGGTGTGCTCCCACCCCTGTTCCTGTTTAAAAGTACTTCTGTGAGTCATTGAACTGATGAGCTCGTGGATGAAGCACCCGCATGCCTGTGAGAGGTACCTGACCTGAGAAAGATGTTGGCAGCCTACTCAGCAAATTCCAAATTTGAAAGACTGTAATCTCTACTGATGATGGTTAAAGAACCAGAAACACGTGTCTAGAGATCAGCACCATCTGCGCCAACTGTGGTGAAACACTCGAACACTCTTGAAGCAAGCAAGTAACTGAAACTCCATTTACCAAAATGCCAGGGGTGAACCTTGCTGTGAGGTGAAGCGGTGTGCTCCCACCCCTGTTCCTGTTTAATAGTACTCCCGTGAGTCATTGAGCTGACAAGCTCATGGATGAAGCACCCGCATGCCTGTGAGAGGTACCTGACCTGAGAAAGATGTTGGCAGCATACTCAGCAAACCCCAGATTTAAAAGACTGTAATCTCTACTGTTGACGGTTAAAGAACCAGAAACACGTGTCTAGAGATCAGCACTATTTGCGCCAACTGTGGCGAAACACTCGAACAATCTTGAAACAAGCAAGTAACCGAAACTGCATTTACCACAATGCCAGGGGTGAACCTTGCTGGGAGGTGAAGTGGTGTGCTCCCACCCCTGTTCCTGTTTAATAGTTTTCCCGTGAGTCATTGAGCTGACGAGCTCGTTGATGAAGCACCCGCATGCCTGTGAGAGATACCTGATCTGAGAAAGATGTTGGCAGCCTTCTAAAACCTCACGTTTGAAAGACTGTAATCTCTACTGATGACGGTTAAAGAACCAGAAACACGTGTCTAGAGATCAGCACTATCTGCACCAACTTTGGCGAAACACTTGAACACTCTTGAAGCAAGCAACTAACCGAAACTGTATTTACCACAATGCCAGGGGCAAGCCTTGCTGGGAGGTGAAGAGGTGTGCTCCCACCCCTGTTCCTGTTTAATAGTACTCCCTTGAGTCATTGAGCTGACGAGCTCATGGATGAAGAACCCGCATGCCTGTGAGAGGTAACTGACCTGAGAAAGATGTTGGCAGCCTACTCAGCAAACCCCGAATTTGAAAGACTGTAATCTCTACTGATGACGGTTAAAGAACCAGAAACACGTGTCTAGAGATCACCACTATTTGCGCCAACTGTGGCGAAACACTCGAACATTCTTGAAACAAGCAAGTAACCGAAACTGCATTTACCACAATGCCAAGGGTGAACCTTGCTGGGAGGTGAAGTGGTGTGCTCCCACCCCTGTTCCTGTTTAATAGTTTTACCGTTAGTCATTGAGCTGACGAGCTCGTTGATGAAGCACCCGCATGCCTGTCAGAGGTACCTGATCTGAGAAAGATGTTGGCAGCCTACTAAAACCTCACATTTGAATGACTGTAATCTCTACTGAGGATGGTTAAAGAAGCAGAAACACGTGTCTAGAGATCAGCACTATTTGCGCCAACTGTGGCAAAACACTCGAACACTCTTGAAGCCAGCAAGTAACTGAAACTGCATTTACCACAACGCCAGGGATGAACCTTGCTGGGAACTGATGAGGTGTGCTCCCACCCCTGTTCCTGTTTAATAGTACTCCCGTGAGTCATTGAGCTGACGAGCTCGTGAATGAAGCACCCGCATGCCTGTGAGAGGTACCTGACCTGAGAAAGATGTTGGCAGCCTACTCAGCAAACCCCAAATTTCAAAGACTGTAATCTCTGCTGATGATGGTTAAAGAACCAGAAACACGTGTCTAGAGATCAGCACTATCTGCGCCAACTGTGGCGAAACACTCGAACACTCTTGAAGGAAGCAAGTAACTGAAACTGCATTTACCACAATGCCACGGGCGAACCTTGCTGGGAGGTGAAGCGGTGTGCTCCCACCCCTGTTCCCGTTTAAAAGTACTTCTGTGAGTCATTGAACTGACGAGCTCGTGGATGAAGCACCCGCATGCCTGTGAGAGGTACCTGACCTGAGAAAGATGTTGGCAGCCTACTCAGCAAATTCCAAATTTGAAAGACTGTAATCTCTACTGATTATGGTTAAAGAACCAGAAACACGTGCCTAGAGATCAGCACCATCTGCGCCAACTGTGGTGAAACACTCGAACACTCTTGAAGCAAGCAAGTAACTGAAACTCCATTTACCAAAATGCCAGGGGTGAACCTTGCTGTGAGGTGAAGCGGTGTGCTCTCACCCCTGTTCCTGTTTAATAGTACTCCCGTGAGTCATTGAGCTGACGAGCTCATGGATGAAGCACCCGCATGCCTGTGAGAGGTACCTGACCTGAGAAAGATGTTGGCAGCATACTCAGCAAACCCCAGATTTAAAAGACTGTAATCTCTACTGTTGACGGTTAAAATACCAGAAAGACGTGTCTAGAGATCAGCACTATCTGCTCCAACTGTGGCGAAACACTCGAACACTATTGAAGCAAGCAAGAAACTGAAACTGCATTTACCACAATGCCAGGGGCGAACCTTGCTGGGAGGTGAAGCGGTGTGCTCCCACCCCTGTTCCTGCTTAATAGTACTTCTGTGAGTCATTGAGCTGACGAGCTGGTGGATGAAGCACCCGCATGCCTGTGAGAGGTACCTGACCTGAGAAATATGTTGGCAGCCTACTCAGCAAACCCCAAATTTGAAAGACTGTAATCTCTACTGATGACAGTTAAAGAACCAGAAACACATTTCTAGAGATCAGCACTATCTGCGTCAACTGTGCGGAAACACTTGAACACTCTTGAAGCAAGCAAGTAACTGAAACTGCATTTACCACAATGCCAGGGGCGAACCGTGCTGGGAGGTGAAGCGGTGTGCTCCCACCCCTGTTCCTGTTTAATAGTACTCCCATGAGTTATTGAGCTGACGTGCTCATGGATGAAGCACCCGCATGCCTGTGAGAGGTACCTGACCTGAGAAACATGTTGGCAGCCTTCTCAGCAAACCCCACATTTGAGAGACTGTAATCTGTACTGATGACGGTTAAAGAACCAGAAACATGTGTCTAGAGATCAGCACTATCTGCGCCAACTGTGGCAAAACACTCGAACACTCTTGAAGCAAGCAAGTAACTGAAACTGCATTTACCAAAATGCCAGGGGCGAACCTTGCTGGGAGGTGAAGCGGTGAGCTCCCACCCCTGTTCCTGTTTAAAAGTACATCCGTGAGTCATTGAACTGACGAGCTTGTGGATGAAGCACCCGCATGCCTGTGAGAGGTACCTGACCTGAGAAACATGTTGGCAGCCTACTCAGCAAACCCAAATTTGAAAGACTGTAATCTCTACTGATGACGGTTAAAGAACCAGAAACCCGTGTCTAGAGATCAGCATCATCTACGCCAACTGTGGTGAAACACTCGAACACTCTTGAAGCAAGCAAGTAACTGAAACTGCATTTACCACAATGCCAGGGGCGAACCTTGCTGGGAGGTGAAGTGGTGTGCTCCCACCCCTGTTCCTGTTTAATAGTACTTCTGTGAGTCATTGAGCTGACGAGTTCGTGGATGAAGCACCTGCATGCCTGTGAGAGGTACCTGACCTGAGAAAGATGTTGGCAGCCTACTCAGCAAACCCCAAATTTCAAAGAGTGTAATCTCTACTGATGACGATTAAAGAACCGGAAACACGTGTCTAGAGATCAGCACTATCTGTGCCAACTGTGGCAAAACACTCGAACACTCTTGAAGCAAGCAAGTAACTGATACTGCATTTACCACAATGCCAGGGGCGAACCTTGCTGGGAGGTGAAGCGGTGTGCTCCCACCCATGTTCCTGCTTAATAGTACTCCCGTGAGTCATTGAGCTGACGAGCTGGTGGATGAAGCACCCGCATGCCTGTGAGAGGTACCTGACCTGAGAAAGATGTTGGCAGCCTACTCAGCAAACCCCAAATTTGAAAGTCTGTAATCTCTACTGATGATGGTTAAAGAACCAGAAACACGTGTCTAGAGATCAGCACCATCTGCGCAAACTGTGGTGAAACACTCGAACACTCTTGAAGCAAACAAGTAACTGAAACTCCATTTAGCACAATGCCAGGGGTGAAGCTTGCTGTGAGGTGAAGCGGTGTGCTCCCACCCCTGTTCCTGTTTAATAGTACTCCCGTGAGTCATTGAGCTGACGAGCTTGTGGATGAAGCACCCGCATACCTGTGAGAGGTACCTGACGTGAGAAAGATGTTGGCAGCATACTCAGCAAACCCCACATTTGAAAGACTGTAATCTCTACTGTTGACGGTTAAAATACCAGAAACACGTGTCTAGAGATCAGCACTATCTGCTCCAACTGTGGCGAAACACTCAAACACTCTTGAAGCAAGCAAGTAACTGAAACTGCATTTACCACAATGCCAGGGGCGAACCTTGCTGGGAGGTGAAGCGGTGTGCTTCCACCCCTGTTCCTGCTTAATAGTACTTCTGTGAGTCATTGAGCTGACGAGCTGGTGGATGAAGCACCCGCATGCCTGTGAGAGGTACCTGACCTGAGAAATATGTTGGCAGCCTACTCAGCAAACCCCAAATTTGAAAGACTGTAATCTCTACTGATGACAGTTAAAGAACCAGAAACACATTTCTAGAGATCAGCACTATCTGCGTCAACTGTGCGGAAACACTTGAACACTCTTGAAGCAAGCAAGTAACTGAAACTGCATTTACCACAATGCCAGGGGCGAACCGTGCTGGGAGGTGAAGCGGTGTGCTCCCACCCCTGTTCCTGTTTAATAGTACTCCCATGAGTTATTGAGCTGACGAGCTCATGGATGAAGCACCCGCATGCCTGTGAGAGGTACCTGACCTGAGAAACATGTTGGCAGCCTTCTCAGCAAACCCCACATTTGAAAGACTGTAATCTGTACTGATGACGGTTAAAGAACCAGAAACATGTGTCTAGAGATCAGCACTATCTGCCCCAACTGTGGCAAAACACTCGAACACTCTTGAAGCAAGCAAGTAACTGAAACTGCATTTACCAAAATGCCAGGGGCGAACCTTGCTGGGAGGTGAAGCGGTGTGCTCCCACCCCTGTTCCTGTTTAAAAGTACATCCGTGAGTCATTGAACTGACGAGCTTGTGGATGAAGCACCCGCATGCCTGTGAGAGGTACCTAACCTGAGAAAGATGTTGGCAGCCTACTCAGCAAACCCAAATTTGAAAGACTGTAATCTCTACTGATGACGGTTAAAGAACCAGAAACCCGTGTCTAGAGATCAGCATCATCTACGCCAACTGTGGTGAAACACTCGAACACTCTTGAAGCAAGCAAGTAACTGAAACTGCATTTACCACAATGCCAGGGGCGAACCTTGCTGGGAGGTGAAGTCGTGTGCTCCCACCCCTGTTCCTGTTTAATAGTACTTCCGTGAGTCATTGAGCTGACGAGTTCGTGGATGAAGCACCTGCATGCCTGTGAGAGGTACCTGACCTGAGAAAGATGTTGGCAGCCTACTCAGCAAACCCCAAATTTCAAAGAGTGTAATCTCTACTGATGACGATTAAAGAACCGGAAACACGTGTCTAGAGATCAGCACTATCTGTGCCAACTGTGGCAAAACACTCGAACACTCTTGAAGCAAGCAAGTAACTGATACTGCATTTACCACAATGCCAGGGGCGAACCTTGCTGGGAGGTGAAGCGGTGTGCTCCCACCCATGTTCCTGCTTAATAGTACTCCCGTGAGTCATTGAGCTGACGAGCTGGTGGATGAAGCACCCGCATGCCTGTGAGAGGTCCCTGACCTGAGAAAGATGTTGGCAGCATACTCAGCAAACCCCAAATTTGAAAGACTGTAATCTCTACTGATGATGGTTAAAGAACCAGAAACACGTGTCTAGAGATCAGCACCATCTGCGCAAACCGTGGTGAAACACTCGAACACTCTTGAAGCAAACAAGTAACTGAAACTCCATTTAGCACAATGCCAGGGGTGAAGCTTGCTGTGAGGTGAAGCGGTGTGCTCCCACCCCTGTTCCTGTTTAATAGTACTCCTGTGAGTCATTGAGCTGACGAGCTCGTGGATGAAGCACCCGCATACCTGTGAGAGGTACCTGACCTGAGAAAGATGTTGGCAGCATACTCAGCAAACCCCACATTTGAAAGACTGCAATCTCTACTGTTGACGGTTAAAATACCAGAAACACGTGTCTAGAGATCAGCACTATCTGCTCCAACTGTGGCGAAACACTCAAACACTCTTGAAGCAAGCAAGTAACTGAAACTGCATTTACCACAATGCCAGGGGCGAACCTTGCTGGGAGGTGAAGCGGTGTGCTTCCACCCCTGTTCCTGCTTAATAGTACTTCTGTGAGTCATTGAGCTGACGAGCTGGTGGATGAAGCACCCGCATGCCTGTGAGAGGTACCTGACCTGAGAAATATGTTGGCAGCCTACTCAGTAAACCCCAAATTTGAAAGACTGTAATCTCTACTGATGACGGTTAAAGAACCAGAAACACGTGTCTAGAGATCAGTACTATCTGCGCCAACTGTGCGGAAACACTTGAACACTCTTGAAGCAAGCAAGTAACTGAAACTGCATTTACCAAAATGCCAGGGGCGAACCTTGCTGGGAGGTGAAGCGGTGTGCTCCCACCCCTGTTCCTGTTTAAAAGTACTTCCGTGAGTCATTGAACTGACGAGCTCGTGGATGAAGCCCCGGCATGCCTGTGAGATGTTCCTGACCTGAGAAATATGTTGGCAGCCTACTCAGCAAACCCCAAATTTGAAAGACTGTAATCTCTACTGATGACAGTTAAAGAACCAGAAACACATTTCTAGAGATCAGCACTATCTGCGTCAACTGTGCGGAAACACTTGAACACTCTTGAAGCAAGCAAGTAACTGAAACTGCATTTACCACAATGCCAGGGGCGAACCGTGCTGGGAGGTGAAGCGGTGTGCTCCCACCCCTGTTCCTGTTTAATAGTACTCCCATGAGTTATTGAGCTGACGTGCTCATGGATGAAGCACCCGCATGCCTGTGAGAGGTACCTGACCTGAGAAACATGTTGGCAACCTTCTCAGCAAACCCCACATTTGAGAGACTGTAATCTGTACTGATGACGGTTAGAGAACCAGAAACATGTGTCTAGAGATCAGCACTATCTGCGCCAACTGTGGCAAAACACTCGAACACTCTTGAAGCAAGCAAGTAACTGAAACTGCATTTACCAAAATGCCAGGGGCGAACCTTGCTGGGAGGTGAAGCGGTGAGCTCCCACCCCTGTTCCTGTTTAAAAGTACATCCGTGAGTCATTGAACTGACGAGCTTGTGGATGAAGCACCCGCATGCCTGTGAGAGGTACCTGACCTGAGAAACATGTTGGCAGCCTACTCAGCAAACCCAAATTTGAAAGACTGTAATCTCTACTGATGACGGTTAAAGAACCAGAAACCCGTGTCTAGAGATCAGCATCATCTACGCCAACTGTGGTGAAACACTCGAACACTCTTGAAGCAAGCAAGTAACTGAAACTGCATTTACCACAATGCCAGGGGCGAACCTTGCTGGGAGGTGAAGTGGTGTGCTCCCACCCCTGTTCCTGTTTAATAGTACTTCCGTGAGTCATTGAGCTGACGAGTTCGTGGATGAAGCACCTGCATGCCTGTGAGAGGTACCTGACCTGAGAAAGATGTTGGCAGCCTACTCAGCAAACCCCAAATTTCAAAGAGTGTAATCTCTACTGATGACGATTAAAGAACCGGAAACACGTGTCTAGAGATCAGCACTATCTGTGCCAACTGTGGCAAAACACTCGAACACTCTTGAAGCAAGCAAGTAACTGATACTGCATTTACCACAATGCCAGGGGCGAACCTTGCTGGGAGGTGAAGCGGTGTGCTCCCACCCATGTTCCTGCTTAATAGTACTCCCGTGAGTCATTGAGCTGACGAGCTGGTGGATGAAGCACCCGCATGCCTGTGAGAGGTACCTGACCTGAGAAAGATGTTGGCAGCCTACTCAGCAAACCCCAAATTTGAAAGTCTGTAATCTCTACTGATGATGGTTAAAGAACCAGAAACACGTGTCTAGAGATCAGCACCATCTGCGCAAACTGTGGTGAAACACTCGAACACTCTTGAAGCAAACAAGTAACTGAAACTCCATTTAGCACAATGCCAGGGGTGAAGCTTGCTGTGAGGTGAAGCGGTGTGCTCCCACCCCTGTTCCTGTTTAATAGTACTCCCGTGAGTCATTGAGCTGACGAGCTTGTGGATGAAGCACCCGCATACCTGTGAGAGGTACCTGACCTGAGAAAGATGTTGGCAGCATACTCAGCACACCCCACATTTGAAAGACTGTAATCTCTACTGTTGACGGTTAAAATACCAGAAACACGTGTCTAGAGATCAGCACTATCTGCTCCAACTGTGGCGAAACACTCGAACACTCTTGAAGCAAGCAAGTAACTGAAACTGCATTTACCACAATGCCAGGGGCGAACCTTGCTGGGACGTGAAGCGGTGTGCTTCCACCCCTGTTCCTGCTTAATAGTACTTCTGTGAGTCATTGAGCTGACGAGCTGGTGGATGAAGCACCCGCATGCCTGTGAGAGGTACCTGACCTGAGAAATATGTTGGCAGCCTACTCAGCAAACCCCAAATTTGAAAGACTGTAATCTCTACTGATGACAGTTAAAGAACCAGAAACACATTTCTAGAGATCAGCACTATCTGCGTCAACTGGGCGGAAACACTTGAACACTCTTGAAGCAAGCAAGTAACTGAAACTGCATTTACCACAATGCCAGGGGCGAACCGTGCTGGGAGGTGAAGCGGTGTGCTCCCACCCCTGTTCCTGTTTAATAGTACTCCCATGAGTTATTGAGCTGACGAGCTCATGGATGAAGCACCCGCATGCCTGTGAGAGGTACCTGACCTGAGAAACATGTTGGCAGCCTTCTCAGCAAACCCCACATTTGAAAGACTGTAATCTGTACTGATGACGGTTAAAGAACCAGAAACATGTGTCTAGAGATCAGCACTATCTGCCCCAACTGTGGCAAAACACTCGAACACTCTTGAAGCAAGCAAGTAACTGAAACTGCATTTACCAAAATGCCAGGGGCGAACCTTGCTGGGAGGTGAAGCGGTGTGCTCCCACCCCTGTTCCTGTTTAAAAGTACATCCGTGAGTCATTGAACTGACGAGCTTGTGGATGAAGCACCCGCATGCCTGTGAGAGGTACCTAACCTGAGAAAGATGTTGGCAGCCTACTCAGCAAACCCAAATTTGAAAGACTGTAATCTCTACTGATGACGGTTAAAGAACCAGAAACCCGTGTCTAGAGATCAGCATCATCTACGCCAACTGTGGTGAAACACTCGAACACTCTTGAAGCAAGCAAGTAACTGAAACTGCATTTACCACAATGCCAGGGGCGAACCTTGCTGGGAGGTGAAGTCGTGTGCTCCCACCCCTGTTCCTGTTTAATAGTACTTCCGTGAGTCATTGAGCTGACGAGTTCGTGGATGAAGCACCTGCATGCCTGTGAGAGGTACCTGACCTGAGAAAGATGTTGGCAGCCTACTCAGCAAACCCCAAATTTCAAAGAGTGTAATCTCTACTGATGACGATTAAAGAACCGGAAACACGTGTCTAGAGATCAGCATTATCTGTGCCAACTGTGGCAAAACACTCGAACACTCTTGAAGCAAGCAAGTAACTGATACTGCATTTACCACAATGCCAGGGGCGAACCTTGCTGGGAGGTGAAGCGGTGTGCTCCCACCCATGTTCCTGCTTAATAGTACTCCCGTGAGTCATTGAGCTGACGAGCTGGTGGATGAAGCACCCGCATGCCTGTGAGAGGTCCCTGACCTGAGAAAGATGTTGGCAGCATACTCAGCAAACCCCAAATTTGAAAGACTGTAATCTCTACTGATGATGGTTAAAGAACCAGAAACACGTGTCTAGAGATCAGCACCATCTGCGCAAACCGTGGTGAAACACTCGAACACTCTTGAAGCAAACAAGTAACTGAAACTCCATTTAGCACAATGCCAGGGGTGAAGCTTGCTGTGAGGTGAAGCGGTGTGCTCCCACCCCTGTTCCTGTTTAATAGTACTCCCGTGAGTCATTGAGCTGACGAGCTCGTGGATGAAGCACCCGCATACCTGTGAGAGGTACCTGACCTGAGAAAGATGTTGGCAGCATACTCAGCAAACCCCACATTTGAAAGACTGCAATCTCTACTGTTGACGGTTAAAATACCAGAAACACGTGTCTAGAGATCAGCACTATCTGCTCCAACTGTGGCGAAACACTCGAACACTCTTGAAGCAAGCAAGTAACTGAAACTGCATTTACCACAATGCCAGGGGCGAACCTTGCTGGGAGGTGAAGCGGTGTGCTCCCACCCCTGTTCCTGCTCAATAGTACTTCTGTGAGTCATTAAGCTGACGAGCTGGTGGATGAAGCACCCGCATGCCTGTGAGAGGTACCTGACCTGAGAAAGATGTTGGCAGCCTACTCAGTAAACCCCAAATTTGAAAGACTGTAATCTCTACTGATGACGGTTAAAGAACCAGAAACACGTGTCTAGAGATCAGTACTATCTGCGCCAACTGTGCGGAAACACTTGAACACTCTTGAAGCAAGCAAGTAACTGAAACTGCATTTACCAAAATGCCAGGGGCGAACCTTGCTGGGAGGTGAAGCGGTGTGCTCCCACCCCTGTTCCTGTTTAAAAGTACTTCCGTGAGTCATTGAACTGACGAGCTCGTGGATGAAGCCCCGGCATGCCTGTGAGATGTTCCTGACCTGAGAAAGATGTTGGCGGCCTACTCAGCAAACCCCAAATTTGAAAGACTGTAATCTCTACTGATGACGGTTAAAGAATCAGAAACACGTGTCTAGAGATCAGCACTATCTGCGCCAACTGTGCGGAAACACTTGAACACTCTTGAAGCAAGCAAGTAACTGAAACTGCATTTACCACAATGCCAGGGGCGAACCTTGCTGGGAGGTGAAGAGGTGTGTTCCCACCCCTGTTCCTGTTTAATAGTACTCCCATGAGTTATTGAGCTGACGAGCTCATGGATGAAGCACCCGCATGCCTGTGAGAGGTACTTGACCTGAGAACGATGTTGGCAGCCTTCTCAGCAAACCCCACATTTGAAAGACTGTAATCTCTACTGATGACGGATAAAGAACCAGAAACACGTGTCTAGAGATCAGCACCATCTGCGTCAACTGTGGCAAAACACTCGAACACTCTTGAAGCAAGCAAGTAACTGAAACTGCATTTACCAAAATACCAGGGGCTACCCTTGCTGGGAGGTGAAGCGGTGTGCTCCCACCTCTGTTCCTGTTTAAAAATACTTACGAGAGTCATTGAACTGACGCGCTCGTGGATGAAGCACCCGCATTCCTGTGAGAGGTACCTGACCTGAGAAAGATGTTGGCAGCCTACTCAGCAAACCCCAAATTTGAAAGACTGTAATCTCTACTGATGACGGTTAAAGAACCAGAAACACGTGTCTAGAGATCAGCATCATCTACGCCAACTGTGGTGAAACACTCGAACACTCTTGAAGCAAGCAAGTAACTGAAACTGCTGTTAACACAATGCCAGGGGCGAACCTTGCTGGGAGGTGAAGTGGTGTGCTCCCACCCCTGTTCCTGTTTAATAGTACTCCTGTGAGTCATTGAGCTGACGAGCTCGTGGATGAAGCACCCGCATGCCTGTGAGAGGTACCTGACCTGAAAAAGATGTTGGCAGCCTACTCAGCAAACTCCAAATTTCAAAGACTGTGATCTCTACTGATGACAGTTAAAGAACCAGAAACACGTGTCTAGAGATCAGCACTATCTGCACCAACTTTGGCGAAACACTTGAACACTCTTGAAGCAAGCAAGTAACCAAAACTGTATTTACCACAATTCCAGGGGCACACCTTGCTGGGAGGTGAAGTGGTGTGCTCCCACCCCTGTTCCTGTTTAATAGTTTTCCTGTGAGTCATTGAGCTGACGAGCTCGTTGATGAAGCACCCGCATGCCTGTGAGAGGTACCTGATCTGAGAAAGATATTGGCAGCCTACTCAGCAAACCTCACATTTGAAAGACTGTAATCTCTACTGATGATGGTTAAAGAAGCAGAAACATGTGTCTAGAGATCAGCACTATTTGCGCCAACTGTGGCAAAACACTCGAACACTCTTGAAGCCAGCAAGTAACTGAAACTGCATTTACCACAACGCCAGGGGTGAACCTTGCTGGGAACTGATGAGGTGTGCTCCCACCCCTGTTCCTGTTTAATAGTACTCCCGTGAGTCATTGAGCTGACAAGCTCATGGATGAAGCACCCGCATGCCTGTGAGAGGTACCTGACCTGAGAAAGATGTTGGCAGCATACTCAGCAAACCCCAGATTTAAAAGACTGTAATCTCTACTGTTGACGGTTAAAGAACCAGAAACACGTGTCTAGAGATCAGCACTATTTGCGCCAACTGTGGCGAAACACTCGAACAATCTTGAAACAAGCAAGTAACCGAAACTGCATTTACCACAATGCCAGGGGTGAACCTTGCTGGGAGGTGAAGTGGTGTGCTCCCACCCCTGTTCCTGTTTAATAGTTTTCCCGTGAGTCATTGAGCTGACGAGCTCGTTGATGAAGCACCCGCATGCCTGTGAGAGATACCTGATATGAGAAAGATGTTGGCAGCCTTCTAAAACCTCACGTTTGAAAGACTGTAATCTCTACTGATGACGGTTAAAGAACCAGAAACACGTGTCTAGAGATCAGCACTATCTGCACCAACTTTGGCGAAACACTTGAACACTCTTGAAGCAAGCAAGTAACCGAAACTGTATTTACCACAATGCCAGGGGCAAGCCTTGCTGGGAGGTGAAGAGGTGTGCTCCCACCCCTGTTCCTGTTTAATAGTACTCCCTTGAGTCATTGAGCTGACGAGCTCATGGATGAAGAACCCGCATGCCTGTGAGAGGTAACTGACCTGAGAAAGATGTTGGCAGCCTACTCAGCAAACCCCGAATTTGAAAGACTGTAATTTCTACTGATGACGGTTAAAGAACCAGAAACACGTGTCTAGAGATCACCACTATTTGCGCCAACTGTGGCGAAACACTCGAACATTCTTGAAACAAGCAAGTAACCGAAACTGCATTTACCACAATGCCAGGGGTGAACCTTGCTGGGAGGTGAAGTGGTGTGCTCCCACCCCTGTTCCTGTTTAATAGTTTTACCGTTAGTCATTGAGATGACGAGCTCGTTGATGAAGCACCCGCATGCCTGTGAGAGGTACCTGATCTGAGAAAGATGTTGGCAGCCTACTAAAACCTCACATTTGAAAGACTGTAATCTCTACTGATGATGGTTAAAGAAGCAGAAACCCGTGTCTAGAGATCATGACTATTTGCGCCAACTGTGGCAAAACACTGGAACACTCTTGAAGCCAGCAAGTAACTGAAACTGCATTTACCACAATACCAGGGGTGAACCTTGGTGGGAACTGATGAGGTGTGCTCCCACCCCTGTTCCTGTTTAATAGTACTCCCGTGAGTCATTGAGCTGACAAGCTCGTGAATGAAGCACCCGCATAACTGTGAGAGGTACCTGACCTGAGAAAGATGTTGGCAGCCTACTCAGCAAACCCCAAATTTCAAAGACTGTAATCTCTACTGATGATGGTTAAAGAACCAGAAACACGTGTCTAGAGATCAGCACTATCTGCGCCAACTGTGCGGAAACACTTGAACACTCTTGAAGCAAGCAAGTAACTGAAACTGCATTTACCACAATGCCAGGGGCGAACCTTGCTGGGAGGTGAAGCGGTGTGCTCCCACCCCTGTTCCTGCTTAATAGTACTTCTGTGAGTCATTGAGCTGACGAGCTCGTGGATGATTCACCCGCATTCCTGTGAGAGGTTCCTGACCTGAGAAAGATGTTGGCAGCCTACTCAGCAAACCCCAAATTTCAAAGACTGTAATCTCTACTGATGATGGTTAAAGAACCAGAAACACGTGTCTAGAGATCAGCACTATCTGCTCCAACTGTGGCGAAACACTCGAACACTCTTGAAGCAAGCAAGTAACTGAAACTGCATTTACCAAAATGCCAGGGGCGAACCTTGCTGGGAAGTGAAGCGGTGTGCTCCCACCCCCGTTCCTGTTTAAAAGTACTTCCGTGAGTCATTGAACTGACGAGCTCGTGGATGAAGCCCCCGCATGCCTGTGAGAGGTACCTGACCTGAGAAAGATGTTGGCAGCCTACTCAGCAAACCCCAAATTTGAAAGACTGTAATCTCTATGATGACGGTTAAAGAACCAGAAACACGTGTCTAGAGATCAGCACTATCTGCGCCAACTGTGGCGAAACACTCGAACACTCTTGAAGCAAGCAAGCAACTGAAACTGCATTTACCACAATGCCAGGGGCGAACCTTGCTGGTAGGTGAAGCGGTGTGCTCCCACCCCTGTTCCTGCTTAATAGTACTTCTGTGAGTCATTGAGCTGACGAGCTCGTGGATGAAGCACCCTCATGCCTGTGAGAGGTACCTGAC
Source organism: Triturus cristatus (assembly GCF_964204655.1). Lineage (NCBI taxonomy): Eukaryota > Metazoa > Chordata > Amphibia > Caudata > Salamandridae > Triturus > Triturus cristatus. Next base: position 736,099,274 of record NC_140593.1, read on the forward strand.
CTGAGAAAGATGTTGGCAGCATACTCAGCAATTCCCAAATTTGAAAGACTGTAATCTCTACTGATGACGGTTAAAGAACCAGAAACACGTGTCTAGAGATCAGCACTATCTGTGCCAACTGCGCGGAAACACTTGAACACTCTTGAAGCAAGCAAGTAACTGAAACTGCATTTACCACAATGCCAGGGGCGAACCTTGCTGGGAGGTGAAGTGGTGTGCTCCCACCCCTGTTCCTGCTTAATAGTATTTCTGTGAGTCATTGAGCTGACAAGCTCGTGGATGATGCACCCGCATTCCTGTGAGAGGTACCTGACCTGAGAAAGATGTTGGCAGCCTACTCAGCAAACCCCAAATTTCAAAGACTGTAATCTCTACTGATGATGGTTAAAGAACCAGAAACACGTGTCTAGAGATCAGCACTATCTGCTCCAACTGTGGCGAAACACTCGAACACTCTTGAAGCAAGCAAGTAACTGAAACTGCATTTACCAAAATTGCCAGGGTGAACCTTGCTGGGAGGTGAAGCGGTGTGCTCCCACCCCTGTTCCTGTTTAAAAGTACTTCCGTGAGTCATTGAACTGACGAGCTCGTGGATGAAGCCCCTGCATGCCTGTGAGAGGTTCCTGACCTGAGAAAGATGTTGGCGGCCTACTCAGCAAACCCCAAATATGAAAGACTGTAATCTCTACTGATGACGGTTAAAGAATCAGAAACACGTGTCTAGAGATCAGCACTATCTGCGCCAACTGTGCGGAAACACTTGAACACTCTTGAAGCAAGCAAGTAACTGAAACTGCATTTACCACAATGCCAGGAGCGAACCTTGCTGGGAGGTGAAGCGGTGTGCTCCCACCCCTGTTCCTGTTTAAAAGTACTTCCGTGAGTCATTGAACTGACGAGCTCGTGGATGAAGCCCCCGCATGCCTGTGAGAGGTTCCTGACCTGAGAAAGATGTTGGCGGCCTACTCAGCAAACCCCAAATTTGAAAGACTGTAATCTCTACTGATGACGGTTAAAGAATCAGAAACACGTGTCTAGAGATCAGCACTATCTGCGCCAACTGTGCGGAAACACTTGAACACTCTTGAAGCAAGCAAGTAACTGAAACTGCATTTACCAAAATACCAGGGGCTACCCTTGCTGGGAGGTGAAGCGGTGTGCTCCCACCCCTGTTCCTGTTTAAAAATACTTACGAGAGTCATTGAACTGACGCGCTCGTGGATGAAGCACCCGCATGCCTGTGAGATGTACCTGACCTGAGAAAGATGTTGGCAGCCTACTCAGCAAACCCCAAATTTGAAAGACTGTAATCTCTACTGATGACGGTTAAAGAACCAGAAACACGTGTCTAGAGATCAGCATCATCTACGCCAACTGTGGTGAAACACTCGAACACTCTTGAAGCAAGCAAGTAACTGAAACTGCAGTTACCACAATGCCAGGGGCGAACCTTGCTGGGAGGTGAAGTGGTGTGGTCCCACCCCTGTTCCCGTTTAATAGTTTTCCCGTGAGTCATTGAGCTGACGAGCTCGTTGATGAAGCACCCGCATGCCTGTGAGAGGTACCTGATCTGAGAAAGATGTTGGCAGCCTACTCAGCAAACTCCAAATTTCAAAGACTGTAATCTCTACTGATGACGGTTAAAGAACCAGAAACACGTGTCTAGCGATCAGCACTATCTGCACCAACTTTGGAGAAACACTTGAACACTCTTGAAGCACGCAAGTAACCAAAACTGTATTTACCACAATGCCAGGGGCAAACCTTGCTGGGAGGTGAAGTGGTGTGCTCCCACCCCTGTTCCTGTTTAATAGTTTTCCCGTGAGTCATTGAGCTGACGAGCTCGTTGATGAAGCACCCGCATGCCTGTGAGAGGTACCTGATCTGAGAAAGATATTGGCAGCCTACTCAGCAAACCTCACATTTGAAAGACTGTAATCTCTACTGATGATGGTTAAAGAAGCAGAAACACGTGTCTAGAGATCAGCACTATTTGCGCCAACTGTGGCAAAATAATCGAACACTCTTGAAGCCAGCAAGTAACTGAAACTGCATTTACCACAAAGCCAGGGATGAACCTTGCTGGGAACTGATGAGGTGTGCTCCCACCTCTGTTCCTGTTTAATAGTACTCCCGTGAGTCATTGAGCTGACGAGCTCGTGAATGAAGCACCCGCATGCCTGTGAGAGGTACCTGACCTGAGAAAGATGTTGGCAGCCTACTCAGCAAACCCCAAATTTCAAAGACTGTAATCTCTGCTGATGATGGTTAAAGAACCAGAAACACGTGTCTAGAGATCAGCACTATCTGCGCCAACTGTGGTGAAACACTCGAACACTCTTGAAGCAAGCAAGTAACTGAAACTCCATTTACCAAAATGCCAGGGGTGAACCTTGCTGTGAGGTGAAGCGGTGTGCTCCCACCCCTGTTCCTGTTTAATAGTACTCCCGTGAGTCATTGAGCTGACGAGCTCATGGATGAAGCACCCGCATGCCTGTGACAGGTACCTGACCTGAGAAAGATGTTGGCAGCATACTCAGCAAACCCCAGATTTAAAAGACTGTAATCTCTACTGTTGACGGTTAAAATACCAGAAACACGTGTCTAGAGATCAGCACTATCTGCTCCAACTGTGGCGAAACACTCGAACACTATTGAAGCAAGCAAGTAACTGAAACTGCATTTACCACAATGCCAGGGGCGAACCTTGCGGGGAGGTGAAGCGGTGTGCTCCCACCCCTGTTCCTGCTTAATAGTACTTCTGTGAGTCATTGAGCTGACGAGCTGGTGGATGAAGCACCCGCATGCCTGTGAGAGGTACCTGACCTGAGAAATATGTTGGCAGCCTACTCAGCAAACCCCAAATTTGAAAGACTGTAATCTCTACTGATGACGGTTAAAGAACCAGAAACACATTTCTAGAGATCAGCACTGACTGCGTCAACTGTGCGGAAACTCTTGAACACTCTTGAAGCAAGCAAGTAACTGAAACTGCATTTACCACAATGCCAGGGGCGAACCGTGCTGGGAGGTGAAGCGGTGTGCTCCCACCCCTGTTCCTGTTTAATAGTACTCCCATGAGTTATTGAGCTGACGAGCTCATGGATGAAGCACCCGCATGCCTGTGAGAGGTACCTGACCTGAGAAAGATGTTGGCAGCCTTCTCAGCAAACCCCACATTTGAAAGACTGTAATCTCTACTGATGACGGTTAAAGAACCAGAAACACGTGTCTAGAGATCAGCACTATCTGCGTCAACTGTGGCAAAACACTCGAACACTCTTGAAGCAAGCAAGTAACGGAAACTGCATTTACCAAAATACCAGGGGCTACCCTTGCTGGGAGGTGAAGCGGTGTGCTCCCACCCCTGTTCCTGTTTAAAAATACTTACGAGAGTCATTGAGCTGACGAGCTCGTGAATGAAGCACCCGCATGCCTGTGAGAGGTACCTGACCTGAGAAAGATGTTGGCAGCCTACTCAGCAAACCCCAAATTTCAAAGACTGTAATCTCTGCTGATGATGGTTAAAATACCAGAAACACGTGTCTAGAGATCAGCACTATCTGCGTCAACTGTGCGGAAACACTTGAACACTCTTGAAGCAAGCAAGTAACTGAAACTGCATTTACCACAATGCCAGGGGCGAACCGTGCTGGGAGGTGAAGCGGTGTGCTCCCACCCCTGTTCCTGTTTAATAGTACTCCCATGAGTTATTGAGCTGACGAGCTCGTTGATGAAGCACCCGCATGCCTGTGAGAGGTACCAGATCTGAGAAAGATATTGGCAGCCTTCTCAGAAAACCCCACATTTGAGAGACTGTAATCTGTACTGATGACGGTTAAAGAACCAGAAACACGTGTCTACAGATCAGCACTATTTGCGCCAACTGTGGCAAAACACTCGAACACTCTTGAAGCCAGCAAGTAACTGAAACTGCATTTACCACAACGCTAGGGATGAACCTTGCTGGGAACTGATGAGGTGTGCTCCCACCCCTGTTCCTGTTTAATAGTACTCCCGTGAGTCATTGAGCTGACGAGCTCGTGAATGAAGCACCCGCATGCCTGTGAGAGGTACCTGACCTGAGAAAGATGTTGGCAGCCTACTCAGCAAACCCCAAATTTCAAAGACTGTAATCTCTGCTGATGATGGTTAAATAACCAGAAACACGTGTCTAGAGATCAGCACTATCTGCGCCAACAGTGGCGAAACACTCGAACACTCTTGAAGGAAGCAAGTAACTGAAACTGCATTTACCACAATGCCACGGGCGAACCTTGCTGGGAGGTGAAGCGGTGTGCTCCCACCCCTGTTCCTGTTTAAAAGTACTTCTGTGAGTCATTGAACTGACGAGCTCGTGGATGAAGCACCCGCATGCCTGTGAGAGGTACCTGACCTGAGAAAGATGTTGGCAGCCTACTCAGCAAATTCCAAATTTGAGAGACTGTAATCTCTACTGATGATGGTTAAAGAACCAGAAACACGTGTCTAGAGATCAGCACCATCTGCGCCAACTGTGGTGAAACACTCGAACACTCTTGAAGCAAGCAAGTAACTGAAACTCCATTTACCAAAATGCCAGGGGTGAACCTTGCTGTGAGGTGAAGCGGTGTGCTCCCACCCCTGTTCCTGTTTAATAGTACTCCCGTGAGTCATTGAGCTGACGAGCTCATGGATGAAGCACCCGCATGCCTGTGAGAGGTACCTGACCTAAGAAAGATGTTGGCAGCATACTCAGCAAACCCCAGATTTAAAAGACTGTAATCTCTACTGTTGACGGTTAAAATACCAGAAACACGTGTCTAGAGATCAGCACTATCTGCTCCAACTGTGGCGAAACACTCGAACACTATTGAAGCAAGCAAGTAACTGAAACTGCATTTACCACAATGCCAGGGGCGAACCTTGCGGGGAGGTGAAGCGGTGTGCTCCCACCCCTGTTCCTGCTTAATAGTACTTCTGTGAGTCATTGAGCTGACGAGCTGGTGGATGAAGCACCCGCATGCCTGTGAGAGGTACCTGACCTGAGAAATATGTTGGCAGCCTACTCAGCAAACCCCAAATTTGAAAGACTGTAATCTCTACTGATGACGGTTAAAGAACCAGAAACACATTTCTAGAGATCAGCACTATCTGCGTCAACTGTGCGGAAACACTTGAACACTCTTGAAGCAAGCAAGTAACTGAAACTGCATTTACCACAATGCCAGGGGCGAACCGTGCTGGGAGGTGAAGCGGTGTGCTCCCACCCCTGTTCCTGTTTAATAGTACTCCCAAGAGTTATTGAGCTGACGAGCTCATGGATGAAGCACCCGCATGCCTGTGAGAGGTACCTGACCTGAGAAAGATGTTGGCAGCCTTCTCAGCAAACCCCACATTTGAAAGACTGTAATCTATACTGATGACGGTTAAAGAACCAGAAACACGTGTCTAGAGATCAGCACTATCTGCGTCAACTGTGGCAAAACACTCGAACACTCTTGAAGCAAGCAAGTAACTGAAACTGCATTTACCAAAATACCAGGGGCTACCCTTGCTGGGAGGTGAAGCGGTGTGCTCCCACCCCTGTTCCTGTTTAAAAATACTTTCGAGAGTCATTGAACAGACGCGCTCGTGGATGAAGCACCCGCATGCCTGTGAGATGTACCTGACCTGAGAAAGATGTTGGCAGCCTACTCAGCAAACCCCAAATTTGAAAGACTGTAATCTCTACTGATGACGGTTAAAGAACCAGAAACACGTGTCTAGAGATCAGCATCATCTACGCCAACTGTGGTGAAACACTCGAACACTCAGTTCAGTTCATAAACTTTATTCGACAGTTAAAAAACGTCATAAAAGTACATGGATAAAAACATACATGTGACATTACACAGGAAAAATACATATCATCATGGGTTGTTTACAGGGCATACAGAAGTCAGCAGTAAAAAACCAGAGAAAATAGCTAAAAAACCATACTTTTTCTTGCAGCAACAGATTTCAGAATAAAAGTTGCTATATAAAAACACAAATCCGGGCTAGCAAGTGAAAATAACAATTTCATGGCATTTGAAGTAGAAGACACAGAATGTTTTTTAAATAACGGTTTCAAGTAAACAATACGTAGGGCTTTGTAAAGGGGGCAGATTAACATAAAATGAAGGGTACTTTGCTTGGTTAATTCATCACATGGACAGGCAGATGTTGTATAGTGTTTCATTATAGGAAAGGCCACAAGATTGTGGACAATACCAAGTCTAAGTCTGGATAGGACGAATTGGTGAGATTGCCTGTAGATTATTTGGAGATAGAGAGGCAAACCAGGACCCTCGTTTGCATTGGGGGAATAGAAAGCATGAGTTGAGTAATTACTTGTGTCTGCTTTCCGTTTAACGAATTTTACCCTCAAAAATTCCTCTTTCACTTCCTTTTTGGATAAAGTGGTTACAATCTCGGGATCTTTGCGTACATCCAAATCAAAGATGTCTCTAAAAGTAGTGGACACATACTTTATCCATGGTATATTCTTGAAATTATCCAATGACAGACAATCTTGGATAATGCTCTTTGTGAAACTTGTTTCGTCCTTCAGCCAAATAGACCTCCATACCAGGAGGGGTCTCAATTCAATCAAATCGGCTATATGGTCCAACCTTAGTTCCTCGTGGACCAGGTAGTTAGATGCCGATGAGGGTAAACAAAGTAGCCGTTTCAAAAATAAATTTTCCAAAATTTGTAAGTCTTTGTTACACCCGTGCCCCCATACCCCTGAACCATAAAGTGCTATTGATGAACATCTGTGTCTATAAATATTTAGCATTGCTGGGATCCGTCGGCTTCCCAATTTGTTGGCAAATTGGAAGACACCTAGTGTAGCCTTCTCCAACCTGGCTTTTATATTAATGTGTTCAGGTGTCCATGAGCCCCGACTGTTAAAAGTAATGCCCAGATAACAGAAGTTATCTACAACCTCAATTCTGTTATCTTTAAAATAGAAAGACTTGTGGTGATTCACCTTTTTGCCACAGACCATGATGAATGTTTTAGAATTGTTAATTTTAAGTTTCTTACCCTGGATAAAGTCATAAAAACAGTTCATTAGCCGCTGTAGGCCGATTGGGGTTCTAGATAATAAAACGGTGTCGTCCGCATATAACAACACTGGGATTGGAAGGCCACCTGCTTGTGGTGCATCAGCTTGGACCTGTTTTAATTCTTGTTCCATAGAATTAATAAAAAGGGAGAAAAGCAAGGGGGCCAATACGCACCCCTGCCTAATGCCTGATTTTACCATAATCTTTCTCGTACACTCTCCTGCTGGTCCATATCGTATCTGAGTAGTGAGGTTGGAATACAACCTAGCTAAGAAATGGATAATGGCTGAGGGAGCTCCCATATCGAGAAGGGTTGTCCACAGCAGGGAGTGGTTCACCAGGTCGAAGGCACTAGAGAGGTCCGCAAAGCAAAGAAATAAGGAGCCCGATTTGGCCTTAGTACATTTTCCTATTAAAAGGTTGAGGTTAATGCACTGGTCAATGGTCCCCAAACCCTTTCTAAAGCCATATTGTGATTGTGCCAGGATATTGTTATTAGTCGCCCACTCCTCCAGGCGTAATAGTAGTATGCGGCTCATAATTTTAAGGGAGGAGTCTAAAAGGGAGATGGGACGGTAATTTTTGGCCTCTCCTCTATCTCCCTTCTTATAAATCGGGATATTAACGGATTCACTCCAGGTTGCCGGGGTGGAGAGATCATTGGCAGCATTAAAGACCTGGGTCAATAGGGGGCTCCAAAGGGAACACTCTTGAAGCAAGCAAGTAACTGAAACTGCAGTTACCACAATGCCAGGGGCGAACCTTGCTGGGAGGTGAAGTGGTGTGCTCCCACCCCTGTTCCTGTTTAATAGTACTCCTGTGAGTCATTGAGCTGACGAGCTCATGGATGAAGCACCCGCATGCCTGTGAGAGGTACCTGACCTGAGAAAGATGTTGGCAGCATACTCAGCAAACCCCAGATTTAAAAGACTGTAATCTCTACTGTTGACGGTTAAAATACCAGAAACACGTGTCTAGAGATCAGCACTATCTGCTCCAACTGTGGCGAAACACTCGAACACTATTGAAGCAAGCAAGTAACTGAAACTGCATTTACCACAATGCCAGGGGCAAACCTTGCTGGGAGGTGAAGTGGTGGGCTCCCACCCCTGTTCCTGTTTAATAGTTTTCCCGTGAGTCATTGAGCTGACGAGCTCGTTGATGAAGCACCCGCATGCCTGTGAGAGGTACCTGATCTGAGAATGATATTGGCAGCCTACTCAGCAAACCTCACATTTGAAAGACTGTAATCTCTACTGATGATGGTTAAAGAAGCAGAAACACGTGTCTAGAGATCAGCACTATTTGCGCCAACTGTGGCAAAACACTCGAACACTCTTGAAGCCAGCAAGTAACTGAAACTGCATTTACCACAACGCCAGGGATGAACCTTGCTGGGAACTGATGAGGTGTGCTCCCACCCCTGTTCCTGTTTAATAGTACTCCCGTGAGTCATTGAGCTGACGAGCTCGTGAATGAAGCACCCGCATGCCTGTGAGAGGTACCTGACCTGAGAAAGATGTTGGCAGCCTACTCAGCAAACCCCAAATTTCAAAGACTGTAATCTCTGCTGATGATGGTTAAAGAACCAAAAACACGTGTCTAGAGATCAGCACTATCTGCGCCAACTGTGGCGAAACACTCGAACACTCTTGAAGGAAGCAAGTAACTGAAACTGCATTTACCACAATGCCACGGGCGAACCTTGCTGGGAGGTGAAGCGGTGTGCTCCCACCCCTGTTCCTGTTTAAAAGTACTTCTGTGAGTCATTGAACTGACGAGCTCGTGGATGAAGCACCCGCATGCCTGTGAGAGGTACCTGACCTGAGAAAGATGTTGGCAGCCTACTCAGCAAATTCCAAATTTGAAAGACTGTAATCTCTACTGATGATGGTTAAAGAACCAGAAACACGTGTCTAGAGATCAGCACCATCTGCGCGAACTGTGGTGAAACACTTGAACCCTCTTGAAGCAAGCAAGTAACTGAAACTCCATTTACCAAAATGCCAGGGGTGAACCTTGCTGTGAGGTGAAGCGGTGTGCTCCCACCCCTGTTCCTGTTTAATAGTACTCCCGTGAGTCATTGAGCTGACGAGCTCATGGATGAAGCAGCCGCATGCCTGTGAGAGGTACCTGACCTGAGAAAGATGTTGGCAGCATACTCAGCAAACCCCAGATTTAAAAGACTGTAATCTCTACTGTTGACGGTTAAAATACCAGAAACACGTGTCTAGAGATCAGCACTATCTGCTCCAACTGTGGCGAAACACTCGAACACTATTGAAGCAAGCAAGTAACTGAAACTGCATTTACCACAATGCCAGGGGCGAACCTTGCTGGGAGGTGAAGCGGTGTGCTCCCACCCCTGTTCCTGCTTAATAGTACTTCTGTGAGTCATTGAGCTGACGAGCTGGTGGATGAAGCACCCGCATGCCTGTGAGAGGTACCTGACCTGAGAAATATGTTGGCAGCCTACTCAGCAAACCCCAAATTTGAAAGACTGTAATCTCTACTGATGACAGTTAAAGAACCAGAAACACATTTCTAGAGATCAGCACTATCTGCGTCAACTGTGCGGAAACACTTGAACACTCTTGAAGCAAGCAAGTAACTGAAACTGCATTTACCACAATGCCAGGGGCGAACCGTGCTGGGAGGTGAAGCGGTGTGTTCCCACCCCTGTTCCTGTTTAATAGTACTCCCATGAGTTATTGAGCTGACGAGCTCATGGATGAAGCACCCGCATGCCTGTGAGAGGTTCCTGACCTGAGAAACATGTTGGCAGCCTTCTCAGCAAACCCCACATTTGAGAGACTGTAATCTGTACTGATGACGGTTAAAGAACCAGAAACATGTGTCTAGAGATCAGCACTATCTGCGCCAACTGTGGCAAAACACTCGAACACTCTTGAAGCAAGCAAGTAACTGAAACTGCAGTTACCACAATGCCAGGGGCGAACCTTGCTGGGAGGTGAAGTGGTGTGCTCCCACCCCTGTTCCTGTTTAATAGTACTCCTGTGAGTCATTGAGCTGACGAGCTCATGGATGAAGCACCCGCATACCTGTGAGAGGTACCTGACCTGAGAAAGATGTTGGCAGCCTACTCAGCAAACTCCAAATTTCAAAGACTGTAATCTCTACTGATGACGGTTAAAGAACCAGAAACACGTGTCTAGAGATCAGCACTATCTGCACCAACTTTGGTGAAACACTTGAACACTCTTGAAGCAAGCAAGTAACCAAAACTGTATTTACCACAATGCCAGGGGCAAACCTTGCTGGGAGGTGAAGTGGTGTGCTCCCACCCCTGTTCCTGTTTAATAGTTTTCCCGTGAGTCATTGAGCTGACGAGCTCGTTGATGAAGCACCCGCATGCCTGTGAGAGGTACCAGATCTGAGAAAGATATTGGCAGCCTACTCAGCAAAACTCACATTTGAAAGACTGTAATCTCTACTGATGATGGTTAAAGAAGCAGAAACACGTGTCTAGAGATCAGCACTATTTGCGCCAACTGTGGCAAAACACTCGAACACTCTTGAAGCCAGCAAGTAACTGAAACTGCATTTACCACAACGCTAGGGATGAACCTTGCTGGGAACTGATGAGGTGTGCTCCCACCCCTGTTCCTGTTTATTAGTACTCCCGTGAGTCATTGAGCTGCCGAGCTCGTGAATGAAGCACCCGCATGCCTGTGAGAGGTACCTGACCTGAGAAAGATGTTGGCAGCCTACTCAGCAAACCCCAAATTTCAAAGACTGTAATCTCTGCTGATGATGGTTAAAGAACCAGAAACACGTGTCTAGAGATCAGCACTATCTGCGCCAACTGTGGCGAAACACTCGAACACTCTTGAAGGAAGCAAGTAACTGAAACTGCATTTACCACAATGCCACGGGCGAACCTTGCTGGGAGGTGAAGCGGTGTGCTCCCACCCCTGTTCCTGTTTAAAAGTACTTCTGTTAGTCATTGAACTGACGAGCTCGTGGATGAAGCACCCGCATGCCTGTGAGAGGTACCTGACCTGAGAAAGATGTTGGCAGCCTACTCAGCAAATTCCAAATTTGAAAGACTGTAATCTCTACTGATGATGGTTAAAGAACCAGAAACACGTGTCTAGAGATCAGCACCATCTGCGCCAACTGTGGTGAAACACTTGAACACTCTTGAAGCAAGCAAGTAACTGAAACTCCATTTACCAAAATGCCAGGGGTGAACCTTGCTGTGAGGTGCCTGACCTGAGAAAGATGTTGGCAGCCTTCTCAGCAAACCCCACATTTGAAAGACTGTAATCTCTACTGATGACGGTTAAAGAACCAGAAACACGTGTCTAGAGATCAGCACTATCTGCGTCAACTGTGGCAAAACACTCGAACACTCTTGAAGCAAGCAAGTAACTGAAACTGCATTTACCAAAATACCAGGGGCTACCCTTGCTGGGAGGTGAAGCGGTGTGCTCCCACCCCTGTTCCTGTTTAAAAATACTTACGAGAGTCATTGAACAGACGCGCTCCTGGATGAAGCACCCGCATGCCTTTGAGATGTACCTGACCTGAGAAAGATGTTGGCAGCCTACTCAGCAAACCCCAAATTTGAAAGACTGTAATCTCTACTGATGACGGTTAAAGAACCAGAAACACGTGTCTAGAGATCAGCATCATCTACGCCAACTGTGGTGAAACACTCGAACACTCTTGAAGCAAGCAAGTAACTGAAACTGCAGTTACCACAATGCCAGGGGCGAACCTTGCTGGGAGGTGAAGTGGTGTGCTCCCACCCCTGTTCCTGTTTAATAGTACTCCTGTGAGTCATTGAGCTGACGAGCTCATGGATGAAGCACACGCATGCCTGTGAGAGGTACCTGACCTGAGAAAGATGTTGGTAGCCTACTCAGCAAACTCCAAATTTCGAAGACTGTAATCTCTACTGATGACGGTTAAAGAACCAGAAACACGTGTCTAGAGATCAGCACTATCTGCACCAACTTTGGCGAAACACTTGAACACTCTTGAAGCAAGCAAGTAACCAAAACTGTATTTACCACAATGCCAGGGACAAACCTTGCTGGGAGGTGAAGTGGTGTGCTCCCACCCCTGTTCCTGTTTAATAGTTTTCCCGTGAGTCATTGAGCTGACGAGCTCGTTGATGAAGCACCCGCATGCCTGTGAGAGGTACCTGATCTGAGAAAGATATTGGCAGCCTACTCAGCAAACCTCACATTTGAAAGACTGTAATCTCAACTGATGATGGTTAAAGAAGCAGAAACACGTGTCTAGAGATCAGCACTATTTGCGCCAACTGTGGCAAAACACTCGAACACTCTTGAAGCCAGCAAGTAACTGAAACTGCATTTACCACAACGCCAGGGATGAACCTTGCTGGGAACTGATGAGGTGTGCTCCCACCCCTGTTCCTGTTTAATAGTACTCCCGTGAGTCATTGAGCTGACGAGCTCGTGAATGAAGCACCCGCATGCCTGTGAGAGGTACCTGACCTGAGAAAGATGTTGGCAGCCTACTCAGCAAACCCCAAATTTCAAAGACTGTAATCTCTGCTGATGATGGTTAAAGAACCAGAAACACGTGTCTAGAGATCAGCACTATCTGCGCCAACTGTGGCGAAACACTCGAACACTCTTGAAGGAAGCAAGTAACTGAAACTGCATTTACCACAATGCCACGGGCGAACCTTGCTGGGAGGTGAAGCGGTGTGCTCCCACCCCTGTTCCTGTTTAAAAGTACTTCTGTGAGTCATTGAACCGACGAGCTCGTGGATGAAGCACCCGCATGCCTGTGAGAGGTACCTGACCTGAGAAAGATGTTGGCAGCCTACTCAGCAAATTCCAAATTTGAAAGACTGTAATCTCTACTGATGATGGTTAAAGAACCAGAAACACGTGTCTAGAGATCAGCACCATCTGCGCCAACTGTGGTGAAACACTTGAACACTCTTGAAGCAAGCAAGTAACTGAAACTCCATTTACCAAAATGCCAGGGGTGAACCTTGCTGTGAGGTGAAGCGGTGTGCTCCCACCCCTGTTCCTGTTTAATAGTACTCCCGTGAGTCATTGAGCTGACGAGCTCATGGATGAAGCACCCGCATGCCTGTGAGAGGTACCTGACCTGAGAAAGATGTTGGCAGCATACTCAGCAAACCCCAGATTTAAAAGACTATAATCTCTACTGTTGACGGTTAAAATACCAGAAACACGTGTCTAGAGATCAGCACTATCTGCTCCAACTGTGGCGAAACACTCGAACACTATTGAAGCAAGCAAGTAACTGAAACTGCATTTACCACAATGCCAGGGGCGAACCTTGCGGGGAGGTGAAGCGGTGTGCTCCCACCCCTGTTCCTGCTTAATAGTACTTCTGTGAGTCATTGAGCTGACGAGCTGGTGGATGAAGCACCCGCATGCCTGTGAGAGGTACCTGACCTGAGAAAGATGTTGGCAGCCTACTCAGCAAATTCCAAATTTGAAAGACTGTAATCTCTACTGATGATGGTTAAAGAACCAGAAACACGTGTCTAGAGATCAGCACCATCTGCGCCAACTGTGGTGAAACACTTGAACACTCTTGAAGCAAGCAAGTAACTGAAACTCCATTTACCAAAATGCCAGGGGTGAACCTTGCTGTGAGGTGAAGCGGTGTGCTCCCACCCCTGTTCCTGTTTAATAGTACTCCCGTGAGTCATTGAGCTGACGAGCTCATGGATGAAGCACCCGCATGCCTGTGAGAGGTACCTGACCTGAGAAAGATGTTGGCAGCATACTCAGCAAACCCCAGATTTAAAAGACTGTAATCTCTACTGTTGACGGTTAAAATACCAGAAACACGTGTCTAGAGATCAGCACTATCTGCTCCAACTGTGGCGAAACACTCGAACACTATTGAAGCAAGCAAGTAACTGAAACTGCATTTACCACAATGCCAGGGGCGAACCTTGCTGGGAGGTGAAGCTGTGTTCTCCCACCCCTGTTCCTGCTTAATAGTACTTCTGTGAGTCATTGAGCTGACGAGCTGGTGGATGAAGCACCCGCATGCCTGTGAGAGGTACCTGACCTGAGAAATATGTTGGCAGCCTACTCAGCAAACCCCAAATTTGAAAGACTGTAATCTCTACTGATGACAGTTAAAGAACCAGAAACACATTTCTAGAGATCAGCACTATCTGCGTCAACTGTGCGGAAACACTTGAACACTCTTGAAGCAAGCAAGTAACTGAAACTGCATTTACCACAATGCCAGGGGCGAACCGTGCTGGGAGGTGAAGCGGTGTGCTCCCACCCCTGTTCCTGTTTAATAGTTCTCCCATGAGTTATTGAGCTGACGAGCTCATGGATGAAGCACCCGCATGCCTGTGAGAGGTTCCTGACCTGAGAAACATGTTGGCAGCCTTCTCAGCAAACCCCACATTTGAGAGACTGTAATCTGTACTGATGACGGTTAAAGAACCAGAAACATGTGTCTAGAGATCAGCACTATCTACGCCAACTGTGGCAAAACACTCGAACACTCTTGAAGCAAGCAAGTAACTGAAACTGCAGTTACCACAATGCCAGGGGCGAACCTTGCTGGGAGGTGAAGTGGTGTGCTCCCACCCCTGTTCCTGTTTAATAGTACTCCTGTGAGTCATTGAGCTGACGAGCTCATGGATGAAGCACCCTCATGCCTGTGAGAGGTACCTGACCTGAGAAAGATGTTGGCAGCCTACTCAGCAAACTCCAAATTTCAAAGACTGTAATCTCTACTGATGACGGTTAAAGAACCAGAAACACGTGTCTAGAGATCAGCACTATCTGCACCAACTTTGGTGAAACACTTGAACACTCTTGAAGCAAGCAAGTAACCAAAACTGTATTTACCACAATGCCAGGGGCAAACCTTGCTGGGAGGTGAAGTGGTGTGCTCCCACCCCTGTTCCTGTTTAATAGTTTTCCTGTGAGTCATTGAGCTGACGAGCTCGTTGATGAAGCACCCGCATGCCTGTGAGAGGTACCTGATCTGAGAAAGATATTGGCAGCCTACTCAGCAAACCTCACATTTGAAAGACTGTAATCTCTACTGATGATGGTTAAAGAAGCAGAAACACGTGTCTAGAGATCAGCACTATTTGCGCCAACTGTGGCAAAACACTCGAACACTCTTGAAGCCAGCAAGTAACTGAAACTGCATTTACCACAACGCTAGGGATGAACCTTGCTGGGAACTGATGAGGTGTGCTCCCACCCCTGTTCCTGTTTAATAGTACTCCCGTGAGTCATTGAGCTGACGAGCTCGTGAATGAAGCACCCACATGCCTGTGAGAGGTACCTGACCTGAGAAAGATGTTGGCAGCCTACTCAGCAAACCCCAAATTTCAAAGACTGTAATCTCTGCTTATGATGGTTAAAGAACCAGAAACACGTGTCTAGAGATCAGCACTATCTGCGCCAACTGTGGAGAAACACTCGAACACTCTTGAAGGAAGCAAGTAACTGAAACTGCATTTACCACAATGCCACAGGCGAACCTTGCTGGGAGGTGAAGCGGTGTGCTCCCACCCCTGTTCCTGTTTAAAAGTACTTCTGTGAGTCATTGAACCGACGAGCTCGTGGATGAAGCACCCGCATGCCTGTGAGAGGTACCTGACCTGAGAAAGATGTTGGCAGCCTACTCAGCAAATTCCAAATTTGAAAGACTGTAATCTCTACTGATGATGGTTAAAGAACCAGAAACACGTGTCTAGAGATCAGCACCATCTGCGCCAACTGTGGTGAAACACTTGAACACTCTTGAAGCAAGCAAGTAACTGAAACTCCATTTACCAAAATGCCAGGGGTGAACCTTGCTGTGAGGTGAAGCGGTGTGCTCCCACCCCTGTTCCTGTTTAATAGTACTCCCGTGAGTCATTGAGCTGACGAGCTCATGGATGAGGCACCCGCATGCCTGTGAGAGGTACCTGACCTGAGAAAGATGTTGGCAGCATACTCAGCAAACCCCAGATTTAAAAGACTGTAATCTCTACTGTTGACGGTTAAAATACCAGAAACACGTGTCTAGAGATCAGCACTATCTGCTCCAACTGTGGCGAAACACTCGAACACTATTGAAGCAAGCAAGTAACTGAAACTGCATTTACCACAATGCCAGGGGCGAACCTTGCGGGGAGGTGAAGCGGTGTGCTCCCACCCCTGTTTCTGCTTAATAGTACTTCTGTGAGTCATTGAGCTGACGAGCTGGTGGATGAAGCACCCGCATGCCTGTGAGAGGTACCTGACCTGAGAAATATGTTGGCAGCCTACTCAGCAAACCCCAAATTTGAAAGACTGTAATCTCTACTGATGACGGTTAAAGAACCAGAAACACATTTCTAGAGATCAGCACTATCTGCGTCAACTGTGCGGAAACACTTGAACACTCTTGAAGCAAGCAAGTAACTGAAACTGCATTTACCACAATGCCAGGGGTGAACCTTGCTGTGAGGTGAAGCGGTGAGCTCCCACCCCTGTTCCTGTTTAATAGTACTCTCGTGAGTCATTGAGCTGACGAGCTCATGGATGAAGCACCCGCATGCCTGTGAGAGGTACCTGACCTGAGAAACATGTTGGCAGCCTTCTCAGCAAACCCCACATTTGAAAGACTGTAATCTGTACTGATGACGGTTAAAGAACCAGAAACATGTGTCTAGAGATCAGCACTATCTGCCCCAACTGTGGCAAAACACTCGAACACTCTTGAAGCAAGCAAGTAACTGAAACTGCATTTACCAAAATGCCAGGGGCGAACCTTGCTGGGAGGTGAAGCGGTGTGCTCCCACCCCTGTTCCTGTTTAAAAGTACATCCGTGAGTCATTGAACTGACGAGCTTGTGGATGAAGCACCCGCATGCCTGTGAGAGGTACCTAACCTGAGAAAGATGTTGGCAGCCTACTCAGCAAACCCAAATTTGAAAGACTGTAATCTCTACTGATGACGGTTAAAGAACCAGAAACCCGTGTCTAGAGATCAGCATCATCTACGCCAACTGTGGTGAAACACTCGAACACTCTTGAAGCAAGCAAGTAACTGAAACTGCATTTACCACAATGCCAGGGGCGAACCTTGCTGGGAGGTGAAGTGGTGTGCTCCCACCCCTGTTCCTGTTTAATAGTACTTCCGTGAGTCATTGAGCTGACGAGTTCGTGGATGAAGCACCTGCATGCCTGTGAGAGGTACCTGACCTGAGAAAGATGTTGGCAGCCTACTCAGCAAACCCCAAATTTCAAAGAGTGTAATCTCTACTGATGACGATTAAAGAACCGGAAACACGTGTCTAGAGATCAGCACTATCTGTGCCAACTGTGGCAAAACACTCGAACACTCTTGAAGCAAGCAAGTAACTGATACTGCATTTACCACAATGCCAGGGGCGAACCTTGCTGGGAGGTGAAGCGGTGTGCTCCCACCCATGTTCCTGCTTAATAGTACTCCCGTGAGTCATTGAGCTGACGAGCTGGTGGATGAAGCACCCGCATGCCTGTGAGAGGTCCCTGACCTGAGAAAGATGTTGGCAGCATACTCAGCAAACCCCAAATTTGAAAGACTGTAATCTCTACTGATGATGGTTAAAGAACCAGAAACACGTGTCTAGAGATCAGCACCATCTGCGCAAACCGTGGTGAAACACTCGAACACTCTTGAAGCAAACAAGTAACTGAAACTCCATTTAGCACAATGCCAGGGGTGAAGCTTGCTGTGAGGTGAAGCGGTGTGCTCCCACCCCTGTTCCTGTTTAATAGTACTCCCGTGAGACATTGAGCTGACGAGCTCGTGGATGAAGCACCCGCATACCTGTGAGAGGTACCTGACCTGAGAAAGATGTTGGCAGCATACTCAGCAAACCCCACATTTGAAAGACTGCAATCTCTACTGTTGACGGTTAAAATACCAGAAACACGTGTCTAGAGATCAGCACTATCTGCTCCAACTGTGGCGAAACACTCGAACACTCTTGAAGCAAGCAAGTAACTGAAACTGCATTTACCACAATGCCAGGGGCGAACCTTGCTGGGAGGTGAAGCGGTGTGCTCCCACCCCTGTTCCTGCTCAATAGTACTTCTGTGAGTCATTAAGCTGACGAGCTGGTGGATGAAGCACCCGCATGCCTGTGAGAGGTACCTGACCTGAGAAAGATGTTGGCAGCCTACTCAGTAAACCCCAAATTTGAAAGACTGTAATCTCTACTGATGACGGTTAAAGAACCAGAAACACGTGTCTAGAGATCAGTACTATCTGCGCCAACTGTGCGGAAACACTTGAACACTCTTGAAGCAAGCAAGTAACTGAAACTGCATTTACCAAAATGCCAGGGGCGAACCTTGCTGGGAGGTGAAGCGGTGTGCTCCCACCCCTGTTCCTGTTTAAAAGTACTTCCGTGAGTCATTGAACTGACGAGCTCGTGGATGAAGCCCCGGCATGCCTGTGAGATGTTCCTGACCTGAGAAAGATGTTGGCAGCCTACTCAGCAAACCCCAAATTTGAAAGACTGTAATCTCTACTGATGACGGTTAAAGAATCAGAAACACGTGTCTAGAGATCAGCACTATCTGCGCCAACTGTGCGGAAACACTTGAACACTCTTGAAGCAAGCAAGTAACTGAAACTGCATTTACCACAATGCCAGGGGCGAACCTTGCTGGGAGGTGAAGAGGTGTGTTCCCACCCCTGTTCCTGTTTAATAGTACTCCCATGAGTTATTGAGCTGACGAGCTCATGGATGAAGCACCCGCATGCCTGTGAGAGGTACTTGACCTGAGAACGATGTTGGCAGCCTTCTCAGCAAACCCCACATTTGAAAGACTGTAATCTCTACTGATGACGGATAAAGAACCAGAAACACGTGTCTAGAGATCAGCACCATCTGCGTCAACTGTGGCAAAACACTCGAACACTCTTGAAGCAAGCAAGTAACTGAAACTGCATTTACCAAAATACCAGGGGCTACCCTTGCTGGGAGGTGAAGCGGTGTGCTCCCACCTCTGTTCCTGTTTAAAAATACTTACGAGAGTCATTGAACTGACGCGCTCGTGGATGAAGCACCCGCATGCCTGTGAGAGGTACCTGACCTGAGAAAGATGTTGGCAGCCTACTCAGCAAACCCCAAATTTGAAAGACTGTAATCTCTACTGATGACGGTTAAAGAACCAGAAACACGTGTCTAGAGATCAGCATCATCTACGCCAACTGTGGTGAAACACTCGAACACTCTTGAAGCAAGCAAGTAACTGAAACTGCTGTTACCACAATGCCAGGGGCGAACCTTGCTGGGAGGTGAAGTGGTGTGCTCCCACCCCTGTTCCTGTTTAATAGTATTCCTGTGAGTCATTGAGCTGACGAGCTCGTGGATGAAGCACCCGCATGCCTGTGAGAGGTACCTGACCTGAAAAAGATGTTGGCAGCCTACTCAGCAAACTCCAAATTTCAAAGACTGTAATCTCTACTGATGACAGTTAAAGAACCAGAAACACGTGTCTAGAGATCAGCACTATCTGCACCAACTTTGGCGAAACACTTGAACACTCTTGAAGCAAGCAAGTAACCAAAACTGTATTTACCACAATTCCAGGGGCACACCTTGCTGGGAGGTGAAGTGGTGTGCTCCCACCCCTGTTCCTGTTTAATAGTTTTCCTGTGAGTCATTGAGCTGACGAGCT
Organism: Triturus cristatus; assembly: GCF_964204655.1. Classification (NCBI taxonomy): domain Eukaryota; kingdom Metazoa; phylum Chordata; class Amphibia; order Caudata; family Salamandridae; genus Triturus; species Triturus cristatus. The sequence goes on from NC_140593.1 coordinate 736,119,023, forward strand.
CGTTGATGAAGCACCCGCATGCCTGTGAGAGGTACCTGATCTGAGAAAGATATTGGCAGCCTACTCAGCAAACCTCACATTTGAAAGACTGTAATCTCTACTGATGATGGTTAAAGAAGCAGAAACATGTGTCTAGAGATCAGCACTATTTGCGCCAACTGTGGCAAAACACTCGAACACTCTTGAAGCCAGCAAGTAACTGAAACTGCATTTACCACAACGCCAGGGGTGAACCTTGCTGGGAACTGATGAGGTGTGTTCCCACCCCTGTTCCTGTTTAATAGTACTCCCGTGAGTCATTGAGCTGACAAGCTCATGGATGAAGCACCCGCATGCCTGTGAGAGGTACCTGACCTGAGAAAGATGTTGGCAGCATACTCAGCAAACCCCAGATTTAAAAGACTGTAATCTCTACTGTTGACGGTTAAAGAACCAGAAACACGTGTCTAGAGATCAGCACTATTTGCGCCAACTGTGGCGAAACACTCGAACAATCTTGAAACAAGCAAGTAACCGAAACTGCATTTACCACAATGCCAGGGGTGAACCTTGCTGGGAGGTGAAGTGGTGTGCTCCCACCCCTGTTCCTGTTTAATAGTTTTCCCGTGAGTCATTGAGCTGACGAGCTCGTTGATGAAGCACCCGCATGCCTGTGAGAGATACCTGATCTGAGAAAGATGTTGGCAGCCTTCTAAAACCTCACGTTTGAAAGACTGTAATCTCTACTGATGACGGTTAAAGAACCAGAAACACGTGTCTAGAGATCAGCACTATCTGCACCAACTTTGGCGAAACACTTGAACACTCTTGAAGCAAGCAAGTAACCGAAACTGTATTTACCACAATGCCAGGGGCAAGCCTTGCTGGGAGGTGAAGCGGTGTGCTCCCACCCCTGTTCCTGTTTAATAGTACTCCCTTGAGTCATTGAGCTGACGAGCTCATGGATGAAGAACCCGCATGCCTGTGAGAGGTAACTGACCTGAGAAAGATGTTGGCAGCCTACTCAGCAAACCCCGAATTTGAAAGACTGTAATCTCTACTGATGACGGTTAAAGAACCAGAAACACGTGTCTAGAGATCACCACTATTTGCGCCAACTGTGGCGAAACACTCGAACATTCTTGAAACAAGCAAGTAACCGAAACTGCATTTACCACAATGCCAGGGGTGAACCTTGCTGGGAGGTGAAGTGGTGTGCTCCCACCCCTGTTCCTGTTTAATAGTTTTACCGTTAGTCATTGAGATGACGAGCTCGTTGATGAAGCACCCGCATGCCTGTGAGAGGTACCTGATCTGAGAAAGATGTTGGCAGCCTACTAAAACCTCACATTTGAAAGACTGTAATCTCTACTGATGATGGTTAAAGAAGCAGAAACCCGTGTCTAGAGATCATGACTATTTGCGCCAACTGTGGCAAAACACTCGAACACTCTTGAAGCCAGCAAGTAACTGAAACTGCATTTACCACAATACCAGGGGTGAACCTTGGTGGGAACTGATGAGGTGTGCTCCCACCCCTGTTCCTGTTTAATAGTACTCCCGTGAGTCATTGAGCTGACAAGCTCGTGAATGAAGCACCCGCATAACTGTGAGAGGTACCTGACCTGAGAAAGATGTTGGCAGCCTACTCAGCAAACCCCAAATTTCAAAGACTGTAATCTCTACTGATGATGGTTAAAGAACCAGAAACACGTGTCTAGAGATCAGCACTATCTGCGCCAACTGTGCGGAAACACTTGAACACTCTTGAAGCAAGCAAGTAACTGAAACTGCATTTACCACAATGCCAGGGGCGAACCTTGCTGGGAGGTGAAGCGGTGTGCTCCCACCCCTGTTCCTGCTTAATAGTACTTCTGTGAGTCATTGAGCTGACGAGCTCGTGGATGATTCACCCGCATTCCTGTGAGAGGTACCTGACCTGAGAAAGATGTTGGCAGCCTACTCAGCAAACCCCAAATTTCAAAGACTGTAATCTCTACTGATGATGGTTAAAGAACCAGAAACACGTGTCTAGAGATCAGCATTATCTGCTCCAACTGTGGCGAAACACTCGAACACTCTTGAAGCAAGCAAGTAACTGAAACTGCATTTACCAAAATGCCAGGGGCGAACCTTGCTGGGAAGTGAAGCGGTGTGCTCCCACCCCCGTTCCTGTTTAAAAGTACTTCCGTGAGTCATTGAACTGACGAGCTCGTGGATGAAGCCCCCGCATGCCTGTGAGAGGTACCTGACCTGAGAAAGATGTTGGCAGCCTACTCAGCAAACCCCAAATTTGAAAGACTGTAATCTCTATGATGACGGTTAAAGAACCAGAAACACGTGTCTAGAGATCAGCACTATCTGCGCCAACTGTGGTGAAACACTCGAACACTCTTGAAGCAAGCAAGCAACTGAAACTGCATTTACCACAATGCCAGGGGCGAACCTTGCTGGTAGGTGAAGCGGTGTGCTCCCACCCCTGTTCCTGCTTAATAGTACTTCTGTGAGTCATTGAGCTGACGAGCTCGTGGATGAAGCACCCTCATGCCTGTGAGAGGTACCTGACCTGAGAAAGATGTTGGCAGCATACTCAGCAATTCCCAAATTTGAAAGACTGTAATCTCTACTGATGACGGTTAAAGAACCAGAAACACGTGTCTAGAGATCAGCACTATCTGTGCCAACTGCGCGGAAACACTTGAACACTCTTGAAGCAAGCAAGTAACTGAAACTGCATTTACCACAATGCCAGGGGCGAACCTTGCTGGGAGGTGAAGCGGTGTGCTCCCACCCCTGTTCCTGCTTAATAGTATTTCTGTGAGTCATTGAGCTGACAAGCTCGTGGATGATGCACCCGCATTCCTGTGAGAGGTACCTGACCTGAGAAAGATGTTGGCAGCCTACTCAGCAAACCCCAAATTTCAAAGACTGTAATCTCTACTGATGATGGTTAAAGAACCAGAAACACGTGTCTAGAGATCAGCACTATCTGCTCCAACTGTGGCGAAACACTCGAACACTCTTGAAGCAAGCAAGTAACTGAAACTGCATTTACCAAAATTGCCAGGGTGAACCTTGCTGGGAGGTGAAGCGGTGTGCTCCCACCCCTGTTCCTGTTTAAAAGTACTTCCGTGAGTCATTGAACTGACGAGCTCGTGGATGAAGCCCCTGCATGCCTGTGAGAGGTTCCTGACCTGAGAAAGATGTTGGCGGCCTACTCAGCAAAGCCCAAATTTGAAAGACTGTAATCTCTACTGATGACGGTTAAAGAATCAGAAACACGTGTCTGGAGATCAGCACTATCTGCGCCAACTGTGCGGAAACACTTGAACACTCTTGAAGCAAGCAAGTAACTGAAACTGCATTTACCACAATGCCAGGAGCGAACCTTGCTGGGAGGTGAAGCGGTGTGCTCCCACCCCTGTTCCTGTTTAAAAGTACTTCCGTGAGTCATTGAACTGACGAGCTCGTGGATGAAGCCCCCGCATGCCTGTGAGAGGTTCCTGACCTGAGAAAGATGTTGGCGGCCTACTCAGCAAACCCCAAATTTGAAAGACTGTAATCTCTACTGATGACGGTTAAAGAATCAGAAACACGTGTCTAGAGATCAGCACTATCTGCGCCAACTGTGCGGAAACACTTGAACACTCTTGAAGCAAGCAAGTAACTGAAACTGCATTTACCAAAATACCAGGGGCTACCCTTGCTGGGAGGTGAAGCGGTGTGCTCCCACCCCTGTTCCTGTTTAAAAATACTTACGAGAGTCATTGAACTGACGCGCTCGTGGATGAAGCACCCGCATGCCTGTGAGATGTACCTGACCTGAGAAAGATGTTGGCAGCCTACTCAGCAAACCCCAAATTTGAAAGACTGTAATCTCTACTGATGACGGTTAAAGAAGCAGAAACACGTGTCTAGAGATCAGCATCATCTACGCCAACTGTGGTGAAACACTCGAACACTCTTGAAGCAAGCAAGTAACTGAAACTGCAGTTACCACAATGCCAGGGGCGAACCTTGCTGGGAGGTGAAGTGGTGTGGTCCCACCCCTGTTCCTGTTTAATAGTTTTCCCGTGAGTCATTGAGCTGACGAGCTCGTTGATGAAGCACCCGCATGCCTGTGAGAGGTACCTGATCTGAGAAAGATGTTGGCAGCCTACTCAGCAAACTCCAAATTTCAAAGACTGTAATCTCTACTGATGACGGTTAAAGAACCAGAAACACGTGTCTAGAGATCAGCACTATCTGCACCAACTTTGGAGAAACACTTGAACACTCTTGAAGCAAGCAAGTAACCAAAACTGTATTTACCACAATGCCAGGGGCAAACCTTGCTGGGAGGTGAAGTGGTGTGCTCCCACCCCTGTTCCTGTTTAATAGTTTTCCCGTGAGTCATTGAGCTGACGAGCTCGTTGATGAAGCACCCGCATGCCTGTGAGAGGTACCTGATCTGAGAAAGATATTGGCAGCCTACTCAGCAAGCCTCACATTTGAAAGACTGTAATCTCTACTGATGATGGTTAAAGAAGCAGAAACACGTGTCTAGAGATCAGCACTATTTGCGCCAACTGTGGCAAAATAATCGAACACTCTTGAAGCCAGCAAGTAACTGAAACTGCATTTACCACAAAGCCAGGGATGAACCTTGCTGGGAACTGATGAGGTGTGCTCCCACCTCTGTTCCTGTTTAATAGTACTCCCGTGAGTCATTGAGCTGACGAGCTCGTGAATGAAGCACCCGCATGCCTGTGAGAGGTACCTGACCTGAGAAAGATGTTGGCAGCCTACTCAGCAAACCCCAAATTTCAAAGACTGTAATCTCTGCTGATGATGGTTAAAGAACCAGAAACACGTGTCTAGAGATCAGCACTATCTGCGCCAACTGTGCGGAAACACTTGAACACTCTTGAAGCAAGCAAGTAACTGAAACTGCATTTACCACAATGCCACAGGCGAACCTTGCTGGGAGGTGAAGCGGTGTGCTCCCACCCCTGTTCCTGTTTAAAAGTACTTCTGTGAGTCATTGAACTGACGAGCTCGTGGATGAAGCACCCGCATGCCTGTGAGAGGTACCTGACCTGAGAAAGATGTTGGCAGCCTACTCAGCAAATTCCAAATTTGAGAGACTGTAATCTCTACTGATGTTGGTTAAAGAACCAGAAACACGTGTCTAGAGATCAGCACCATCTGCGCCAACTGTGGTGAAACACTCGAACACTCTTGAAGCAAGCAAGTAACTGAAACTCCATTTACCAAAATGCCAGGGGTGAACCTTGCTGTGAGGTGAAGCGGTGTGCTCCCACCCCTGTTCCTGTTTAATAGTACTCCCGTGAGTCATTGAGCTGACGAGCTCATGGATGAAGCACCCGCATGCCTGTGACAGGTACCTGACCTGAGAAAGATGTTGGCAGCATACTCAGCAAACCCCAGATTTAAAAGACTGTAATCTCTACTGTTGACAGTTAAAATACCAGAAACACGTGTCTAGAGATCAGCACTATCTGCTCCAACTGTGGCGAAACACTCGAACACTATTGAAGCAAGCAAGTAACTGAAACTGCATTTACCACAATGCCAGGGGCGAACCTTGCGGGGAGGTGAAGCGGTGTGCTCCCACCCCTGTTCCTGCTTAATAGTACTTCTGTGAGTCATTGAGCTGACGAGCTGGTGGATGAAGCGCCCGCATGCCTGTGAGAGGTACCTGACCTGAGAAATATGTTGGCAGCCTACTCAGCAAACCCCAAATTTGAAAGACTGTAATCTCTACTGATGACGGTTAAAGAACCAGAAACACATTTCTAGAGATCAGCACTATCTGCGTCAACTGTGCGGAAACACTTGAACACTCTTGAAGCAAGCAAGTAACTGAAACTGCATTTACCACAATGCCAGGGGCGAACCGTGCTGGGAGGTGAAGCGGTGTGCTCCCACCCCTGTTCCTGTTTAATAGTACTCCCATGAGTTATTGAGCTGACGAGCTCATGGATGAAGCACCCGCATGCCTGTGAGAGGTACCTGACCTGAGAAAGATGTTGGCAGCCTTCTCAGCAAACCCCACATTTGAAAGACTGTAATCTCTACTGATGACGGTTAAAGAACCAGAAACACGTGTCTAGAGATCAGCACTATCTGCGTCAACTGTGGCAAAACACTCGAACACTCTTGAAGCAAGCAAGTAACTGAAACTGCATTTACCAAAATACCAGGGGCTACCCTTGCTGGGAGGTGAAGCGGTGTGCTCCCACCCCTGTTCCTGTTTAAAAATACTTACGAGAGTCATTGAGCTGACGAGCTCGTGAATGAAGCACCCGCATGCCTGTGAGAGGTACCTGACCTGAGAAAGATGTTGGCAGCCTACTCAGCAAACCCCAAATTTCAAAGACTGTAATCTCTGCTGATGATGGTTAAAATACCAGAAACACGTGTCTAGAGATCAGCACTATCTGCGTCAACTGTGCGGAAACACTTGAACACTCTTGAAGCAAGCAAGTAACTGAAACTGCATTTACCACAATGCCAGGGGCGAACCGTGCTGGGAGGTGAAGCGGTGTGCTCCCACCCCTGTTCCTGTTTAATAGTACTCCCATGAGTTATTGAGCTGACGAGCTCGTTGATGAAGCACCCGCATGCCTGTGAGAGGTACCTGACCTGAGAAAGATGTTGGCAGCCTTCTCAGCAAACCCCACATTTGAAAGACTGTAATCTCTACTGATGACGGTTAAAGAACCAGAAACACGTGTCTAGAGATCAGCACTATTTGCGCCAACTGTGGCAAAACACTCGAACACTCTTGAAGCCAGCAAGTAACTGAAACTGCATTTACCACAACGCTAGGGATGAACCTTGCTGGGAACTGATGAGGTGTGCTCCAACCCCTGTTCCTGTTTAATAGTACTCCCGTGAGTCATTGAGCTGACGAGCTCGTGAATGAAGCACCCGCATGCCTGTGAGAGGTACCTGACCTGAGAAAGATGTTGGCAGCCTACTCAGCAAACCCCAAATTTCAAAGACTGTAATCTCTGCTGATGATGGTTAAATAACCAGAAACACGTGTCTAGAGATCAGCACTATCTGCGCCAACAGTGGCGAAACACTCGAACACTCTTGAAGGAAGCAAGTAACTGAAACTGCATTTACCACAATGCCACGGGCGAACCTTGCTGGGAGGTGAAGCGGTGTGCTCCCACCCCTGTTCCTGTTTAAAAGTACTTCTGTGAGTCATTGAACTGACGAGCTCGTGGATGAAGCACCCGCATGCCTGTGAGAGGTACCTGACCTGAGAAAGATGTTGGCAGCCTACTCAGCAAATTCCAAATTTGAGAGACTGTAATCTCTACTGATGATGGTTAAAGAACCAGAAACACGTGTCTAGAGATCAACACCATCTGCGCCAACTGTGGTGAAACACTCGAACACTCTTGAAGCAAGCAAGTAACTGAAACTCCATTTACCAAAATGCCAGGGGTGAACCTTGCTGTGAGGTGAAGCGGTGTGCTCCCACCCCTGTTCCTGTTTAATAGTACTCCCGTGAGTCATTGAGCTGACGAGCTCATGGATGAAGCACCCGCATGCCTGTGAGAGGTACCTGACCTAAGAAAGATGTTGGCAGCATACTCAGCAAACCCCAGATTTAAAAGACTGTAATCTCTACTGTTGACGGTTAAAATACCAGAAACACGTGTCTAGAGATCAGCACTATCTGCTCCAACTGTGGCGAAACACTCGAACACTATTGAAGCAAGCAAGTAACTGAAACTGCATTTACCACAATGCCAGGGGCGAACCTTGCGGGGAGGTGAAGCGGTGTGCTCCCACCCCTGTTCCTGCTTAATAGTACTTCTGTGAGTCATTGAGCTGACGAGCTGGTGGATGAAGCACCCGCATGCCTGTGAGAGGTACCTGACCTGAGAAATATGTTGGCAGCCTACTCAGCAAACCCCAAATTTGAAAGACTGTAATCTCTACTGATGACGGTTAAAGAACCAGAAACACATTTCTAGAGATCAGCACTATCTGCGTCAACTGTGCGGAAACACTTGAACACTCTTGAAGCAAGCAAGTAACTGAAACTGCATTTACCACAATGCCAGGGGCGAACCGTGCTGGGAGGTGAAGCGGTGTGCTCCCACCCCTGTTCCTGTTTAATAGTACTCCCATGAGTTATTGAGCTGACGAGCTCATGGATGAAGCACCCGCATGCCTGTGAGAGGTACCTGACCTGAGAAAGATGTTGGCAGCCTTCTCAGCAAACCCCACATTTGAAAGACTGTAATCTCTACTGATGACGGTTAAAGAACCAGAAACACGTGTCTAGAGATCAGCACTATCTGCGTCAACTGTGGCAAAACACTCGAACACTCTTGAAGCAAGCAAGTAACTGAAACTGCATTTACCAAAATACCAGGGGCTACCCTTGCTGGGAGGTGAAGCGGTGTGCTCCCACCCCTGTTCCTGTTTAAAAATACTTACGAGAGTCATTGAACAGACGCGCTCGTGGATGAAGCACCCGCATGCCTGTGAGATGTACCTGACCTGAGAAAGATGTTGGCAGCCTACTCAGCAAACCCCAAATTTGAAAGACTGTAATCTCTACTGATGACGGTTAAAGAACCAGAAACACGTGTCTAGAGATCAGCATCATCTACGCCAACTGTGGTGAAACACTCGAACACTCTTGAAGCAAGCAAGTAACTGAAACTGCAGTTACCACAATGCCAGGGGCGAACCTTGCTGGGAGGTGAAGTGGTGTGCTCCCACCCCTGTTCCTGTTTAATAGTACTCCTGTGAGTCATTGAGCTGACGAGCTCATGGATGAAGCACCCGCATGCCTGTGAGAGGTACCTGACCTGAGAAAGATGTTGGCAGCCTACTCAGCAAACTCCAAATTTCAAAGACTGTAATCTCTACTGATGACGGTTAAAGAACCAGAAACACGTGTCTAGAGATCAGCACTATCTGCACCAACTTTAGCGAAACACTTGAACACTCTTGAAGCAAGCAAGTAACCAAAACTGTATTTACCACAATGCCAGGGGCAAACCTTGCTGGGAGGTGAAGTGGTGTGCTCCCACCCCTGTTCCTGTTTAATAGTTTTCCCGTGAGTCATTGAGCTGACGAGCTCGTTGATGAAGCACCCGCATGCCTGTGAGAGGTACCTGATCTGAGAATGATATTGGCAGCCTACTCAGCAAACCTCACATTTGAAAGACTGTAATCTCTACTGATGATGGTTAAAGAAGCAGAAACACGTGTCTAGAGATCAGCACCATTTGCGCCAACTGTGGCAAAACACTCGAACACTCTTGAAGCCAGCAAGTAACTGAAACTGCATTTACCACAACGCCAGGGATGAACCTTGCTGGGAACTGATGAGGTGTGCTCCCACCCCTGTTCCTGTTTAATAGTACTCCCGTGAGTCATTGAGCTGACGAGCTCGTGAATGAAGCACCCGCATGCCTGTGAGAGGTACCTGACCTGAGAAAGATGTTGGCAGCCTACTCAGCAAACCCCAAATTTCAAAGACTGTAATCTCTGCTGATGATGGTTAAAGAACCAAAAACACGTGTCTAGAGATCAGCACTATCTGCGCCAACTGTGGCGAAACACTCGAACACTCTTGAAGGAAGCAAGTAACTGAAACTGCATTTACCACAATGCCACGGGCGAACCTTGCTGGGAGGTGAAGCGGTGTGCTCCCACCCCTGTTCCTGTTTAAAAGTACTTCTGTGAGTCATTGAACTGACGAGCTCGTGGATGAAGCACCCGCATGCCTGTGAGAGGTACCTGACCTGAGAAAGATGTTGGCAGCCTACTCAGCAAATTCCAAATTTGAAAGACTGTAATCTCTACTGATGATGGTTAAAGAACCAGAAACACGTGTCTAGAGATCAGCACCATCTGCGCGAACTGTGGTGAAACACTTGAACACTCTTGAAGCAAGCAAGTAACTGAAACTCCATTTACCAAAATGCCAGGGGTGAACCTTGCTGTGAGGTGAAGCGGTGTGCTCCCACCCCTGTTCCTGTTTAATAGTACTCCCGTGAGTCATTGAGCTGACGAGCTCATGGATGAAGCACCTGCATGCCTGTGAGAGGTACCTGACCTGAGAAAGATGTTGGCAGCATACTCAGCAAACCCCAGATTTAAAAGACTGTAATCTCTACTGTTGACGGATAAAATACCAGAAACACGTGTCTAGAGATCAGCACTATCTGCTCCAACTGTGGCGAAACACTCGAACACTATTGAAGCAAGCAAGTAACTGAAACTGCATTTACCACAATGCCAGGGGCGAACCTTGCTGGGAGGTGAAGCGGTGTGCTCCCACCCCTGTTCCTGCTTAATAGTACTTCTGTGAGTCATTGAGCTGACGAGCTGGTGGATGAAGCACCCGCATGCCTGTGAGAGGTACCTGACCTGAGAAATATGTTGGCAGCCTACTCAGCAAACCCCAAATTTGAAAGACTGTAATCTCTACTGATGACAGTTAAAGAACCAGAAACACATTTCTAGAGATCAGCACTATCTGCGTCAACTGTGCGGAAACACTTGAACACTCTTGAAGCAAGCAAGTAACTGAAACTGCATTTACCACAATGCCAGGGGCGAACCGTGCTGGGAGGTGAAGCGGTGTGCTCCCACCCCTGTTCCTGTTTAATAGTACTCCCATGAGTTATTGAGCTGACAAGCTCTTGGATGAAGCACCCGCATGCCTGTGAGAGGTTCCTGACCTGAGAAACATGTTGGCAGCCTTCTCAGCAAACCCCACATTTGAGAGACTGTAATCTGTACTGATGACGGTTAAAGAACCAGAAACATGTGTCTAGAGATCAGCACTATCTGCGCCAACTGTGGCAAAACACTCGAACACTCTTGAAGCAAGCAAGTAACTGAAACTGCAGTTACCACAATGCCAGGGGCGAACCTTGCTGGGAGGTGAAGTGGTGTGCTCCCACCCCTGTTCCTGTTTAATAGTACTCCTGTGAGTCATTGAGCTGACGAGCTCATGGATGAAGCACCCGCATACCTGTGAGAGGTACCTGACCTGAGAAAGATGTTGGCAGCCTACTCAGCAAACTCCAAATTTCAAAGACTGTAATCTCTACTGATGACGGTTAAAGAACCAGAAACACGTGTCTAGAGATCAGCACTATCTGCACCAACTTTGGTGAAACACTTGAACACTCTTGAAGCAAGCAAGTAACCAAAACTGTATTTACCACAATGCCAGGGGCAAACCTTGCTGGGAGGTGAAGTGGTGTGCTCCCACCCCTGTTCCTGTTTAATAGTTTTCCCATGAGTTATTGAGCTGACAAGCTCTTGGATGAAGCACCCGCATGCCTGTGAGAGGTTCCTGACCTGAGAAACATGTTGGCAGCCTTCTCAGCAAACCCCACATTTGAGAGACTGTAATCTGTACTGATGACGGTTAAAGAACCAGAAACACGTGTCTAGAGATCAGCACTATTTGCGCCAACTGTGGCAAAACACTCGAACACTCTTGAAGCCAGCAAGTAACTGAAACTGCATTTACCACAACGCTAGGGATGAACCTTGCTGGGAACTGATGAGGTGTGCTCCCACCCCTGTTCCTGTTTAATAGTACTCCCGTGAGTCATTGAGCTGCCGAGCTCGTGAATGAAGCACCCGCATGCCTGTGAGAGGTACCTGACCTGAGAAAGATGTTGGCAGCCTACTCAGCAAACCCCAAATTTCAAAGACTGTAATCTCTGCTGATGATGGTTAAAGAACCAGAAACACGTGTCTAGAGATCAGCACTATCTGCGCCAACTGTGGCGAAACACTCGAACACTCTTGAAGGAAGCAAGTAACTGAAACTGCATTTACCACAATGCCACGGGCGAACCTTGCTGGGAGGTGAAGCGGTGTGCTCCCACCCCTGTTCCTGTTTAAAAGTACTTCTGTGAGTCATTGAACTGACGAGCTCGTGGATGAAGCACCCGCATGCCTGTGAGAGGTACCTGACCTGAGAAAGATGTTGGCAGCCTACTCAGCAAATTCCAAATTTGAAAGACTGTAATCTCTACTGATGATGGTTAAAGAACCAGAAACACGTGTCTAGAGATCAGCACCATCTGCGCCAACTGTGGTGAAACACTTGAACACTCTTGAAGCAAGCAAGTAACTGAAACTCCATTTACCAAAATGCCAGGGGTGAACCTTGCTGTGAGGTGAAGCGGTGTGCTCCCACCCCTGTTCCTGTTTAATAGTACTCCCGTGAGTCATTGAGCTGACGAGCTCATGGATGAAGCACCCGCATGCCTGTGAGAGGTACCTGACCTGAGAAAGATGTTGGCAGCATACTCAGCAAACCCCAGATTTAAAAGACTGTAATCTCTACTGTTGACGGTTAAAATACCAGAAACACGTGTCTAGAGATCAGCACTATCTGCTCCAACTGTGGCGAAACACTCGAACACTATTGAAGCAAGCAAGTAACTGAAACTGCATTTACCACAATGCCAGGGGCGAACCTTGCTGGGAGGTGAAGCTGTGTGCTCCCACCCCTGTTCCTGCTTAATAGTACTTCTGTGAGTCATTGAGCTGACGAGCTGGTGGATGAAGCACCCGCATGCCTGTGAGAGGTACCTGACCTGAGAAATATGTTGGCAGCCTACTCAGCAAACCCCAAATTTGAAAGACTGTAATCTCTACTGATGACAGTTAAAGAACCAGAAACACATTTCTAGAGATCAGCACTATCTGCGTCAACTGTGCGGAAACACTTGAACACTCTTGAAGCAAGCAAGTAACTGAAACTGCATTTACCACAATGCCAGGGGCGAACCGTGCTGGGAGGTGAAGCGGTGTGCTCCCACCCCTGTTCCTGTTTAATAGTACTCCCGTGAGTCATTGAGCTGACGAGCTCATGGATGAAGCACCCGCATGCCTGTGAGAGGTACCTGACCTGAGAAAGATGTTGGCAGCATACTCAGCAAACCCCAGATTTAAAAGACTGTAATCTCTACTGTTGACGGTTAAAATACCAGAAACACTTGTCTAGAGATCAGCACTATCTGCTCCAACTGTGGCGAAACACTCGAACACTATTGAAGCAAGCAAGTAACTGAAACTGCATTTACCACAATGCCAGGGGCGAACCTTGCTGGGAGGTGAAGCGGTGTGCTCCCACCCCTGTTCCTGCTTAATAGTACTTCTGTGAGTCATTGAGCTGACGAGCTGGTGGATGAAGCACCCGCATGCCTGTGAGAGGTACCTGACCTGAGAAATATGTTGGCAGCCTACTCAGCAAACCCCAAATTTGAAAGACTGTAATCTCTACTTATGACGGTTAAAGAACCAGAAACACATTTCTAGAGATCAGCACTATCTGCGTCAACTGTGCGGAAACACTTGAACACTCTTGAAGGAAGCAAGTAACTGAAACTGCATTTACCACAATGCCAGGGGCGAACCGTGGTGGGAGGTGAAGCGGTGTGCTCCCACCCCTGTTCCTGTTTAATAGTACACCCATGAGTTATTGAGCTGACGAGCTCATGGATGAAGCACCCGCATGCCTGTGAGAGGTACCTGACCTGAGAAACATGTTGGCAGCCTTCTCAGCAAACCCCACATTTGAGAGACTGTAATCTGTACTGATGACGGTTAAAGAACCAGAAACATGTGTCTAGAGATCAGCACTATCTGCGCCAACTGTGGCAAAACACTCGAACACTCTTGAAGCAAGCAAGTAACTGAAACTGCATTTACCAAAATGCCAGGGGCGAACCTTGCTGGGAGGTGAAGCGGTGAGCTCCCACCCCTGTTCCTGTTTAAAAGTACATCCGTGAGTCATTGAACTGACGAGCTTGTGGATGAAGCACCCGCATGCCTGTGAGAGGTACCTGACCTGAGAAAGATGTTGGCAGCCTACTCAGCAAACCCCAAATTTGAAAGACTGTAATCTCTACTGATGATGGTTAAAGAACCAGAAACACGTGTCTAGAGATCAGCACCATCTGCGCAAACTGTGGTGAAACACTCGAACACTCTTGAAGCAAACAAGTAACTGAAACTCCATTTAGCACAATGCCAGGGGTGAAGCTTGCTGTGAGGTGAAGCGGTGTGCTCCCACCCCTGTTCCTGCTTAATAGTACTTCTGTGAGTCATTGAGCTGACGAGCTCGTTGATGAAGCACCCGCATGCCTGTGAGAGGTACCTGATCTGAGAAAGATATTGGCAGCCTACTCAGCAAACCTCACATTTGAAAGACTGTAATCTCTACTGATGATGGTTAAAGAAGCAGAAACACGTGTATAGAGATCAGCACTATTTGCGCCAACTGTGGCAAAACACTCGAACACTCTTGAAGCCAGCAAGTAACTGAAACTGCATTTACCACAACTCTAGGGATGAACCTTGCTGGGAACTGATGAGGTGTGCTCCCACCCCTGTTCCTGTTTAATAGTACTCCCGTGAGTCATTGAGCTGACGAGCTCGTGAATGAAGCACCCGCATGCCTGTGAGAGGTACCTGACCTGAGAAAGATGTTGGCAGCCTACTCAGCAAACCCCAAATTTCAAAGACTGTAATCTCTGCTGATGATGGTTAAAGAACCAGAATCACGTGTCTAGAGATCAGCACTATCTGCGCCAACTGTGGCGAAACACTCGAACACTCTTGAAGGAAGCAAGTAACTGAAACTGCATTTACCACAATGCCACGGGCGAACCTTGCTGGTAGGTGAAGCGGTGTGCTCCCACCCCTGTTCCTGTTTAAAAGTACTTCTGTGAGTCATTGAACTGATGAGCTCGTGGATGAAGCACCCGCATGCCTGTGAGAGGTACCTGACCTGAGAAAGATGTTGGCAGCCTACTCAGCAAACCCCAAATTTGAAAGACTGTAATCTCTACTGATGATGGTTAAAGAACCGGAAACACGTGTCTAGAGATCAGCACCATCTGCGCAAACTGTGGTGAAACACTCGAACACTCTTGAAGCAAACAAGTAACTGAAACTGCATTTACCACAATGCCAGGGGTGAACCTTGCTGTGAGGTGAAGCGGTGTGCTCCCACCCCTGTTCCTGTTTAATAGTACTCCCGTGAGTCATTGAGCTGACGAGCTCATGGATGAAGCACCCGCATGCCTGTGAGAGACACCTGACCTGAGAAAGATGTTGGCAGCATACTCAGCAAACCCCAGATTTAAAAGACTGTAATCTCTACTGTTGACGGTTAAAATACCAGAAACACGTGTCTAGAGATCAGCACTATCTGCTCCAACTGTGGCGAAACACTCGAACACTATTGAAGCAAGCAAGTAACTGAAACTGCATTTACCACAATGCCAGGGGCGAACCTTGCTGGGAGGTGAAGCGGTGTGCTCCCACCCCTGTTCCTGCTTAATAGTACTTCTGTGAGTCATTGAGCTGACGAGCTGGTGGATGAAGCACCCGCATGCCTGTGAGAGGTACCTGACCTGAGAAATATGTTGGCAGCCTACTCAGCAAACCCCAAATTTGAAAGACTGTAATCTCTACTTCTGACGGTTAAAGAACCAGAAACACATTTCTAGAGATAAGCACTATCTGTGTCAACTGTGCGGAAACACTTGAACACTCTTGAAGCAAGCAAGTAACTGAAACTGCATTTACCACAATGCCAGGGGCGAACCGTGCTGGGAGGTGAAGCGGTGTGCTCCCACCCCTGTTCCTGCTTAATAGTACTTCTGTGAGTCATTGAGCTGACGAGCTGGTGGATGAAGCACCCGCATGCCTGTGAGAGGTACCTGACCTGAGAAATATGTTGGCAGCCTACTCAGCAAACCCCAAATTTGAAAGACTGTAATCTCTACTGATGACGGTTAAAGAACCAGAAACCCGTGTCTAGAGATCAGCATCATCTACGCCAACTGTGGTGAAACACTCGAACACTCTTGAAGCAAGCAAGTAACTGAAACTGCATTTACCACAATGCCAGGGGTGAACCTTGCTGGGAGGTGAAGTGGTGTGCTCCCACCCCTGTTCCTGTTTAATAGTACTTCCGTGAGTCATTGAGCTGACGAGCTCATGGATGAAGCACCCGCATGCCTGTGAGAGGTACCTGACCTGAGAAACATGTTGGCAGCCTACTCAGCAAACCCAAATTTGAAAGACTGTAATCTCTACTGATGACGGTTAAAGAACCAGAAACCCGTGTCTAGAGATCAGCATCATCTACGCCAACTGTGGTGAAACACTCGAACACTCTTGAAGCAAGCAAGTAACTGAAACTGCATTTACCACAATGCCAGGGGTGAACCTTGCTGGGAGGTGAAGTGGTGTGCTCCCACCCCTGTTCCTGTTTAATAGTACTTCCGTGAGTCATTGAGCTGACGAGTTCGTGGATGAAGCACCTGCATGCCTGTGAGAGGTACCTGACCTGAGAAAGATGTTGGCAGCCTACTCAGCAAACCCCAAATTTCGCAGAGTGTAATCTCTACTGATGACGATTAAAGAACCGGAAACACGTGTCTAGAGATCAGCACTATCTGTGCCAACTGTGGCAAAACACTCGAACACTCTTGAAGCAAGCAAGTAACTGATACTGCATTTACCACAATGCCAGGGGCGAACCTTGCTGGGAGGTGAAGCGGTGTGCTCCCACCCATGTTCCTACTTAATAGTACTCCCGTGAGTCATTGAGCTGACGAGCTGGGGGATGAAGCACCCGCATGCCTGTGAGAGGTACCTGACCTGAGAAAGATGTTGGCAGCCTACTCAGCAAACCCCAAATTTGAAAGACTGTAATCTCTACTGATGATGGTTAAAGAACTAGAAACACGTGTCTAGAGATCAGCACCATCTGCGCAAACTGTGGTGAAACACTCGAACACTCTTGAAGCAAACAAGTAACTGAAACTCCATTTAGCACAATGCCAGGGGTGAAGCTTGCTGTGAGGTGAAGCAGTGTGCTCCCACCCCTGTTCCTGTTTAATAGTACTCCCGTGAGTCATTGAGCTGACGAGCTCGTGGATGAAGCACCCGCATACCTGTGAGAGGTACCTGACCTGAGAAAGATGTTGGCAGCATACTCAGCAAACCCCACATTTGAAAGACTGTAATCTCTACTGTTGACGGTTAAAATACCAGAAACACGAATCTAGAGATCAGCACTATCTGCTCCAACTGTGGCGAAACACTCGAACACTCTTGAAGCAAGCAAGTAACTGAAACTGCATTTACCACAATGCCAGGGGCGAACCTTGCTGGGAGGTGAAGCGGTGTGCTCCCACCCCTGTTCCTGCTTAATAGTACTTCTGTGAGTCATTGAGCTGACGAGCTGGTGGATGAAGCACCCGCAAGCCTGTGAGAGGTACCTGACCTGAGAAATATGTTGGCAGCCTACTCAGCAAACCCCAAATTTGAAAGACTGTAATCTCTACTGATGACGGTTAAAGAACCAGAAACACATTTCTAGAGATCAGCACTATCTGCGTCAACTGTGCGGAAACACTTGAACACTCTTGAAGCAAGCAAGTAACTGAAACTGCATTTACCACAATGCCAGGGGCGAACCGTGCTGGGAGGTGAAGCGGTGTGCTAGCACCCCTGTTCCTGTTTAATAGTACTCCCATGAGTTATTGAGCTGACGAGCTCATGGATGAAGCACCCGCATGCCTGTGAGAGGTACCTGACCTGAGAAACATGTTGGCAGCCTTCTCAGCAAACCCCACATTTGAGAGACTGTAATCTGTACTGATGACGGTTAAAGAACCAGAAAGATGTGTCTAGAGATCAGCACTATCTGCGCCAACTGTGGCAAAACAGTCGAACACTCTTGAAGCAAGCAAGTAACTGAAACTGCATTTACCACAATGCCAGGGGCGAACCTTGCTGGGAGGTGAAGCGGTGTGCTCCCACCCCTGTTCCTGTTTAAAAGTACATCCGTGAGTCATTGAACTGACGAGCTTATGGATGAAGCACCCGCATGCCTGTGAGAGGTACCTAACCTGAGAAAGATGTTGGCAGCCTACTCAGCAAACCCAAATTTGAAAGACTGTAATCTCTACTGATGACGGTTAAAGAACCAGAAACCCGTGTCTAGAGATCAGCATCATCTACGCCAACTGTGGTGAAACACTCGAACACTCTTGAAGCAAGCAAGTAACTGAAACTGCATTTACCACAATGCCAGGGGCGAACCTTGCTGGGAGGTGAAGTGGTGTGCTCCCACCCCTGTTCCTGTTTAATAGTTTTCCCGTGAGTCATTGAGCTGACGAGCTCGTTGATGAAGCACCCGCATGCCTGTGAGAGGTACCTGATCTGAGAAAGATATTGGCAGCCTACTCAGCAAACCTCACATTTGAAAGACTGTAATCTCTACTGATGATGGTTAAAGAAGCAGAAACACGTGTCTAGAGATCAGCACTATTTGCGCCAACTGTGGCAAAACACTCGAACACTCTTGAAGCCAGCAAGTAACTGAAACTGCATTTACCACAACGCCAGGGATGAACCTTGCTGGGAACTGATGAGGTGTGCTCCCACCCCTGTTCCTGTTTAATAGTACTCCCGTGAGTCATTGAGCTGACGAGCTTGTGAATGAAGCACCGGCATGCCTGTGAGAGGTACCTGACCTGAGAAAGATGTTGGCAGCCTACTCAGCAAACCCCAAATTTCAAAGACTGTAATCTCTGCTGATGATGGTTAAAGAACCAGAAACACGTGTCTAGAGATCAGCACTATCTGCGCCAACTGTGACGAAACACTCGAACACTCTTGAAGGAAGCAAGTAACTGAAACTGCATTTACCACAATGCCACGGGCGAACCTTGCTGGGAGGTGAAGCGGTGTGCTCCCACCCCTGTTCCTGTTTAAAAGTACTTCTGTGAGTCATTGAACTGACGAGCTCGTGGATGAAGCACCCGCATGCCTGTGAGAGGTACCTGACCTGAGAAAGATGTTGGCAGCCTACTCAGCAAATTCCAAATTTGAAAGACTGTAATCTCTACTGATGATGGTTAAAGAACCAGAAACACGTGTCTAGAGATCAGCACCATCTGCGCCAACTGTGGTGAAACACTTGAACACTCTTGAAGCAAGCAAGTAACTGAAACTCCATTTACCAAAATGCCAGGGGTGAACCTTGCTGTGAGGTGAAGCGGTGTGCTCCCACCCCTGTTCCTGTTTAATAGTACTCTTGTAAGTCATTGAGCTGACGAGCTCATGGATGAAGCACCCGCATGCCTGTGAGAGGTACCTGACCTGAGAAAGATGTTGGCAGCATACTCAGCAAACCCCAGATTTAAAAGACTGTAATCTCTACTGTTGACGGTTAAAATACCAGAAACACGTGTCTAGAGATCAGCACTATCTGCTCCAACTGTGGCAAAACACTCGAACACTATTGAAGCAAGCAAGTAACTGAAACTGCATTTACCACAATGCCAGGGGCGAACCTTGCTGGGAGGTGAAGCGGTGTGCTCCCACCCCTGTTCCTGCTTAATAGTACTTCTGTGAGTCATTGAGCTGACGAGCTGGTGGATGAAGCACCCGCAAGCCTGTGAGAGGTACCTGACCTGAGAAATATGTTGGCAGCCTACTCAGCAAACCCCAAATTTGAAAGACTGTAATCTCTACTGATGACGGTTAAAGAACCAGAAACACATTTCTAGAGATCAGCACTATCTGCGTCAACTGTGCGGAAACACTTGAACACTCTTGAAGCAAGCAAGTAACTGAAACTGCATTTACCACAATGCAAGGGGCGAACCGTGCTGGGAGGTGAAGCGGTGTGCTAGCACCCCTGTTCCTGTTTAATAGTACTCCCATGAGTTATTGAGCTGACGAGCTCATGGATGAAGCACCCGCATGCCTGTGAGAGGTACCTGACCTGAGAAACATGTTGGCAGCCTTCTCAGCAAACCCCACATTTGAGAGACTGTAATCTGTACTGATGACGGTTAAAGAACCAGAAAGATGTGTCTAGAGATCAGCACTATCTGCGCCAACTGTGGCAAAACACTCGAACACTCTTGAAGCAAGCAAGTAACTGAAACTGCATTTACCAAAATGCCAGGGGCGAACCTTGCTGGGAGGTGAAGCGGTGTGCTCCCACCCCTGTTCCTGTTTAAAAGTACATCCGTGAGTCATTGAACTGACGAGCTTATGGATGAAGCACCCGCATGCCTGTGAGAGGTACCTAACCTGAGAAAGATGTTGGCAGCCTACTCAGCAAACCCAAATTTGAAAGACTGTAATCTCTACTGATGACGGTTAAAGAACCAGAAACCCGTGTCTAGAGATCAGCATCATCTACGCCAACTGTGGTGAAACACTCGAACACTCTTGAAGCCAGCAAGTAACTGAAACTGCATTTACCACAACGCCAGGGATGAACCTTGCTGGGAACTGATGAGGTGTGCTCCCACCCCTGTTCCTGTTTAATAGTACTCCCGTGAGTCATTGAGCTGACGAGCTTGTGAATGAAGCACCGGCATGCCTGTGAGAGGTACCTGACCTGAGAAAGATGTTGGCAGCCTACTCAGCAAACCCCAAATTTCAAAGACTGTAATCTCTGCTGATGATGGTTAAAGAACCAGAAACACGTGTCTAGAGATCAGCACTATCTGCGCCAACTGTGACGAAACACTCGAACACTCTTGAAGGAAGCAAGTAACTGAAACTGCATTTACCACAATGCCACGGGCGAACCTTGCTGGGAGGTGAAGCGGTGTGCTCCCACCCCTGTTCCTGTTTAATAGTACTCCCGTGAGTCATTGAGCTGACGAGCTTGTGAATGAAGCACCGGCATGCCTGTGAGAGGTACCTGACCTGAGAAAGATGTTGGCAGCCTACTCAGCAAACCCCAAATTTGAAAGACTGTAATCTCTACTGATGATGGTTAAAGAACCAGAAACACGTGTCTAGAGATCAGCACCATCTGCGCCAACTGTGGTGAAACACTTGAACACTCTTGAAGCAAGCAAGTAACTGAAACTCCATTTACCAAAATGCCAGGGGTGAACCTTGCTGTGAGGTGAAGCGGTGTGCTCCCACCCCTGTTCCTGTTTAATAGTACTCTTGTAAGTCATTGAGCTGACGAGCTCATGGATGAAGCACCCGCATGCCTGTGAGAGGTACCTGACCTGAGAAAGATGTTGGCAGCATACTCAGCAAACCCCAGATTTAAAAGACTGTAATCTCTACTGTTGACGGTTAAAATACCAGAAACACGTGTCTAGAGATCAGCACTATCTGCTCCAACTGTGGCAAAACACTCGAACACTATTGAAGCAAGCAAGTAACTGAAACTGCATTTACCACAATGCCAGGGGCGAACCTTGCTGGGAGGTGAAGCGGTGTGCTCCCACCCCTGTTCCTGCTTAATAGTACTTCTGTGAGTCATTGAGCTGACGAGCTGGTGGATGAAGCACCCGCATGCCTGTGAGAGGTACCTGACCTGAGAAATATGTTGGCAGCCTACTCAGCAAACCCCAAATTTGAAAGACTGTAATCTCTACTGATGACAGTTAAAGAACCAGAAACACATTTCTAGAGATCAGCACTATCTGCGTCAACTGTGCGGAAACACTTGAACACTCTTGAAGCAAGCAAGTAACTGAAACTGCATTTACCACAATGCCAGGGGCGAACCGTGCTGGGAGGTGAAGCGGTGTGCTCCCACCCCTGTTCCTGTTTAATAGTACTCCCATGAGTTATTGAGCTGACGAGCTCATGGATGAAGCACCCGCATGCCTGTGAGAGGTACCTGACCTGAGAAATATGTTGGCAGCCTACTCAGCAAACCCCAAATTTGAAAGACTGTAATCTCTACTGATGACAGTTAAAGAATCAGAAACATGTGTCTAGAGATCAGCACTATCTGCGCCAACTGTGGCAAAACACTCGAACACTCTTGAAGCAAGCAAGTAACTGAAACTGCATTTACCAAAATGCCAGGGGCGAACCTTGCTGGGAGGTGAAGCGGTGAGCTCCCACCCCTGTTCCTGTTTAAAAGTACATCCGTGAGTCATTGAACTGACGAGCTTGTGGATGAAGCACCCGCATGCCTGTGAGAGGTACCTGACCTGAGAAACATGATGGCAGCCTACTCAGCAAACCCAAATTTGAAAGACTGTAATCTCTACTGATGACGGTTAAAGAACCAGAAACCTGTGTCTAGAGATCAGCATCATCTACGCCAACTGTGGTGAAACACTCGAACACTCTTGAAGCAAGCAAGTAACTGAAACTGCATTTACCACAATGCCAGGGGCGAACCTTGCTGGGAGGTGAAGTGGTGTGCTCCCACCCCTGTTCCTGTTTAATAGTACTTCCGTGAGTCATTGAGCTGACGAGTTCGTGGATGAAGCACCTGCATGCCTGTGAGAGGTACATGACCTGAGAAAGATGTTGGCAGCCTACTCAGCAAACCCCAAATTTCAAAGAGTGTAATCTCTACTGATGACGATTAAAGAACCGGAAACACGTGTCTAGAGATCAGCACTATCTGTGCCAACTGTGGCAAAACACTCGAACACTCTTGAAGCAAGCAAGTAACTGATACTGCATTTACCACAATGCCAGGGGCGAACCTTGCTGGGAGGTGAAGCGGTGTGCTCCCACCCATGTTCCTGCTTAATAGTACTCCCGTGAGTCATTGAGCTGGCGAGCTGGTGGATGAAGCACCCGCATGCCTGTTAGAGGTACCTGACCTGAGAAAGATGTTGGCAGCCTACTCAGCAAACCCCAAATTTGAAAGACTGTAATCTCTACTGATGATGGTTAAAGAACCGGAAACACGTGTCTAGAGATCAGCACCATCTGCGCAAACTGTGGTGAAACACTCGAACACTCTTGAAGCAAACAAGTAACTGAAACTCCATTTAGCACAATGCCAGGGGTGAAGCTTGCTGTGAGGTGAAGCGGTGTGCTCCCACCCCTGTTCCTGTTTCATAGTACTCCCGTGAGTCATTGAGCTGACGAGCTCGTGGATGAAGAACCCGCATACCTGTGAGAGGTACCTGACCTGAGAAAGATGTTGGCAGCATACTCAGCAAACCCCACATTTGAAAGACTGTAATCTCTACTGTTGACGGTTAAAATACCAGAAACACGTGTCTAGAGATCAGCACTATCTGCTCCAATTGTGGCGAAACACTCGAACACTCTCGAAGCAAGCAAGTAACTGAAACTGCATTTACCACAATGCCAGGGGCGAACCTTGCTGGGAGGTGAAGCGGTGTGCTCCCACCCCTGTTCCTGCTTAATAGTACTTCTGTGAGTCATTGAGCTGACGAGCTGGTGGATGAAGCACCCGCATGCCTGTGAGAGGTACCTGACCTGAGAAATATGTTGGCAGCCTACTCAGCAAACCCCAAATTTGAAAGACTGTAATCTCTACTGATGACGGTTAAAGAACCAGAAACACATTTCTAGAGATCAGCACTATCTGCGTCAACTGTGCGGAAACACTTGAACACTCTTGAAGCAAGCAAGTAACTGAAACTG
Source organism: Triturus cristatus (assembly GCF_964204655.1). Lineage (NCBI taxonomy): Eukaryota > Metazoa > Chordata > Amphibia > Caudata > Salamandridae > Triturus > Triturus cristatus. Next base: position 736,142,456 of record NC_140593.1, read on the forward strand.
CATTTACCACAATGCCAGGGGCGAACCGTGCTGGGAGGTGAAGCGGTGTGCTCCCACCCCTGTTCCTGTTTAATAGTACTCCCATGAGTTATTGAGCTGACGAGCTCATGGATGAAGCACCCGCATGCCTGTGAGAGGTACCTGACCTGAGAAACATGTTGGCAGCCTTCTCAGCAAACCCCACATTTGAGAGACTGTAATCTGTACTGATGACGGTTAAAGAACCAGAAACATGTGTCTAGAGATCAGCACTATCTGCGCCAACTGTGGCAAAACACTCGAACACTCTTGAAGCAAGCAAGTAACTGAAACTGCATTTACCAAAATGCCAGGGGCGAACCTTGCTGGGAGAAGAAGCGGTGTGCTCCCACCCCTGTTCCTGTTTAAAAGTACATCCGTGAGTCATTGAACTGACGAGCTTGTGGATGAAGCACCCGCATGCCTGTGAGAGGTACCTAACCTGAGAAAGATGTTGGCAGCCTACTCAGCAAACCCAAATTTGAAAGACTGTAATCTCTACTGATGACGGTTAAAGAACAAGAAACCCGTGTCTAGAGATCAGCATCATCTACGCCAACTGTGGTGAAACACTCGAACACTCTTGAGGCAAGCAAGTAACTGAAACTGCATTTACCACAATGCCAGGGGCGAACCTTGCTGGGAGGTGAAGTGGTGTGCTCCCACCCCTGTTCCTGTTTAATAGTACTTCCGTGAGTCATTGAGCTGACGAGTTCGTGGATGAAGCACCTGCATGCCTGTGGGAGGTACCTGACCTGAGAAAGATGTTGGCAGCCTACTCAGCAAACCCCAAATTTCAAAGAGTGTAATCTCTACTGATGACGATTAAAGAACCGGAAACACGTGTCTAGAGATCAGCACCATCTGCGCAAACTGTGGTGAAACACTCGAACACTCTTGAAGCAAACAAGTAACTGAAACTCCATATAGCACAATGCCAGGGGTGAAGCTTGCTGTGAGGTGAAGCGGTGGGCTCCCACCCCTGTTCCTGTTTAATAGTACTCCCGTGAGTCATTGAGCTGACGAGCTCGTGGATGAAGCACCCGCATACCTGTGAGAGGTACCTGACCTGAGAAAGATGTTGGCAGCATACTCAGCAAACCCCACATTTGAAAGACTGCAATCTCTACTGTTGACGGTTAAAATACCAGAAACACGTGTCTAGAGATCAGCACTATCTGCTCCAACTGTGGCGAAACACTCGAACACTCTTGAAGCAAGCAAGTAACTGAAACTGCATTTACCAAAATGCCTTGTGCGAACCTTGCTGGGAGGTGAAGCGGTGTGCTCCCACCCCTGTTCCTGTTTAAAAGTACATCCGTGAGTCATTGAACTGACGAGCTTGTGGATGAAGCACCCACATGCCTGTGAGAGGTACCTGACCTGAGAAAGATGTTGGCAGCCTGCTCAGCAAACCCAAATTTGAAAGACTGTAATCTCTACTGATGACGGTTAAAGAACCAGAAACACATGTCTAGAGATCAGCACTATCTACACCAACTTTGGCGAAACACTTGAACACTCTTGAAGCAAGCAAGTAACCGAAACTGTATTTACCACAATGCCAGGGGCAAGCCTTGCTGGCAGGTGAAGCGGTGTGCTCCCACCCCTGTTTCTGTTTAATAGTACTCCCTTGAGTCATTGAGCTGACGAGCTCATGGATGAAGAACCCACATGCCTGTGAGAGGTAACTGACCTGAGAAAGATGTTGGCAGCCTACTCAGCAAACCCCGAATTTGAAAGACTGTAATCTCTACTGATGACGGTTAAAGAACCAGAAACACGTGTCTAGAGATCAGCACTATTTGCGCCAACTGTGGCGAAACACTTGAACAATCTTGAAACTAGCAAGTAATCGAAACTGCATTTACCACAATGCCAGGGGTGAACCTTGCTGGGAGGTGAAGTGGTGTGCTCCCACCCCTGTTCCTGTTTAATAGTTTTCCCGTGAGTCATTGAGCTGACGAGCTCGTTGATGAAGCACCCACATGCCTCTGAGAGGTACCTGATCTGAGAAAGATGTTGGCAGCCTACTCAGCAAACCTCACATTTGAAAGACTGTAATCTCTACTGATGATGGTTAAAGAAGCAGAAACACGTGTCTAGAGATCAGCACTATTTGTGCCAACTGTGGCAAAACATTCGAACACTCTTGAAGCCAGCAAGTAACTGAAACTGCATTTACCACAATGCCAGGGGCGAACCTTGCTGGGAGGTGAAGTGGTGTGCTCCCACCCCTGTTCCTGTTTAATAGTACTTCCGTGAGTCATTGAGCTGACGAGTTCGTGGATGAAGCACCTGCATGCCTGTGAGAGGTACATGACCTGAGAAAGATGTTGGCAGCCTACTCAGCAAACCCCAAATTTCAAAGAGTGTAATCTCTACTGATGACGATTAAAGAACCGGAAACACGTGTCTAGAGATCAGCACTATCTGTGCCAACTGTGGCAAAACACTCGAACACTCTTGAAGCAAGCAAGTAACTGATACTGCATTTACCACAATGCCAGGGGCGAACCTTGCTGGGAGGTGAAGCGGTGTGCTCCCACCCATGTTCCTGCTTAATAGTACTCCCGTGAGTCATTGAGCTGGCGAGCTGGTGGATGAAGCACCCGCATGCCTGTTAGAGGTACCTGACCTGAGAAAGATGTTGGCAGCCTACTCAGCAAACCCCAAATTTGAAAGACTGTAATCTCTACTGATGATGGTTAAAGAACCGGAAACACGTGTCTAGAGATCAGCACCATCTGCGCAAACTGTGGTGAAACACTCGAACACTCTTGAAGCAAACAAGTAACTGAAACTCCATTTAGCACAATGCCAGGGGTGAAGCTTGCTGTGAGGTGAAGCGGTGTGCTCCCACCCCTGTTCCTGTTTCATAGTACTCCCGTGAGTCATTGAGCTGACGAGCTCGTGGATGAAGAACCCGCATACCTGTGAGAGGTACCTGACCTGAGAAAGATGTTGGCAGCATACTCAGCAAACCCCACATTTGAAAGACTGTAATCTCTACTGTTGACGGTTAAAATACCAGAAACACGTGTCTAGAGATCAGCACTATCTGCTCCAATTGTGGCGAAACACTCGAACACTCTCGAAGCAAGCAAGTAACTGAAACTGCATTTACCACAATGCCAGGGGCGAACCTTGCTGGGAGGTGAAGCGGTGTGCTCCCACCCCTGTTCCTGCTTAATAGTACTTCTGTGAGTCATTGAGCTGACGAGCTGGTGGATGAAGCACCCGCATGCCTGTGAGAGGTACCTGACCTGAGAAATATGTTGGCAGCCTACTCAGCAAACCCCAAATTTGAAAGACTGTAATCTCTACTGATGACGGTTAAAGAACCAGAAACACATTTCTAGAGATCAGCACTATCTGCGTCAACTGTGCGGAAACACTTGAACACTCTTGAAGCAAGCAAGTAACTGAAACTGCATTTACCACAATGCCAGGGGCGAACCGTGCTGGGAGGTGAAGCGGTGTGCTCCCACCCCTGTTCCTGTTTAATAGTACTCCCATGAGTTATTGAGCTGACGAGCTCATGGATGAAGCACCCGCATGCCTGTGAGAGGTACCTGACCTGAGAAACATGTTGGCAGCCTTCTCAGCAAACCCCACATTTGAGAGACTGTAATCTGTACTGATGACGGTTAAAGAACCAGAAACATGTGTCTAGAGATCAGCACTATCTGCGCCAACTGTGGCAAAACACTCGAACACTCTTGAAGCAAGCAAGTAACTGAAACTGCATTTACCAAAATGCCAGGGGCGAACCTTGCTGGGAGAAGAAGCGGTGTGCTCCCACCCCTGTTCCTGTTTAAAAGTACATCCGTGAGTCATTGAACTGACGAGCTTGTGGATGAAGCACCCGCATGCCTGTGAGAGGTACCTAACCTGAGAAAGATGTTGGCAGCCTACTCAGCAAACCCAAATTTGAAAGACTGTAATCTCTACTGATGACGGTTAAAGAACAAGAAACCCGTGTCTAGAGATCAGCATCATCTACGCCAACTGTGGTGAAACACTCGAACACTCTTGAGGCAAGCAAGTAACTGAAACTGCATTTACCACAATGCCAGGGGCGAACCTTGCTGGGAGGTGAAGTGGTGTGCTCCCACCCCTGTTCCTGTTTAATAGTACTTCCGTGAGTCATTGAGCTGACGAGTTCGTGGATGAAGCACCTGCATGCCTGTGGGAGGTACCTGACCTGAGAAAGATGTTGGCAGCCTACTCAGCAAACCCCAAATTTCAAAGAGTGTAATCTCTACTGATGACGATTAAAGAACCGGAAACACGTGTCTAGAGATCAGCACCATCTGCGCAAACTGTGGTGAAACACTCGAACACTCTTGAAGCAAACAAGTAACTGAAACTCCATATAGCACAATGCCAGGGGTGAAGCTTGCTGTGAGGTGAAGCGGTGGGCTCCCACCCCTGTTCCTGTTTAATAGTACTCCCGTGAGTCATTGAGCTGACGAGCTCGTGGATGAAGCACCCGCATACCTGTGAGAGGTACCTGACCTGAGAAAGATGTTGGCAGCATACTCAGCAAACCCCACATTTGAAAGACTGCAATCTCTACTGTTGACGGTTAAAATACCAGAAACACGTGTCTAGAGATCAGCACTATCTGCTCCAACTGTGGCGAAACACTCGAACACTCTTGAAGCAAGCAAGTAACTGAAACTGCATTTACCAAAATGCCTTGTGCGAACCTTGCTGGGAGGTGAAGCGGTGTGCTCCCACCCCTGTTCCTGTTTAAAAGTACATCCGTGAGTCATTGAACTGACGAGCTTGTGGATGAAGCACCCACATGCCTGTGAGAGGTACCTGACCTGAGAAAGATGTTGGCAGCCTGCTCAGCAAACCCAAATTTGAAAGACTGTAATCTCTACTGATGACGGTTAAAGAACCAGAAACACATGTCTAGAGATCAGCACTATCTACACCAACTTTGGCGAAACACTTGAACACTCTTGAAGCAAGCAAGTAACCGAAACTGTATTTACCACAATGCCAGGGGCAAGCCTTGCTGGCAGGTGAAGCGGTGTGCTCCCACCCCTGTTTCTGTTTAATAGTACTCCCTTGAGTCATTGAGCTGACGAGCTCATGGATGAAGAACCCACATGCCTGTGAGAGGTAACTGACCTGAGAAAGATGTTGGCAGCCTACTCAGCAAACCCCGAATTTGAAAGACTGTAATCTCTACTGATGACGGTTAAAGAACCAGAAACACGTGTCTAGAGATCAGCACTATTTGCGCCAACTGTGGCGAAACACTTGAACAATCTTGAAACTAGCAAGTAATCGAAACTGCATTTACCACAATGCCAGGGGTGAACCTTGCTGGGAGGTGAAGTGGTGTGCTCCCACCCCTGTTCCTGTTTAATAGTTTTCCCGTGAGTCATTGAGCTGACGAGCTCGTTGATGAAGCACCCACATGCCTCTGAGAGGTACCTGATCTGAGAAAGATGTTGGCAGCCTACTCAGCAAACCTCACATTTGAAAGACTGTAATCTCTACTGATGATGGTTAAAGAAGCAGAAACACGTGTCTAGAGATCAGCACTATTTGTGCCAACTGTGGCAAAACATTCGAACACTCTTGAAGCCAGCAAGTAACTGAAACTGCATTTACCACAACGCCAGGGGTGAACCTTGCTGGGAACTGATGAGGTGTGCTCCCACCCCTGTTCCTGTTTAATAGTATTCCCGTGAGTCATTGAGCTGACGAGCTCGTGAATGACCCACCCGCATGCCTGTGAGAGGTACCTGACCTAAGAAAGATGTTGGCCGCCTACTCAGCAAACCCCAAATTTCAAAGACTGTAATCTCTACTGATGATGGTTAAAGAACCAGAAACACGTGTCTAGAGATCAGCACTATCTGCGCCAACTGTGGCGAAACACTCGAACACTCTTGAAGGAAGCAAGTAACTGAAACTGCATTTACCACAATGCCAGGGGCGAACCTTGCTGGGAGGTGAAGCGGTGTTCTCCCACCCCTGTTCCTGTTTAATAGTTTTCCCGTTAGTCATTGAGCTGACGAGCTCGTTGATGAAGCACCCGCATGCCTGTGAGAGGTACCTGATCTGAGAAAGATGTTGGCAGCCTACTAAAACCTCAAATTTGAAAGACTGTAATCTCTACTGATGATGGTTAAAGAAGCAGAAACCTGTGTCTAGAGATCAGCACTATTTGCGCCAACTGTGGCAAAACACTCGAACACTCTTGAAGCCAGCAAGTAACTGAAACTGCATTTACCACAACGCAAAGGGTGAACCTTGCTGGGAACTGATGAGGTGTGCTCCCACCCCTGTTCCTGTTTAATAGTACTCCCGTGAGTCATTGAGCTGACAAGCTCGAGAATGAAGCACCCGCATGCCTCTGAGAGGTACCTGACCTGAGAAAGATGTTGGCAGCCTGCTCAGCAAACCCCAAATTTGAAAGACTGTAATCTCTACTGATGATGGTTAAAGAACCAGAAACACGTGTCTAGAGATCAGCACTATCTGCTCCAACTGTGGCGAAACACTCGAACACTCTTGAAGCAAGCAAGTAACTGAAACTGCATTTACAAAAATGCTGGGGGCGAACCTTGCTGGGAGGTGAAGCGGTGTGCTCCCACCCCTGTTCCTGTTTAAAAGTACTTCCGTGAGTCATTGAACTGACGAGCTCGTGGATGAAGCCCCCGCATGCCTGTGAGAGGTACCTGACCTGAGAAAGATGTTGGCAGCCTACTCAGCAGACCCCAAATTTGAAAGACTGTAATCTCTACTGATGACGGTTAAAGAACCAGAAGCACGTGTCTAGAGATCAGCACTATCTGCGCCAACTGTGCGGAAACACTCGAACTCTCTTGAAGCAAGCAAGTAACTGAAACTGCATTTACCAAAATGCCAGGGGCGAACCTTGCTGGGAGGTGAAGCGGTGTGCTCCCACCCCTGTTCCTGCTTAATAGTATTTCTGTGAGTCATTGAGCTGACAAGGTCGTGGATGATGCACCCGCATTCCTGTGAGAGGTACCTGACCTGAGAAAGATGTTGGCAGCCTACTCAGCAAACCCCAAATTTGAAATACTGTAATCTCTACTGATGACGGTTAAAGAACCAGAAACACATGTCTAGAGATCAGCACTATCTGTGCCAACTGTGGCGAAACACGCAAACACTCTTGAAGCAAGCAAGTAACTGAAACTGCATTTACCACAATGCCAGGGGCGTACCTTGCTGGTAGGTGAAGCGGTGTGCTCCCACCCCTGTTCCTGCTTAATAGTACTTCTGTGAGTCATTGAGCTGACGAGCTCGTGGATGAAGCACCCTCATGCCTGTGAGAGGTACCTGACCTGAGAAAGATGTTGGCAGCATACTCAGCAAACCCCAAATTTGAAAGACTGTAATCTCTACTGATGACGGTTAAAGAACCAGAAACACATGTCTAGAGATCAGCACTATCTGCGCCAACTGTGCGGAAACACTTGAACACTCTTGAAGCAAGCAAGTAACTGAAACTGCATTTACCACAATGCCAGGGGCGAACCTTGCTGGGCGGTGAAGCGGTGTGCTCCCACCCCTGTTCCTGCTTAATAGTATTTCTGTGAGTCATTGAGCTGACAAGCTCGTTGATGATGCACCCGCATTCCTGTGAGAGGTACCTGACCTGAGAAAGATGTTGGCAGCCTACTCAGCAAACCCCAAATTTCAAAGACTGTAATCTCTACTGATGATGGTTAAAGAACCAGAAACACGTGTCTAGAGATCAGCACTATCTGCTCCAATTGTGGCGAAAACACTCGAACACTCTTGAAGCAAGCAAGTAACTGAAACTGCATTTACCAAAAAGCCAGGGGCGAACCTTGCTGGGAGGTGAAGCGGTGTGCTCCCACCCCTGTTCCTGCTTAATAGTATTTCTGTGAGTCATTGAGCTGACAAGCTCGTGGATGATGCACCCGCATTCCTGTGAGAGGTACCTGACTTGAGAAAGATGTTGGCAGCCTACTCAGCAAACCCCAAATTTCAAAGACTGTAATCTCTACTGATGATGGTTAAAGAACCAGAAACACGTGTCTAGAGATCAGCACTATCTGCTCCAACTGTGGCGAAACACTCGAACACTCTTGAAGCAAGCAAGTAACTGAAACTGCATTTACCAAAATGCCAGGGGCGAACCTTGCTGGGAGGTGAAGCAGTGTGCTCCCACCCCTGTTCCTGTTTAAAAGTACTTCCGTGAGTCATTGAACTGACGAGCTCGTGGATGAAGCCCCCGCATGCCTGTGAGAGGTTCTTGACCTGAGAAAGATGTTGGCGGCCTACTCAGCAAACCCCAAATTTGAAAGACTGTAATCTCTACTGATGACGGTTAAAGAACCAGAAACACGTGTCTAGAGATCAGCACTATCTGCGCCAACTGTGCGGAAACACTTGAACACTCTTAAAGCAAGCAAGTAACTGAAACTGCATTTACCACAATGCCAGGGGCGAACCTTGCTGGGAGGTGAAGAGGTGTGTTCCCACCCCTGTTCCTGTTTAATAGTACTCCCATGAGTTATTGAGCTGACGAGCTCATGGATGAAGCACCCGCATGCCTGTGAGAGGTACCTGACCTGAGAAAGATGTTGGCAGCCTTCTCAGCAAACCCCACATTTGAAAGACTGTAATCTCTACTGATGACGGTTAAAGAACCAGAAACACGTGTCTAGAGATCAGCACCATCTGTGCAAACTGTGATGAAACACTCGAACACTCTTGAAGCAAACAAGTAACTGAAACTCCATTTAGCACAATGCCAGGGGTGAAGCTTGCTGTGAGGTGAAGCGGTGTGCTTCCACCCCTGTTCCTGTTTAATAGTCCTCCCGTGAGTCATTCGGCTGACGAGCTCGTGGATGAAGCACCTGCATACCTGTGAGAGGTACCTGACCTGAGAAAGATGTTGGCAGCATACTCAGCAAACCCCACATTTGAAAGACTGTAATCTCTACTGTTGACGGTTAAAATACCAGAAACACGTGTCTAGAGATCAGCACTATCTGCTCCAACTGTGGCGAAACACTCGAACACTCTTGAAGCAAGCAAGTAACTGAAACTGCATTTACCACAATGCCAGGGCCGAACCTTGCTGGGAGGTGAAGCGGTGTGCTCCCACCCCTGTTTCTGTTTAATAGTTCTCCCATGAGTTATTGAGCTGACGAGCTCATGGATGAAGCACCCGCATGCCTGTGAGAGATACCTGACCTGAGAAAGATGTTGGCAGCCTTCTCAGCAAACCCCACATTTGAAAGACTGTAATCTCTACTGATGACGGTTAAAGAACCAGAAACATTTGTCTAGAGATCAGCACTATCTGCGCCAACTGTGGCAAAACACTCGAACACTCTTGAAGCAAGCAAGTAACTGAAACTGCATTTACCAAAATGCCTTGTGCGAACCTTGCTGGGAGGTGAAGCGGTGTGCTCCCACCCCTGTTTCTGTTTAATAGTACTCCCTTGAGTCATTGAGCTGACGAGCTCATGGATGAAGAACCCACATGCCTGTGAGAGGTAACTGACCTGAGAAAGATGTTGGCAGCCTACTCAGCAAACCCCGAATTTGAATGACTGTAATCGCTACTGATGACGGTTAAAGGACCAGAAACACGTGTCTAGAGATCAGCACTATTTGCGCCAACTGTGGCGAAACACTTGAACAATCTTGAAACTAGCAAGTAATCGAAACTGCATTTACCACAATGCCAGGGGTGAACCTTGCTGGGAGGTGAAGTAGTGTGCTCCCACCCCTGTTCCTGTTTAATAGTTTTCCCGTTAGTCATTGAGCTGACGAGCTCGTTGATGAAGCACCCGCATGCCTCTGAGAGGTACCTGATCTGAGAAAGATGTTGGCAGCCTACTCAGCAAACCTCACATTTGAAAGACTGTAATCTCTACTGATGATAGTTAAAGAAGCAGAAACACGTGTCTAGAGATCAGCACTATTTGTGCCAACTGTGGCAAAACATTCAAACACTCTTGAAGCCAGCAAGTAACTGAAACTGCATTTACCAAAACGCCAGGGGTGAACCTTGCTGGGAACTGATGAGGTGTGCTCCCACCCCTGTTCCTGTTTAATAGTACTCCCGTGAGTCATTGAGCTGACGAGCTCGTGAATGACGCACCCGCATGCCTGTGAGAGGTACCTGACCTGAGAAAGATGTTGGCAGCCTACTCAGCAAACCCCAAATTTCAAAGACTGTAATCTCTACTGATGATGGTTAAAGAACCAGAAACACGTGTCTAGAGATCAGCACTATCTGCGCCAACTGTGGCGAAACACTTGAACACTCTTGAAGGAAGCAAGTAACTGAAACTGCATTTACCACAATGCCAGGGGCGAACCTTGCTGGGAGGTGAAGCGGTGTGCTCCCACCCCTGTTTCTGTTTAATAGTACTCCCTTGAGTCATTGAGCTGACGAGCTCATGGATGAAGAACCCACATGCCTGTGAGAGGTAACTGACCTGAGAAAGATGTTGGCAGCCTACTCAGCAAACCCCGAATTTGAATGACTGTAATCGCTACTGATGACGGTTAAAGGACCAGAAACACGTGTCTAGAGATCAGCACTATTTGCGCCAACTGTGGCGAAACACTTGAACAATCTTGAAACTAGCAAGTAATCGAAACTGCATTTACCACAATGCCAGGGGTGAACCTTGCTGGGAGGTGAAGTGGTGTGCTCCCACCCCTGTTCCTGTTTAATAGTTTTCCCGTGAGTCATTGAGCTGACGAGCTCGTTGATGAAGCACCCGCATGCCTCTGAGAGGTACCTGATCTGAGAAAGATGTTGGCAGCCTACTCAGCAAACCTCACATTTGAAAGACTGTAATCTCTACTGATGATAGTTAAAGAAGCAGAAACACGTGTCTAGAGATCAGCACTATTTGTGCCAACTGTGGCAAAACATTCGAACACTCTTGAAGCCAGCAAGTAACTGAAACTGCATTTACCAAAACGCCAGGGGTGAACCTTGCTGGGAACTGATGAGGTGTGCTCCCACCCCTGTTCCTGTTTAATAGTACTCCCGTGAGTCATTGAGCTGACGAGCTCGTGAATGACGCACCCGCATGCCTGTGAGAGGTACCTGACCTGAGAAAGATGTTGGCAGCCTACTCAGCAAACCCCAAATTTCAAAGACTGTAATCTCTACTGATGATGGTTAAAGAACCAGAAACACGTGTCTAGAGATCAGCACTATCTGCGCCAACTGTGGCGAAACACTTGAACACTCTTGAAGGAAGCAAGTAACTGAAACTGCATTTACCACAATGCCAGGGGCGAACCTTGCTGGGAGGTGAAGCGGTGTGCTCCCACCCCTGTTCCTGTTTAATAGTTTTCCCGTTAGTCATTGAGCTGACGAGCTCGTTGATGAAGCACCCGCATGCCTGTGAGAGGTACCTGATCTGAGAAAGATGTTGGCAGCCTACTAAAACCTCAAATTTGAAAGACTGTAATCTCTACTGATGAAGGTTAAAGAAGCAGAAACCCGTGTCTAGAGATCAGCACTATTTGCGCCAACTGTGGCAAAACACTCGAACACTCTTGAAGCCAGCAAGTAACTGAAACTGCATTTACCACAACGCCAGGGGTGAACCTTGCTGGGAACTGATGAGGTGTGCTCCCACCCCTGTTCCTGTTTAATAGTACTCCCGTGAGTCATTGAGCTGACAAGCTCGTGAATGAAGCACCCGCATGCCTGTGAGAGGTACCTGACCTGAGAAAGATGTTGGCAGCCTACTCAGCAAACCCCAAATTTGAAAGACTGTAATCTCTACTGATGACGGTTAAAGAACCAGAAACACATGTCTAGAGATCAGCATCATCTACGCCAACTGTGGTGAAACACTCGAACACTTTTGAAGCAAGCAAGTAACTGAAACTGCAGTTACCACAATGCCAGGGGTGAACCTTGCTGGGAGGTGAAGTGGTGTGCTCCCACCCCTGTTCCTGTTTAATAGTACTCCTGTGAGTCATTGAGCTGACGAGCTCGGGGATGAAGCACCCGCATGCCTGTGAGAGGTACCTGACCTGAGAAAGATGTTGGCAGCCTACTCAGCAAACTCCAAATTTCAAAGACTGTAATCTCTACTGATGACGGTTAAAGAACCAGAAACACGTGTCTAGAGATCAGCACTATCTGCGCCAACTGCGGCGAAACACTTGAACAAGCAAGTAATCGAAACTGCATTTACCACAATGCCAGGGGTGAACCTTGCTGGGAGGTGAAGTGGTGTGCTCCCACCCCTGTTCATGTTTAATAGTTTTCCCGTGAGTCATTGAGCTGACGAGATCGTTGATGAAGCACCCGCATGCCTGTGAGAGGTACCTGACCTGAGAAAGATGTTGGCAGCCTACTCAGCAAACTCCAAATTTCAAAGACTGTAATCTCTACTGATGACGGTTAAAGAACCAGAAACACGTGTCTAGAGATCAGCACTATCTGCACCAACTTTGGAGAAACATTTGAACACTCTTGAAGCAAGCAAGTAACCAAAACTGTATTTACCACAATGCCAGGGGCAAGCCTTGCTGGGAGGTGAAGCGGTGTGCTCCCACCCCTGTTCCTGCTTAATAGTACTTCTGTGAGTCAGTGAGCTGACGAGCTCGTGGATGATGCACCCGCATTCCTGTGAGAGGTACCTGACCTGAGAAAGATGTTGGCAGCCTACTCAGGAAACCCCAAATTTCAAAGAATGTAATCTCTACTGATGATGGTTAAAGAACCAGAAACACGTGTCTAGAGATCAGCACTATCTGCTCCAACTGTGGCGAAACACTCGAACACTCTTGAAGCAAGCAAGTAACTGAAACTGCATTTACCAAAATGCCGGGGGCGAACCTTGCTGGGAGGTGAAGCGGTGTGCTCCCACCCCTGTTCCTGTTTAAAAGTACTTCCGTGAGTCATTGGACTGACGAGCTCGTGGATGAAGCCCACGCATGCCTGTGAGAGACACCTGACCTGAGAAAGATGTTGGCAGCCTACTCAGCAGACCCAAAATTTGAAAGACTGTAATCTCTACTGATGATGGTTAAAGAACCAGAAACACGTGTCTAGAGATAAGCACTATCTGCGCCAACTGTGCGGAAACACTCGAACACTCTTGAAGCAAGCAAGTAACTGAAACTGCATTTACCAAAATGCCAGGGGCGAACCTGGCTGGGAGGTGAAGCGGTGTGCTCCCACCCCTGTTCCTGCTTAATAGTATTTCTGTGAGTCATTGAGCTGACAAGCTCGTGGATGATGCACCCGCATTCCTGTGAGAGGTACCTGACCTGAGAAAGATGTTGGCAGCCTACTCAGCAAACCCCAAATTTGAAAGACTGTAATCTCTACTGATGACGGTTAAAGAACCAGAAACACGTGTCTAGAGATCAGCACTATCTGCGCCAACTGCGGCGAAACACTTGAACAATCTTGAAACAAGCAAGTAATCGAAACTGCATTTACCACAATGCCAGGGGTGAACCTTGCTGGGAGGTGAAGTGGTGTGCTCCCACCCCTGTTCCTGTTTAATAGTTTTCCCGTGAGTCATTGAGCTGACGAGATCGTTGATGAAGCACCCGCATGCCTGTGAGAGGTACCTGACCTGAGAAAGATGTTGGCAGCCTACTCAGCAAACTCCAAATTTCAAAGACTGTAATCTCTACTGATGACGGTTAAAGAACCAGAAACACATGTCTAGAGATCAGCATCATCTACGCCAACTGTGGTGAAACACTCGAACACTTTTGAAGCAAGCAAGTAACTGAAACTGCAGTTACCACAATGCCAGGGGTGAACCTTGCTGGGAGGTGAAGTGGTGTGCTCCCACCCCTGTTCCTGTTTAATAGTACTCCTGTGAGTCATTGAGCTGACGAGCTCGGGGATGAAGCACCCGCATGCCTGTGAGAGGTACCTGACCTGAGAAAGATGTTGGCAGCCTACTCAGCAAACTCCAAATTTCAAAGACTGTAATCTCTACTGATGACGGTTAAAGAACCAGAAACACGTGTCTAGAGATCAGCACTATCTGCGCCAACTGCGGCGAAACACTTGAACAATCTTGAAACAAGCAAGTAATCGAAACTGCATTTACCACAATGCCAGGGGTGAACCTTGCTGGGAGGTGAAGTGGTGTGCTCCCACCCCTGTTCATGTTTAATAGTTTTCCCGTGAGTCATTGAGCTGACGAGATCGTTGATGAAGCACCCGCATGCCTGTGAGAGGTACCTGACCTGAGAAAGATGTTGGCAGCCTACTCAGCAAACTCCAAATTTCAAAGACTGTAATCTCTACTGATGACGGTTAAAGAACCAGAAACACGTGTCTAGAGATCAGCACTATCTGCACCAACTTTGGAGAAACATTTGAACACTCTTGAAGCAAGCAAGTAACCAAAACTGTATTTACCACAATGCCAGGGGCAAGCCTTGCTGGGAGGTGAAGCGGTGTGCTCCCACCCCTGTTCCTGCTTAATAGTACTTCTGTGAGTCAGTGAGCTGACGAGCTCGTGGATGATGCACCCGCATTCCTGTGAGAGGTACCTGACCTGAGAAAGATGTTGGCAGCCTACTCAGGAAACCCCAAATTTCAAAGAATGTAATCTCTACTGATGATGGTTAAAGAACCAGAAACACGTGTCTAGAGATCAGCACTATCTGCTCCAACTGTGGCGAAACACTCGAACACTCTTGAAGCAAGCAAGTAACTGAAACTGCATTTACCAAAATGCCGGGGGCGAACCTTGCTGGGAGGTGAAGCGGTGTGCTCCCACCCCTGTTCCTGTTTAAAAGTACTTCCGTGAGTCATTGGACTGACGAGCTCGTGGATGAAGCCCACGCATGCCTGTGAGAGACACCTGACCTGAGAAAGATGTTGGCAGCCTACTCAGCAGACCCAAAATTTGAAAGACTGTAATCTCTACTGATGATGGTTAAAGAACCAGAAACACGTGTCTAGAGATAAGCACTATCTGCGCCAACTGTGCGGAAACACTCGAACACTCTTGAAGCAAGCAAGTAACTGAAACTGCATTTACCAAAATGCCAGGGGCGAACCTGGCTGGGAGGTGAAGCGGTGTGCTCCCACCCCTGTTCCTGCTTAATAGTATTTCTGTGAGTCATTGAGCTGACAAGCTCGTGGATGATGCACCCGCATTCCTGTGAGAGGTACCTGACCTGAGAAAGATGTTGGCAGCCTACTCAGCAAACCCCAAATTTGAAAGACTGTAATCTCTACTGATGACGGTTAAAGAACCAGAAACACGTGTCTAGAGATCAGCACTATCTGCGCCAACTGCGGCGAAACACTTGAACAATCTTGAAACAAGCAAGTAATCGAAACTGCATTTACCACAATGCCAGGGGTGAACCTTGCTGGGAGGTGAAGTGGTGTGCTCCCACCCCTGTTCCTGTTTAATAGTTTTCCCGTGAGTCATTGAGCTGACGAGATCGTTGATGAAGCACCCGCATGCCTGTGAGAGGTACCTGACCTGAGAAAGATGTTGGCAGCCTACTCAGCAAACTCCAAATTTCAAAGACTGTAATCTCTACTGATGACGGTTAAAGAACCAGAAACACGTGTCTAGAGATCAGCACTATCTGCACCAACTTTGGAGAAACACTTGAACACTCTTGAAGCAAGCAAGTAACCAAAACTGTATTTACCACAATGCCAGGGGCAAGCCTTGCTGGGAGGTGAAGCGGTGTGCTCCCACCCCTGTTCCTGCTTAATAGTACTTCTGTGAGTCAGTGAGCTGACGAGCTCGTGGATGATGCACCCGCATTCCTGTGAGAGGTACCTGACCTGAGAAAGATGTTGGCAGCCTACTCAGCAAACCCCAAATTTCAAAGAATGTAATCTCTACTGATGATGGTTAAAGAACCAGAAACACGTGTCTAGAGATCAGCACTATCTGCTCCAACTGTGGCGAAACACTCGAACACTCTTGAAGCAAGCAAGTAACTGAAACTGCATTTACCAAAATGCCGGGGGCGAACCTTGCTGGGAGGTGAAGCGGTGTGCTCCCACCCCTGTTCCTGTTTAAAAGTACTTCCGTGAGTCATTGAACTGACGAGCTCGTGGATGAAGCCCACGCATGCCTGTGAGAGGTACCTGACCTGAGAAAGATGTTGGCAGCCTACTCAGCAGACCCAAAATTTGAAAGACTGTAATCTCTACTGATGATGGTTAAAGAACCAGAAACACGTGTCTAGAGATAAGCACTATCTGCGCCAACTGTGCGGAAACACTCGAACACTCTTGAAGCAAGCAAGTAACTGAAACTGCATTTACCAAAATGCCAGGGGCGAACCTTGCTGGGAGGTGAAGCGGTGTGCTCCCACCCCTGTTCCTGCTTAATAGTATTTCTGTGAGTCATTGAGCTGACAAGCTCGTGGATGATGCACCCGCATTCCTGTGAGAGGTACCTGACCTGAGAAAGATGTTGGCAGCCTACTCAGCAAACCCCAAATTTGAAAGACTGTAATCTCTACTGATGACGGTTAAAGAACCAGAAACACATGTCTAGAGATCAGCACTATCTGTGCCAACTGTGGCGAAACACTCGAACACTCTTGAAGCAAGCAAGTAACTGAAACTGCATTTACCACAATGCCAGGGGCGTACCTTGCTGGTAGGTGAAGCGGTGTGCTCCCACCCCTGTTCCTGCTTAATAGTACTTCTGTGAGTCATTGAGCTGACGAGCTCGTGGATGAAGCACCCTCATGCCTGTGAGAGGTACCTGACCTGAGAAAGATGTTGGCAGCATACTCAGCATACCCTAAATTTGAAAGACTGTAATCTCTACTGATGATGGTTAAAGAACCAGAAACACGTGTCTAGAGATCAGCACTATCTGCGCCAACTGTGCGGAAACACTTGAACACTCTTGAAGCAAGCAAGTAACTGAAACTGCATTTACCACAATGCCAGGGGCGAACCTTGCTGGGCGGTGAAGCGGTGTGCTCGCACCCCTGTTCCTGCTTAATAGTATTTCTGTGAGTCAATGAGCTGACAAGCTCGTGGATGATGCACCCGCATTCCTGTGAGAGGTACCTGACCTGAGAAAGATGTTGGCAGCCTACTCAGCAAACCCCAAATTTCAAAGACTGTAATCTCTACTGATGATGGTTAAAGAACCAGAAACACGTGTCTAGAGATCAGCACTATCTGCTCCAACTGTGGCGAAAACACTCGAACACTCTTGAAGCAAGCAAGTAACTGAAACTGCATTTACCACAATGCCAGGGGCGTACCTTGCTGGTAGGTGAAGCGGTGTGCTCCCACCCCTGTTCCTGCTTAATAGTACTTCTGTGAGTCATTGAGCTGACGAGCTCTTGGATGAAGCACCCTCATGCCTGTGAGAGGTACCTGACCTGAGAAAGATGTTGGCAGCATACTCAGCATACCCCAAATTTGAAAGACTGTAATCTCTACTGATGACGGTTAAAGAACCAGAAACACGTGTCTAGAGATCAGCACTATCTGCGCCAACTGTGCGGAAACACTTGAACACTCTTGAAGCAAGCAAGTAACTGAAACTGCATTTACCACAATGCCAGGGGCGAACCTTGCTGGGCGGTGAAGCGGTGTGCTCCCACCCCTGTTCCTGCTTAATAGTATTTCTGTGAGTCATTGAGCTGACAAGCTCGTGGATGATGCACCCGCATTCCTGTGAGAGGTACCTGACCTGAGAAAGATGTTGGCAGCCTACTCAGCAAACCCCAAATTTCAAAGACTGTAATCTCTACTGATGATGGTTAAAGAACCAGTAACACGTGTCTAGAGATCAGCACTATCTGCTCCAACTGTGGCGAAAACACTCGAACACTCTTGAAGCAAGCAAGTAACTGAAACTTCATTTACCAAAATGCCAGGGGCGAACCTTGCTGGGAGGTGAAGCGGTGTGCTCCCACCCCTGTTCCTGATTAATAGTATTTCTGTGAGTCATTGAGCTGACAAGCTCGTGGATGATGCACCCGCATTCCTGTGAGAGGTACCTGACCTGAGAAAGATGTTGGCAGCCTACTCAGCAAACCCCACATTTCTAAGACCGTAATCTCTACTGATGATGGTTAAAGAACCAGAAACACATGTCTAGAGATCAGCACAATCTGTGCCAACTGTGGCGAAACACTGGAACACTCTTGAAGCAAGCAAGTAACTGAAACTGCATTTACCACAATGCCAGGGGCGTACCTTGCTGGTAGGTGAAGCGGTGTGCTCCCACACCTGTTCCTGCTTAATAGTACTTCTGTGAGTCATTGAGCTGACGAGCTCGTGGATGAAGCACCCTCATGCCCGTGAGAGGTACCTGACCTGAAAAAGATGTTGGCAGCATACTCAGCAAACCCCAAATTTGAAAGACTGTAATCTCTACTGATGACGGTTAAAGAACCAGAAACACGTGTCTAGAGATCAGCACTATCTGCGCCAACTGTGTGGAAACACTTGAACACTCTTGAAGCAAGCAAGTAACTGAAACTGCATTTACCACAATGCCAGGGCCGAACCTTGCTGGGAGGTGAAGCGGTGTGCTCCCACCCCTGTTCCTGCTTAATAGTAATTCTGTGAGTCATTGAGCTGACAAGCTCGTGGATGATGCACCCGCATTCCTGTGAGAGGTACCTGACCTGAGAAAGATGTTGGCAGCCTACTCAGCAAACCCCAAATTTCAAAGACTGTAATCTCTACTGATGATGGTTAAAGAACCAGAAACACGTGTCTAGAGATCAGCACTATCTGCTCCAACTGTGGCGAAACACTCGAACACTCTTGAAGCAAGCAAGTAACTGAAACTGCATTTACCACAATGCCAGGGGCGAACCTTGCTGGGAGGTGAAGCGGTGTGCTCCCACCCCTGTTCCTGCTTAATAGTACTTCTGTGAGTCATTGAGCTGACGAGCTGGTGGATGAAGCACCCGCATGCCTGTGAGAGGTACCTGACCTGAGAAAGATGTTGGCAGCCTACTCAGCAAACCCCAAATTTGAAAGACTGTAATCTCTACTGATGACGGTTAAAGAACCAGAAACACGTGTCTAGAGATCAGCACTATCTGCGCCAACTGTGCGGAAACACTTGAACACTCTTGAAGCAAGCAAGTAACTGAAACTGCATTTACCACAATGCCAGGGGCGAACCTTGCTGGGAGGTGAAGCGGTGTGCTCCCACCCCTGTTCCTGCTTAATAGTCTTTCTGTGAGTCATTGAGCTGACAAGCTCGTGGATGATGCACCCGTATTCCTGTGAGAGGTACCTGACCTGAGAAAGATGTTGGCAGCCTACTCAGCAAACCCCAAATTTCAAAGACTGTAATCTCTACTGATGACGGTTAAAGAACCAGAAACACGTGTCTAGAGATCAGCACTATCTGTGCCAACTGTGGCGAAACACTCGAACACTCTTGAAGCAAGCAAGTAACTGAAACTGCATTTACCACAATGCCAGGGGTGAACCTTGCTGGTAGGTGAAGCGGTGTGCTCCCACCCCTGTTCCTGCTTAATAGTACTTCTGTGAGTCATTGAGCTGACGAGCTCGTGGATGAAGCACCCTCATGCCTGTGAGAGGTACCTGACCTGAGAAAGATGTTGGCAGCCTACTCAGCAAACTCCAAATTTCAAAGACTGTAATCTCTACTGATGATGGTTAAAGAACCAGAAACACGTGTCTAGAGATCAGCACTATCTGCTCCAACTGTGGCGAAACACTCGAACACTCTTGAAGCAAGCAAGTAACTGAAACTGCATTTACCAAAATGCCAGGGGCGAACCTTGCTGGGAGGTGAAGCAGTGTGCTCCCACCCCTGTTCCTGTTTAAAAGTACTTCCGTGAGTCATTGAACTGACGAGCTCGTGGATGAAGCCCCCGCATGCCTGTGAGAGGTTCTTGACCTGAGAAAGATGTTGGCGGCCTACTCAGCAAACCCCAAATTTGAAAGACTGTAATCTCTACTGATGACGCTTAAAGAACCAGAAACATGTGTCTAGAGATCAGCACTATCTGCGCCAACTGTGCGGAAACACTTGAACACTCTTGAAGCAAGCAAGTAACTGAAACTGCATTTACCACAATGCCAGGGGCGAACCTTGCTGGGAGGTGAAGAGGTGTGTTCCCACCCTTGTTCCTGTTTAATAGTACTCCCATGAGTTATTGAGCTGACGAGCTCATGTATGAAGCACCCGCATGCCTGTGAGAGGTACCTGACCTGAGAAAGGTGTTGGCAGCCTTCTCAGCAAACCCCACATTTGAAACACTGTAATCTGTACTGATGACGGTTAAAGAACCAGAAACACGTGTCTAGAGATCAGCACTATCTGCGTCAACTGTGGCAAAACACTCGAACACTCTTGAAGCAAGCAAGTAACTGAAACTGCATTTACCAAAATACCAGGGGCTACCCTTGCTGGGAGGTGAAGCGGTGTGCTCCCACCCCTGTTAATGTTTAAAAATACTTACGAGAGTCATTGAACTGACGCGCTCGTGGATGAAGCACCCGCATGCCAGTGAGAGGTACCTGACCTGAGAAAGATGTTGGCAGCCTACTCAGCAAACCCCAAATTTGAAAGACTGTAATCTCTACTGATGACGGTTAAAGAACCAGAAACACATGTCTAGAGATCAGCATCATCTACGCCAACTGTGGTGAAACACTCGAACACTTTTGAAGCAAGCCAGTAACTGAAACTGCAGTTACCACAATGCCAGGGGCGAACCTTGCTGGGAGGTGAAGTGGTGTGCTCCCACCCCTGTTCCTGTTTAATAGTACTCCTGTGAGTCATTGAGCTGACGAGCTCGGGGATGAAGCACCCGCATGCCTGTGAGAGGTACCTGACCTGAGAAAGATGTTGGCAGCCTACTCAGCAAACTCCAAATTTCAAAGACTGTAATCTCTACTGATGACGGTTAAAGAACCAGAAACACGTGTCTAGAGATCAGCACTATCTGCGCCAACTGCGGCGAAACACTTGAACAATCTTGAAACAAGCAAGTAATCGAAACTGCATTTACCACAATGCCAGGGGTGAACCTTGTTGGGAGGTGAAGTGGTGTGCTCCCACCCCTGTTCCTGTTTAATAGTTTTCCCGTGAGTCATTGAGCTGACGAGATCGTTGATGAAGCACCCGCATGCCTGTGAGAGGTACCTGACCTGAGAAAGATGTTGGCAGCCTACTCAGCAAACTCCAAATTTCAAAGACTGTAATCTCTACTGATGACGGTTAAAGAACCAGAAACACGTGTCTAGAGATCAGCACTATCTGCACCAACTTTGGCGAAACA
Organism: Triturus cristatus; assembly: GCF_964204655.1. Classification (NCBI taxonomy): domain Eukaryota; kingdom Metazoa; phylum Chordata; class Amphibia; order Caudata; family Salamandridae; genus Triturus; species Triturus cristatus. Next base: position 736,163,753 of record NC_140593.1, read on the forward strand.
CTTGAACACTCTTGAAGCAAGCAAGTAACCGAAACTGTATTTACCACAATGCCAGGGGCAAGCCTTGCTGGGAGGTGAAGCGGTGTGCTCCCACCCCTGTTCCTGTTTAATAGTACTCCCTTGAGTCATTGAGCTGACGAGCTCATGGATGAAGAACCCACATGCCTGTGAGAGGTAACTGACCTGAGAAAGATGTTGGCAGCCTACTCAGCAAACCCCGAATTTGAAAGACTGTAATCTCTACTGATGACGGTTAAAGAACCAGAAACACGTGTCTAGAGATCAGCACTATTTGCGCCAACTGCGGCGAAACACTTGAACAATGTTGAAACAAGCAAGTAATCGAAACTGCATTTACCACAATGCCAGGGGTGAACCTTGCTGGGAGGTGAAGTGGCTGCTCCCACCCCTGTTCCTGTTTAATAGTTTTCCCGTGAGTCATTGAGCTGACGAGCTCGTTGATGAAGCACCTGCATGCCTGTGAGAGGTACCTGATCTGAGAAAGATATTGCCAGCCTACTCAGCAAACCTCACATTTGAAAGACTGTAATCTCTACTGATGATGGTTAAAGAACCAGAAACACGTGTCTAGAGATCAGCACTATCTGCGCCATCTATGGCGAAACACTCGAACACTCTTGAAGGAAGCAAGTAACTGAAACTGCATTGACCACAATGCCAGGGGCGAACCTTGCTGGGAGGTGAAGCGGTGTGCTCCCACCACTGTTCCTGTTTAATAGTACTCCCGTGAGTCATTGAGCTGACGAGCTCGTGAATGAAGCACCCGCATGCCTGTGAGAGGTACCTGACCTGAGAAAGATGTTGGCAGCCTACTCAGCAAACCCCAAATTTCAAAGACTGTAATCTCTACTGATGATGGTTAAAGAACCAGAAACACGTGTCTAGAGATCAGCACTATCTGCGCCATCTATGGCGAAACACTCGAACACTCTTGAAGAAAGCAAGTAACTGAAACTGCATTGACCACAATGCCAGGGGCGAACCTTGCTGGGAGGTGAAGCGGTGTGCTCCCACCCCTGTTCCTGTTTAAAAGTACTTCTGTGAGTCATTGAACTGACGAGCTCGTGGATGAAGCACCCGCATGCCTGTGAGAGGTACCTGACCTGAGAAAGATGTTGGCAGCCTACTCAGCAAACCCCAAATTTCAAAGACTGTAATCTCTACTGATGACGGTTAAAGAACCAGACACACGTGTCTAGAGATCAGCACTATCTGCGCCAACTGTGCGGAAACACTTGAACACTCTTGAAGCAAGCAAGTAACTGAAACTGCATTTACCACAATGCCAGGGGCGAACCGTGCTGGGAGGTGAAGCGGTGTGCTCCCACCCCTGTTCCTGCTTAATAGTATTTCTGTGAGTCATTGAGCTGACAAGCTCGTGGATGATGCACCCGCATTCCTGTGAGAGGTACCTGACTTGAGAAAGATGTTGGCAGCCTGCTCAGCAAACCCCAAATTTCAAAGACTGTAATCTCTACTGATGATGGTTAAAGAACCAGAAACACGTGTCTAGAGATCAGCACTATCTGCTCCAACTGTGGCGAAACACTCGAACACTCTTGAAGCAAGCAAGTAACTGAAACTGCATTTACCAAAATGCCAGGGGCGAACCTTGCTGGGAGGTGAAGCAGTGTGCTCCCACCCCTGTTCCTGTTTAAAAGTACTTCCGTGAGTCATTGAACTGACGAGCTCGTGGATGAAGCCCCCGCATGCCTGTGAGAGGTTCTTGACCTGAGAAAGATGTTGGCGGCCTACTCAGCAAACCCCAAATTTGAAAGACTGTAATCTCTACTGATGACGCTTAAAGAACCAAAAACATGTGTCTAGAGATCAGCACTATCTGCGCCAACTGTGCGGAAACACTTGAACACTCTTGAAGCAAGCAAGTAACTGAAACTGCATTTACCACAATGCCAGGGGCGAACCTTGCTGGGAGGTGAAGAGGTGTGTTCCCACCCTTGTTCCTGTTTAATAGTACTCCCATGAGTTATTGAGCTGACGAGCTCATGGATGAAGCACCCGCATGCCTGTGAGAGGTACCTGACCTGAGAAAGGTGTTGGCAGCCTTCTCAGCAAACCCCACATTTGAAACACTGTAATCTGTACTGATGACGGTTAAAGAACCAGAAACACGTGTCTAGAGATCAGCACTATCTGCGTCAACTGTGGCAAAACACTCGAACACTCTTGAAGCAAGCAAGTAACTGAAACTGCATTTACCAAAATACCAGGGGCTACCCTTGCTGGGAGGTGAAGCGGTGTGCTCCCACCCCTGTTCCTGTTTAAAAATACTAACGAGAGTCATTGAACTGACGCGCTCGTGGATGAAGCACCCGCATGCCAGTGAGAGGTACCTGACCTGAGAAAGATGTTGGCAGCCTACTCAGCAAACCCCAAATTTGAAAGACTGTAATCTCTACTGATGATGGTTAAAGAACCAGAAACACATGTCTAGAGATCAGCATCATCTACGCCAACTGTGGTGAAACACTCGAACACTTTTGAAGCAAGCAAGTAACTGAAACTGCAGTTACCACAATGCCAGGGGCGAACCTTGCTGGGAGGTGAAGTGGTGTGCTCCCACCCCTGTTCCTGTTTAATAGTTTTCCCGTGAGTCATTGAGCTGACGAGCTCATGGATGAAGAACCCACATGCCTGTGAGAGGTAACTGACCTGAGAAAGATGTTGGCAGCCTACTCAGCAAACCCAGAATTTGAAAGACTGTAATCTCTACTGATGACGGTTAAAGAACCAGAAACACGTGTCTAGAGATCAGCACTATTTGCGCCAACTGCGGCGAAACACTTGAACAATCTTGAAACAAGCAAGTAATCGAAACTGCATTTACCACAATGCCAGGGGTGAACCTTGCTGGGAGGTGAAGTGGCTGCTCCCACCCCTGTTCCTGTTTAATAGTTTTCCCGTGAGTCATTGAGCTGACGAGCTCGTTGATGAAGCACCCGCATGCCTGTGAGAGGTACCTGATCTGAGAAAGATATTGCCAGCCTACTCAGCAAACCTCACATTTGAAAGACTGTAATTTCTACTGATGATGGTTAAAGAAGCAGAAACACGTGTCTAGAGATCAGCACTATTTGCGCCAACTGTGGCAAAACACTCGAACACTCTTGAAGCCAGCAAGTAACTGAAACTGCATTTACCACAACGCCAGGGGTGAACCTTGCTGGGAACTGATGAGGTGTGCTCCCACCACTGTTCCTGTTTAATAGTACTCCCGTGAGTCATTGAGCTGACGAGCTCGTGAATGAAGCACCCGCATGCCTGTGAGAGGTACCTGACCTGAGAAAGATGTTGGCAGCCTACTCAGCAAACCCCAAATTTCAAAGACTGTAATCTCTACTGATGATGGTTAAAGAACCAGAAACACATGTCTAGAGATCAGCACTATCTGCGCCAACTATGGCGAAACACTCGAACACTCTTGAAGGAAGCAAGTAACTGAAACTGCATTTACCACAATGCCAGGGGCGAACCTTGCTGGTAGGTGAAGCGGTGTGCTCCCACCCCTGTTCCTGCTGAATAGTACTTCTGTGAGTCATTGAGCTGGCGAGCTCGTGGATGAAGCACCCTCATGCCTGTGAGAGGTACCTGACCTGAGAAAGATGTTGGCAGCATACTCAGCAAACCCCAAATTTGAAAGACTGTAATCTCTACTGATGACGGTTAAAGAACCAGAAACACGTGTCTAGAGATCAGCACTATCTGCGCCAACTGTGCGGAAACACTTGAACACTCTTGAAGCAAGCAAGTAACTGAAACTGCATTTACCACAATGCCAGGGGCGAACCTTGCTGGGAGGTGAAGCGGTGTGCTCCCACCCCTGTTCCTGCTTAATAGTATTTCTGTGAGTCATTGAGCTGACAAGCTCGTGGATGATGCACCCGCATTCCTGTGAGAGGTACCTGACTTGAGAAAGATGTTGGCAGCCTACTCAGCAAACCCCAAATTTCAAAGACTGTAATCTCTACTGATGATGGTTAAAGAACCAGAAACACGTGTCTAGAGATCAGCACTATCTGCTCCAACTGTGGCGAAACACTCGAACACTCTTGAAGCAAGCAAGTAACTGAAACTGCATTTACCAAAATGCCAGGGGCGAACCTTGCTGGGAGGTGAAGCAGTGTGCTCCCACCCCTGTTCCTGTTTAAAAGTACTTCCGTGAGTCATTGAACTGACGAGCTCGTGGATGAAGCCCCCGCATGCCTGTGAGAGGTTCTTGACCTGAGAAAGATGTTGGCGGCCTACTCAGCAAACCCCAAATTTGAAAGACTGTAATCTCTACTGATGACGCTTAAAGAACCAGAAACATGTGTCTAGAGATCAGCACTATCTGCGCCAACTGTGCGGAAACACTTGAACACTCTTGAAGCAAGCAAGTAACTGAAACTGCATTTACCACAATGCCAGGGGCGAACCTTCCTGGGAGGTGAAGAGGTGTGTTCCCACCCTTGTTCCTGTTTAATAGTACTCCCATGAGTTATTGAGCTGACGAGCTCATGGATGAAGCACCCGCATGCCTGTGAGAGGTACCTGACCTGAGAAAGGTGTTGGCAGCCTGCTCAGCAAACCCCACATTTGAAACACTGTAATCTGTACTGATGACGGTTAAAGAACCAGAAACACGTGTCTAGAGATCAGCACTATCTGCGTCAACTGTGGCAAAACACTCGAACACTCTTGAAGCAAGCAAGTAACTGAAACTGCATTTACCAAAATACCAGGGGCTACCCTTGCTGGGAGGTGAAGCGGTGTGCTCCCACCCCTGTTCCTGTTTAAAAATACTAACGAGAGTCATTGAACTGACGCGCTCGTGGATGAAGCACCCGCATGCCAGTGAGAGGTACCTGACCTGAGAAAGATGTTGGCAGCCTACTCAGCAAACCCCAAATTTGAAAGTCTGTAATCTCTACTGATGACGGTTAAAGAACCAGAAACACATGTCTAGAGATCAGCATCATCTACGCCAACTGTGGTGAAACACTCGAACACTTTTGAAGCAAGCAAGTAACTGAAACTGCAGTTACCACAATGCCAGGGGCGAACCTTGCTGGGAGGTGAAGTGGTGTGCTCCCACCCCTGTTCCTGTTTAATAGTTTTCCCGTGAGTCATTGAGCTGACGAGCTCATGGATGAAGAACCCACATGCCTGTGAGAGGTAACTGACCTGAGAAAGATGTTGGCAGCCTACTCAGCAAACCCGGAATTTGAAAGACTGTAATCTCTACTGATGACGGTTAAAGAACCAGAAACACGTGTCTAGAGATCAGCACTATTTGCGCCAACTGCGGCGAAACACTTGAACAATCTTGAAACAAGCAAGTAATCGAAACTGCATTTACCACAATGCCAGGGGTGAACCTTGCTGGGAGGTGAAGTGGCTGCTCCCACCCCTGTTCCTGTTTAATAGTTTTCCCGTGAGTCATTGAGCTGACGAGCTCGTTGATGAAGCACCCGCATGCCTGTGAGAGGTACCTGATCTGAGAAAGATATTGCCAGCCTACTCAGCAAACCTCACATTTGAAAGACTGTAATTTCTACTGATGATGGTTAAAGAAGCAGAAACACGTGTCTAGAGATCAGCACTATTTGCGCCAACTGTGGCAAAACACTCGAACACTCTTGAAGCCAGCAAGTAACTGAAACTGCATTTACCACAACGCCAGGGGTGAACCTTGCTGGGAACTGATGAGGTGTGCTCCCACCACTGTTCCTGTTTAATAGTACTCCCGTGAGTCATTGAGCTGACGAGCTCGTGAATGAAGCACCCGCATGCCTGTGAGAGGTACCTGACCTGAGAAAGATGTTGGCAGCCTACTCAGCAAACCCCAAATTTCAAAGACTGTAATCTCTACTGATGATGGTTAAAGAACCAGAAACACGTGTCTAGAGATCAGCACTATCTGCGCCAACTATGGCGAAACACTCGAACACTCTTGAAGGAAGCAAGTAACTGAAACTGCATTGACCACAATGCCAGGGGCGAACCTTGCTGGGAGGTGAAGCGGTGTGCTCCCACCCCTGTTCCTGTTTAAAAGTACTTCTGTGAGTCATTGAACTGACGAGCTCGTGGATGAAGCACCCGCATGCCTGTGAGAGGTACCTGACCTGAGAAAGATGTTGGCAGCCTACTCAGCAAATTCCAAATTTGAAAGACTGTAATCTCTACTGATGATGGTTAAAGAACCAGAAACACGTGTCTAGAGATCAGCACCATCTGCGCCAACTGTGGTGAAACACTCGAACACTCTTGAAGCAAGCAAGTAACTGAAACTCCATTTACCAAAATACCAGGGGTGAACCTTGCTGTGAGGTGAAGCGGTGTGCTCCCACCCCTGTTCCTGTTTAATAGTACTCCCGTAAGTCATTGAGCTGACGAGCTGGTGGATGAAGCACCCGCATGCCTGTGAGAGGTACCTGACCTGATAAAGATGTTGGCAGCATACTCAGCAAACCCCACATTTGAAAGACTGTAATCTCTACTGTTGATGGTTAAAATACCAGAAACACGTGTCTAGAGATCAGCACTATCTGCGCCAACTGCGGCGAAACACTTGAACAATCTTGAAACAAGCAAGTAATCGAAACTGCATTTACCACAATGCCAGGGGTGAACCTTGCTGGGAGGTGAAGTGGTGTGCTCCCACCCCTGTTCCTGTTTAATAGTTTTCCCGTGAGTCATTGAGCTGACGAGATCGTTGATGAAGCACCCGCATGCCTGTGAGAGGTACCTGACCTGAGAAAGATGTTGGCAGCCTACTCAGCAAACTCCAAATTTCAAAGACTGTAATCTCTACTGATGACGGTTAAAGAACCAGAAACACGTGTCTAGAGATCAGCACTATCTGCACCAACTTTGGCGAAACACTTGAACACTCTTGAAGCAAGCAAGTAACCGAAACTGTATTTACCACAATGCCAGAGGAAAGCCTTGCTGGGAGGTGAAGCGGTGTGCTCCCACCCCTGTTCCTGTTTAATAGTACTCCCTTGAGTCATTGAGCTGACGAGCTCATGGATGAAGAACCCACATGCCTGTGAGAGGTAACTGACCTGAGAAAGATGTTGGCAGCCTACTCAGCAAACCCCGAATTTGAAAGACTGTAATCTCTACTGATGACGGTTAAAGAACCAGAAACACGTGTCTAGAGATCAGCACTATTTGCGCCAACTGCGGCGAAACACTTGAACAATCTTGAAACAAGCAAGTAATCGAAACTGCATTTACCACAATGCCAGGGGTGAACCTTGCTGGGAGGTGAAGTGGCTGCTCCCACCCCTGTTCCTGTTTAATAGTTTTCCCGTGAGTCATTGAGCTGACGAGCTCGTTGATGAAGCACCCGCATGCCTGTGAGAGGTACCTGATCTGAGAAAGATATTGCCAGCCTACTCAGCAAACCTCACATTTGAAAGACTGTAATCTCTACTGATGATGGTTAAAGAAGCAGAAACACGTGTCTAGAGATCAGCACTATTTGCGCCAACTGTGGCAAAACAGTCGAACACTCTTGAAGCCAGCAAGTAACTGAAACTGCATTTACCACAACACCAGGGGTGAACCTTGCTGGGAACTGATGAGGTGTGCTCCCACCACTGTTCCTGTTTAATAGTACTCCCGTGAGTCATTGAGCTGACGAGCTCGTGAATGAAGCACCCGCATGCCTGTGAGAGGTACCTGACCTGAGAAAGATGTTGGCAGCCTACTCAGCAAACCCCAAATTTCAAAGACTGTAATCTCTACTGATGATGGTTAAAGAACCAGAAACACGTGTCTAGAGATCAGCACTATCTGCGCCAACTATGGCGAAACACTCGAACACTCTTGAAGGAAGCAAGTAACTTAAACTGCATTTACCACAATGCCAGGGGTGAACCTTGCTGGGATGTGAAGCGGTGTGCTCCCACCCCTGTTCCTGTTTAAAAGTACTTCTGTGAGTCATTGAACTGACGAGCTCGTGGATAAAGCACCCCCATCCCTGTGAGAGGTACCTGACCTGAGAAAGATGTTGCTAGCCTACTCAGCAAATTCCAAATTTGAAAGACTGTAATCTCTACTGATGATGGTTAAAGAACCAGAAACACGTATCTAGAGATCAGCACCATCTGCGCCAACTGTGGTAAAACACTCGAACACTCTTGAAGCAAGCAAGTAACTGAAACTCCATTTACCAAAATGCCAGGGGTGAACCTTGCTGTGAAGTGAAACGGTGTGCTCCCACCCCTGTTCCTGTTTAATAGTACTCCCATGAGTCATTGAGCTGACGAGCTCATGGATGAAGCACCCGCATGCCTGTGAGAGGTACCTGACCTGAGAAAGATGTTGGCAGCATACTCAGCAAACCCCAGATTTGAAAGACTGTAATCTCTACTGTTGACGGTTAAAATACCAGAAACACGTGTCTAGAGATCAGCACTATCTGCTCCAACTGTGGCGAAACACTCGAACACTCCTGAAGCAAGCAAGTAACTGAAACTGCATTTACCACAATGCCAGGGGCGAACCTTGCTGGGAGGTGAAGCGGTGTGCTCCCACCCCTGTTCCTGCTTAATAGTACTTCTGTGAGTCATTGAGCTGACGAGCTGGTGGAGGAAGCACCCGCATGCCTGTGAGAGGTACCTGACCTGAGAAAGATGTTGGCAGCCTACTCAGCAAACCCCAAATTTGAAAGACTGTAATCTCTACTGATGACGGTTAAAGAACCAGAAACACATGTCTAGAGATCAGCACTATCTGCGTCAACTGTGCGGAAACACTTGAACACTCTTGAAGCAAGCAAGTAACTGAAACTGTATTTACCACAATGCCAGGGGCGAACCTTGCTGGGAGGTGAAGCGGTGTGCTCCCACCCCTGTTCCTGTTTAATAGTACTCCCATGAGTTATTGAGCTGACGAGCTCATGGATGAAGCACCCGCATGCCTGTGAGAGGTACCTGACTTGAGAAAGATGTTGGAAGCCTTCTCAGCAAACCCCACATTTGAGAGACTGTAATCTGTACTGATGACGGTTAAAGAACCAGAAACATGTGTCTAGAGATCAGCACTATCTGCGCCAACTGTGGCAAAACACTCGAACACTCTTGAAGCAAGCAAGAAACTGAAACTGCATTTACCAAAATGCCAGGGGCGAACCTTGCTGGGAGGTGAAGCGGTGTGCTCCCACCCCTGTTCCTGTTTAACAGTACTCCCGTGAGTCATTGAGCTGACGAGCTCGTGGATGAAGCACCCGCATGCCTGTGAGAGGTACCTGACCTGAGAAAGATGTTGGCAGCCTACTCAGCAAACCCCAAATTTGAAAGACTGTAATCTCTACTGATGATCGTTAAAGAACCATAAATACGTGTCTAGAGATCAGCACCATCTGCGCCAACTGTGGTGAAACACTCGAACACTCTTGAAGCAAGCAAGTAACTGAGACTCCATTTACCACAATGCCAGGGGTGAACCTTGCTGTGAGGTGAAGTGGTGTGCTCCCCTTGTTCCTGTTCAATAGTACTCCCGTGAGTCATTGAGCTGACGAGCTCCTGGATGAAGCACCCGCATGCCTGTGAGAGGTACCTGACCTGAGAAAGATGTTGGCAGCATACTCAGCAAACCCCACATTTGAAAAACTGTAATCTCTAATGTTGACGGTTAAAATACCAGAAACGCGTGTCCATAGAGCTGCACTATCTACTCAACCTGTGGCGTAACACTCAAACAATCTTGAAGCAAGCAAGTAACTGAAACTGCATTTACCACAATGCCAGGGGCGAACCTTGCTGGGAGGTGAAGCGGTGTGCTCCCACCCCTGTTCCTGCTTAATAGTACGTCTGTGAGTGATTGAGCTGACGAGCTGGTGGATGAAGCACCCGCATGCCTGTGAGAGGTACCTGACCTGAGAAAGATGTTGGCAGCCTTTTCAGCAAACCCCACATTTGAAAGACTGTAATCTCTACTGATGACGGTTAAAGAACCAGAAACACGTGTCTAGAGATCAGCACTATCTGCGCCAACTGTGCGGAAACACTTGAACACTCTTGAAGCAAGCAAGTAACTGAAACTGCATTTACCACAATGCCAGGGGCGAACCTTGCTGGGAGGTGAAGCGGTGTGCTCCCACCCCTGTTCCTGTTTAATAGTAGTCCCATGAGTTATTGATCTGACGAGCTCATGGATGAAGCACCCGCATGCCTGTGAGAGGTGCCTGACCTGAGAAAGATGTTGGCAGCCTTTTCAGCAAACCCCACATTTGAAAGTCTGTAATCTCTGCTGATGACGGTTAAAGAACCAGAAACACGTGTCTAGAGATTAGCACTATCTGCGCCAACTGTGGCAAAACACTCGAACACTCTTGAAGCATGCAAGTAACTGAAACTGCATTTACCAAAATGCCAGGGGCGAACCTTGCTGGGAGGTGAAGAAGTGTGCTCCCACCCCTGTTCCTGTTTAAAAGTACATCCGTGAGTCATTGAACTGAGGAGCTCGTGGATGAAGCACCCGCATGCCTGTGAGAGGAACCTGACCTGAGAAAGATGTTGGCAGTCTACTCAGCAAACCCAAATTTGAAAGACTGTAATCTCTACTGATGACGGTTAAAGAACCAGAAACACGTGTCTAGAGATCAGCATCATCTACGCCAACTGTGGTGAAACACTCGAACACTCTTTAAGCAAGCAAGTAACTGAAACTGCATTTACCACAATGCCAGGGGCGAACCTTGCTGGGAGGTGAAGTGGTGTGCTCCCACCCCTGTTCCTGTTTAATAGTACTTCCATGAGTCATTGAGCTGACGAGCTCGTGGATGAAGCACCCGCATGCCTGTGAGAGGTACCTGACCTGAGAAAGATGTTGGCAGCCTACTCAGCAAACTCCAAATTTCAAAGACTGTAATCTCTACTGATGACGGTTAAAGAACCAGAAACACGTGTCTAGAGATCAGCACTATCTGCGCCAACTGCGGCGAAACACTTGAACAATCTTGAAACAAGCAAGTAATCGAAACTGCATTTACCACAATGCCAGGGGTGAACCTTGCTGGGAGGTGAAGTGGTGTGCTCCCACCCCTGTTCCTGTTTAATAGTGTTCCCGTGAGCCATTGAGCTGACGAGATCGTTGATGAAGCACCCGCATGCCTGTGAGAGGTACCTGAACTGAGAAAGATGTTGGCAGCCTACTCAGCAAACTCCAAATTTCAAAGACTGCAATCTCTACTGATGACGGTTAAAGAACCAGAAACACGTGTCTAGAGATCAGCACTATCTGCACCAACTTTGGCGAAACACTTGAACACTCTTGAAGCAAGCAAGTAACCGAAACTGTATTTACCACAATGCCAGGGGCAAGCCTTGCTGGGAGGTGAAGCGGTGTGCTCCCACCCCTGTTCCTGTTTAATAGTACTCCCTTGAGTCATTGAGCTGACGAGCTCATGGATGAAGAACCCACATGCCTGTGAGAGGTAACTGACCTGAGAAAGATGTTGGCAGCCTACTCAGCAAACCCCGAATTTGAAAGACTGTAATCTCTACTGATGACGGTTAAAGAACCAGAAACACGTGTCTAGAGATCAGCACTATTTGCGCCAACTGCGGCGAAACACTTGAACAATCTTGAAACAAGCAGGTAATCAAAACTGCATTTACCACAATGCCAGGGGTGAACCTTGCTGGGAGGTGAAGTGGCTGCTCCCACCCCTGTTCCTGTTTAATAGTTTTCCTGTGAGTCATTGAGCTGACGAGCTCGTTGATGAAGCACCCGCATGCCTGTGAGAGGTACCTGATCTGAGAAAGACGTTGGCAGCCTTTTCAGCAAACCCCACATTTGAAAGACTGTAATCTCTACTGATGACGGTTAAAGAACCAGAAACACGTGTCTAGAGATCAGCACTATCTGCGCCAACTGTGGCAAAACACTCGAACACTCTTGAAGCATGCAAGTAACTGAAACTGCATTTACCAAAATGCCAGGGGCGAACCTTGCTGGGAGGTGAAGAAGTGTGCTCCCACCCCTGTTCCTGTTTAAAAGTACATCCGTGAGTCATTGAACTGACGAGCTCGTGGATGAAGCACCCGCATGCTTGTGAGAGGTACCTGACCTGAGAAAGATGTTGGCAGTCTACTCAGCAAACCCAAATTTGAAAGACTGTAATCTCTACTGATGACGGTTAAAGAACCAGAAACACGTGTCTAGAGATCAGCATCATCTACGCCAACTGTGGTGAAACACTCGAACACTCTTGAAGCAAGCAAGTAACTGAAACTGCATTTACCACAATGCCAGGGGCGAACCTTGCTGGGAGGTGAAGTGGTGTGCTCCCACCCCTGTTCCTGTTTAATAGTACTTCCGTGAGTCATTGAGCTGACGAGCTCGTGGATGAAGCACCCGCATGCCTGTGAGAGGTACCTGACCTGAGAAAGATGTTGGCAGCCTACTCAGCAAACTCCAAATTTCAAAGACTGTAATCTCTACTGATGACGGTTAAAGAACCAGAAACACGTGTCTAGAGATCAGCACTATCTGCGCCAACTGCGGCGAAACACTTGAACAATCTTGAAACAAGCAAGTAATCGAAACTGCATTTACCACAATGCCAGGGGTGAACCTTGCTGGGAGGTGAAGTGGTGTGCTCCCACCCCTGTTCCTGTTTAATAGTTTTCCCGTGAGCCATTGAGCTGACGAGATCGTTGATGAAGCACCCGCATGCCTGTGAGAGGTACCTGACCTGAGAAAGATGTTGGCAGCCTACTCAGCAAACTCCAAATTTCAAAGACTGTAATCTCTACTGATGACGGTTAAAGAACCAGAAACACGTGTCTAGAGATCAGCACTATCTGCACCAACTTTGGCGAAACACTTGAACACTCTTGAAGCAAGCAAGTAACCGAAACTGTATTTACCACAATGCCAGGGGCAAGCCTTGCTGGGAGGTGAAGCGGTGTGCTCCCACCCCTGTTCCTGTTTAATAGTACTCCCTTGAGTCATTGAGCTGACGAGCTCATGGATAAAGAACCCACATGCCTGTGAGAGGTAACTGACCTGAGAAAGATGTTGGCAGCCTCCTTAGCAAACCCCGAATTTGAAAGACTGTAATCTCTACTGATGACGGTTAAAGAACCAGAAACATGTGTCTAGAGATCAGCACTATTTGCGCCAACTGTGGCAAAACACTCGAACACTCTTGAAGCCAGCAAGTAACTGAAACTGCATTTACCACAACGCCAGGGGTGAACCTTGCTGGGAACTGATGAGGTGTGCTCCCACCACTGTTCCTGTTTAATAGTACTCCCGTGAGTCATTGAGCTGACGAGCTCGTGAATGAAGCACCCGCATGCCTGTGAGAGGTACCTGACCTGAGAAAGATGTTGGCAGCCTACTCAGCAAACCCCAAATTTCAAAGACTGTAATCTCTACTGATGATGGTTAAAGAACCAGAAACACGTGTCTAGAGATCAGCACTATCTGCGCCAACTATGGCGAAACACTCGAGCACTCTTGAAGGAAGCAAGTAACTGAAACTGCATTTACCACAATGCCAGGGGCGAACCTTGCTGGTAGGTGAAGCGGTGTGCTCCCACCCCTGTTCCTGCTGAATAGTACTTCTGTGAGTCATTGAGCTGGCGAGCTCGTGGATGAAGCACCCTCATGCCTGTGAGAGGTACCTGACCTGAGAAAGATGTTGGCAGCATACTCAGCAAACCCCAAATTTGAAAGACTGTAATCTCTACTGATGACGGTTAAAGAACCAGAAACACGTGTCTAGAGATCAGCACTATCTGCGCCAACTGTGCGGAAACACTTGAACACTCTTGAAGCAAGCAAGTAACTGAAACTGCATTTACCACAATGCCAGGGGCGAACCTTGCTGGGAGGTGAAGCGGTGTGCTCCCACCCCTGTTCCTGCTTAATAGTATTTCTGTGAGTCATTGAGCTGACAAGCTCGTGGATGATGCACCCGCATTCCTGTGAGAGGTACCTGACTTGAGAAAGATGTTGGCAGCCTACTCATCAAACCCCAAATTTCAAAGACTGTAATCTCTACTGATGATGGTTAAAGAACCAGAAACACGTGTCTAGAGATCAGCACTATCTGCTCCAACTGTGGCGAAACACTCGAACACTCTTGAAGCAAGCAAGTAACTGAAACTGCATTTACCAAAATGCCAGGGGCGAACCTTGCTGGGAGGTGAAGCAGTGTGCTCCCACCCCTGTTCCTGTTTAAAAGTACTTCCGTGAGTCATTGAACTGACGAGCTCGTGGATGAAGCCCCCGCATGCCTGTGAGAGGTTCTTGACCTGAGAAAGATGTTGGCAGCCTACTCAGCAAACCCCAAATTTGAAAGACTGTAATCTCTACTGATGACGCTTAAAGAACCAGAAACATGTGTCTAGAGATCAGCACTATCTGCGCCAACTGTGCGGAAACACTTGAACACTCTTGAAGCAAGCAAGTAAATGAAACTGCATTTACCACAATGCCAGGGGCGAACCTTGCTGGGAGGTGAAGAGGTGTGTTCCCACCCTTGTTCCTGTTTAATAGTACTCCCATGAGTTATTGAGCTGACGAGCTCATGGATGAAGCACCCGCATGCCTGTGAGAGGTACCTGACCTGAGAAAGGTGTTGGCAGCCTGCTCAGCAAACCCCACATTTGAAACACTGTAATCTGTACTGATGACGGTTAAAGAACCAGAAACACGTGTCTAGAGATCAGCACTATCTGCGTCAACTGTGGCAAAACACTCGAACACTCTTGAAGCAAGCAAGTAACTGAAACTGCATTTACCAAAATACCAGGGGCTACCCTTGCTGGGAGGTGAAGCGGTGTGCTCCCACCCCTGTTCCTGTTTAAAAATACTAACGAGAGTCATTGAACTGACGCGCTCGTGGATGAAGCACCCGCATGCCAGTGAGAGGTACCTGACCTGAGAAAGATGTTGGCAGCCTACTCAGCAAACCCCAAATTTGAAAGACTGTAATCTCTACTGATGACGGTTAAAGAACCAGAAACACATGTCTAGAGATCAGCATCATCTACGCCAACTGTGGTGAAACACTCGAACACTTTTGAAGCAAGCAAGTAACTGAAACTGCAGTTACCACAATGCCAGGGGCGAACCTTGCTGGGAGGTGAAGTGGTGTGCTCCCACCCCTGTTCCTGTTTAATAGTTTTCCCGTGAGTCATTGAGCTGACGAGCTCATGGATGACGAACCCACATGCCTGTGAGAGGTAACTGACCTAAGAAAGATGTTGGCAGCCTACTCAGCAAACGCGGAATTTGAAAGACTGTAATCTCTACTGATGACGGTTAAAGAACCAGAAACACGTGTCTAGAGATCAGCACTATTTGCGCCAACTGCGGCGAAACACTTGAACAATCTTGAAACAAGCAAGTAATCAAAACTGCATTTACCACAATGCCAGGGGTGAACCTTGCTGGGAGGTGAAGTGGCTGCTCCCACCCCTGTTCCTGTTTAATAGTTTTCCCGTGAGTCATTGAGCTGACGAGCTCGTTGATGAAGCACCCGCATGCCTGTGAGAGGTACCTGATCTGAGAAAGATATTGCCAGCCTACTCAGCAAACCTCACATTTGAAAGACTGTAATTTCTACTGATGATGGTTAAAGAAGCAGAAACACGTGTCTAGAGATCAGCACTATTTGCGCCAACTGTGGCAAAACACTCGAACACTCTTGAAGCCAGCAAGTAACTGAAACTGCATTTACCACAACGCCAGGGGTGAACCTTGCTGGGAACTGATGAGGTGTGCTCCCACCGCTGTTCCTGTTTAATAGTACTTCTGTGAGTCATTGAACTGACGAGCTCGTGGATGAAGCACCCGCATGCCTGTGAGAGGTACCTGACCTGAGAAAGCTGTTGGCAGCCTACTCAGCAAATTCCAAATTTGAAAGACTGTAATCTCTACTGATGATGGTTAAAGAACCAGAAACACGTGTCTAGAGATCAGCACCATCTGCGCCAACTGTGGTGAAACACTCGAACACTCTTGAAGCAAGCAAGTAACTGAAACTCCATTTACCAAAATACCAGGGGTGAACCTTGCTGTGAGGTGAAGCGGTGTGCTCCCACCCCTGTTCCTGTTTAATAGTACTCCAGTAAGTCATTGAGCTGACGAGCTGGTGGATGAAGCACCCGCATGCCTGTGAGAGGTACCTGACCTGAGAAAGATGTTGGCAGCATACTCAGCAAACCCCACATTTGAAAGACTGTAATCTCTACTGTTGATGGTTAAAATACCAGAAACACGTGTCTAGAGATCAGCACTATCTGCGCCAACTGCGGCGAAACACTTGAACAATCTTGAAACAAGCAAGTAATCGAAACTGCATTTACCACAATGCCAGGGGTGAACCTTGCTGGGAGGTGAAGTGGTGTGCTCCCACCCCTGTTCCTGTTTAATAGTTTTCCCGTGAGTCATTGAGCTGACGAGATCGTTGATGAAGCACCCGCATGCCTGTGAGAGGTACCTGACCTGAGAAAGATGTTGGCAGCCTACTCAGCAAACCCCGAATTTGAAAGACTGTAATCTCTACTGATGACGGTTAAAGAACCAGAAACACGTGTCTAGAGATCAGCACTATCTGCACCAACTTTGGCGAAACACTTGAACAATCTTGAAACAAGCAAGTAATCGAAACTGCATTTACCACAATGCCAGGGGTGAACCTTGCTGGGAGGTGAAGTGGCTGCTCCCACCCCTGTTCCTGTTTAATAGTTTTCCCGTGAGTCATTGAGCTGACGAGCTCGTTGATGAAGCACCCGCATGCCTGTGAGAGGTACCTGATCTGAGAAAGATATTGCCAGCCTACTCAGCAAACCTCACATTTGAAAGACTGTAATCTCTACTGATGATGGTTAAAGAAGCAGAAACACGTGTCTAGAGATCAGCACTATTTGCGCCAACTGTGGCAAAACAGTCGAACACTCTTGAAGCCAGCAAGTAACTGAAACTGCATTTACCACAACGCCAGGGGTGAACCTTGCTGGGAACTGATGAGGTGTGCTCCCACCACTGTTCCTGTTTAATAGTACTCCCGTGAGTCATTGAGCTGACGAGCTCGTGAATGAAGCACCCGCATGCCTGTGAGAGGTACCTGACCTGAGAAAGATGTTGGCAGCCTACTCAGCAAACCCCAAATTTCAAAGACTGTAATCTCTACTGATGATGGTTAAAGAACCAGAAACACGTGTCTAGAGATCAGCACTATCTGCGCCAACTATGGCGAAACACTCGAACACTCTTGAAGGAAGCAAGTAACTTAAACTGCATTTACCACAATGCCAGGGGCGAACCTTGCTGGGAGGTGAAGCGGTGTGCTCCCACCCCTGTTCCTGTTTAAAAGTACTTCTGTGAGTCATTGAACTGACGAGCTTGTGGATAAAGCACCCGCATGCCTGTGAGAGGTACCTGACCTGAGAAAGATGTTGGGAGCCTACTCAGCAAATTCCAAATTTGAAAGACTGTAATCTCTACTGATGATGGTTAAAGAACCAGAAACACGTGTCTAGAGATCAGCACCATCTGCGCCAACTGTGGTAAAACACTCGAACACTCTTGAAGCAAGCAAGTAACTGAAACTGCATTTACCACAATGCCAGGGGCGAACCTTGCTGGGAGGTGAAGCGGTGTGCTCCCACCCCTGTTCCTGTTTAATAGTAGTCCCATGAGTTATTGAGCTGACGAGCTCATGGATGAAGCACCCGCATGCCTGTGAGAGGTGCCTGACCTGAGAAAGATGTTGGCAGCCTTTTCAGCAAACCCCACATTTGAAAGTCTGTAATCTCTGCTGATGACGGTTAAAGAACCAGAAACACGTGTCTAGAGATTAGCACTATCTGCGCCAACTGTGGCAAAACACTCGAACACTCTTGAAGCATGCAAGTAACTGAAACTGCATTTACCAAAATGCCAGGGGCGAACCTTGCTGGGAGGTGAAGAAGTGTGCTCCCACCCCTGTTCCTGTTTAAAAGTACATCCGTGAGTCATTGAACTGACGAGCTCGTGGATGAAGCACCCGCATGCCTGTGAGAGGAACCTGACCTGAGAAAGATGTTGGCAGTCTACTCAGCAAACCCAAATTTGAAAGACTGTAATCTCTACTGATGACGGTTAAAGAACCAGAAACACGTGTCTAGAGATCAGCATCATCTACGCCAACTGTGGTGAAACACTCGAACACTCTTTAAGCAAGCAAGTAACTGAAACTGCATTTACCACAATGCCAGGGGCGAACCTTGCTGGGAGGTGAAGTGGTGTGTTCCCACCCCTGTTCCTGTTTAATAGTACTTCCATGAGTCATTGAGCTGACGAGCTCGTGGATGAAGCACCCGCATGCCTGTGAGAGGTACCTGACCTGAGAAAGATGTTGGCAGCCTACTCAGCAAACTCCAAATTTCAAAGACTGTAATCTCTACTGATGACGGTTAAAGAACCAGAAACACGTGTCTAGAGATCAGCACTATCTGCGCCAACTGCGGCGAAACACTTGAACAATCTTGAAACAAGCAAGTAATCGAAACTGCATTTACCACAATGCCAGGGGTGAACCTTGCTGGGAGGTGAAGTGGTGTGCTCCCACCCCTGTTCCTGTTTAATAGTGTTCCCGTGAGCCATTGAGCTGACGAGATCGTTGATGAAGCACCCGCATGCCTGTGAGAGGTACCTGACCTGAGAAAGATGTTGGCAGCCTACTCAGCAAACTCCAAATTTCAAAGACTGCAATCTCTACTGATGACGGTTAAAGAACCAGAAACACGTGTCTAGAGATCAGCACTATCTGCACCAACTTTGGCGAAACACTTGAACACTCTTGAAGCAAGCAAGTAACCGAAACTGTATTTACCACAATGCCAGGGGCAAGCCTTGCTGGGAGGTGAAGCGGTGTGCTCCCACCCCTGTTCCTGTTTAATAGTACTCCCTTGAGTCATTGAGCTGACGAGCTCATGGATGAAGAACCCACATGCCTGTGAGAGGTAACTGACCTGAGAAAGATGTTGGCAGCCTACTCAGCAAACCCCGAATTTGAAAGACTGTAATCTCTACTGATGACGGTTAAAGAACCAGAAACACGTGTCTAGAGATCAGCACTATTTGCGCCAACTGCGGCGAAACACTTGAACAATCTTGAAACAAGCAGGTAATCAAAACTGCATTTACCACAATGCCAGGGGTGAACCTTGCTGGGAGGTGAAGTGGCTGCTCCCACCCCTGTTCCTGTTTAATAGTTTTCCTGTGAGTCATTGAGCTGACGAGCTCGTTGATGAAGCACCCGCATGCCTGTGAGAGGTACCTGATCTGAGAAAGACGTTGGCAGCCTTTTCAGCAAACCCCACATTTGAAAGACTGTAATCTCTACTGATGACGGTTAAAGAACCAGAAACACGTGTCTAGAGATCAGCACTATCTGCGCCAACTGTGGCAAAACACTCGAACACTCTTGAAGCATGCAAGTAACTGAAACTGCATTTACCAAAATGCCAGGGGCGAACCTTGCTGGGAGGTGAAGAAGTGTGCTCCCACCCCTGTTCCTGTTTAAAAGTACATCCGTGAGTCATTGAACTGACGAGCTCGTGGATGAAGCACCCGCATGCTTGTGAGAGGTACCTGACCTGAGAAAGATGTTGGCAGTCTACTCAGCAAACCCAAATTTGAAAGACTGTAATCTCTACTGATGACGGTTAAAGAACCAGAAACACGTGTCTAGAGATCAGCATCATCTACGCCAACTGTGGTGAAACACTCGAACACTCTTGAAGCAAGCAAGTAACTGAAACTGCATTTACCACAATGCCAGGGGCGAACCTTGCTGGGAGGTGAAGTGGTGTGCTCCCACCCCTGTTCCTGTTTGATAGTACTTCCGTGAGTCATTGAGCTGACGAGCTCGTGGATGAAGCACCCGCATGCCTGTGAGAGGTACCTGACCTGAGAAAGATGTTGGCAGCCTACTCAGCAAACTCCAAATTTCAAAGACTGTAATCTCTACTGATGACGGTTAAAGAACCAGAAACACGTGTCTAGAGATCAGCACTATCTGCGCCAACTGCGGCGAAACACTTGAACAATCTTGAAACAAGCAAGTAATCGAAACTGCATTTACCACAATGCCAGGGGTGAACCTTGCTGGGAGGTGAAGTGGTGTGCTCCCACCCCTGTTCCTGTTTAATAGTTTTCCCGTGAGCCATTGAGCTGACGAGATCGTTGATGAAGCACCCGCATGCCTGTGAGAGGTACCTGACCTGAGAAAGATGTTGGCAGCCTACTCAGCAAACTCCAAATTTCAAAGACTGTAATCTCTACTGATGACGGTTAAAGAACCAGAAACACGTGTCTAGAGATCAGCACTATCTGCACCAACTTTGGCGAAACACTTGAACACTCTTGAAGCAAGCAAGTAACCGAAACTGTATTTACCACAATGCCAGGGGCAAGCCTTGCTGGGAGGTGAAGCGGTGTGCTCCCACCCCTGTTCCTGTTTAATAGTACTCCCTTGAGTCATTGAGCTGACGAGCTCATGGATAAAGAACCCACATGCCTGTGAGAGGTAACTGACCTGAGAAAGATGTTGGCAGCCTCCTTAGCAAACCCCGAATTTGAAAGACTGTAATCTCTACTGATGACGGTTAAAGAACCAGAAACACGTGTCTAGAGATCAGCACTATTTGCGCCAACTGTGGCAAAACACTCGAACACTCTTGAAGCCAGCAAGTAACTGAAACTGCATTTACCACAACGCCAGGGGTGAACCTTGCTGGGAACTGATGAGGTGTGCTCCCACCACTGTTCCTGTTTAATAGTACTCCCGTAAGTCATTGAGCTGACGAGCTCGTGAATGAAGCACCCGCATGCCTGTGAGAGGTACCTGACCTGAGAAAGATGTTGGCAGCCTACTCAGCAAACCCCAAATTTCAAAGACTGTAATCTCTACTGATGATGGTTAAAGAACCAGAAACACGTGTCTAGAGATCAGCACTATCTGCGCCAACTATGGCGAAACACTCGAACACTCTTGAAGGAAGCAAGTAACTGAAACTGCATTTACCACAATGCCAGGGGCGAACCTTGCTGGTAGGTGAAGCGGTGTGCTCCCACCCCTGTTCCTGCTGAATAGTACTTCTGTGAGTCATTGAGCTGGCGAGCTCGTGGATGAAGCACCCTCATGCCTGTGAGAGGTACCTGACCTGAGAAAGATGTTGGCAGCATACTCAGCAAACCCCAAATTTGAAAGACTGTAATCTCTACTGATGACGGTTAAAGAACCAGAAACACGTGTCTAGAGATCAGCACTATCTGCGCCAACTGTGCGGAAACACTTGAACACTCTTGAAGCAAGCAAGTAACTGAAACTGCATTTACCACAATGCCAGGGGCGAACCTTGCTGGGAGGTGAAGCGGTGTGCTCCCACCCCTGTTCCTGCTTAATAGTATTTCTGTGAGTCATTGAGCTGACAAGCTCGTGGATGATGCACCCGCATTCCTGTGAGAGGTACCTGACTTGAGAAAGATGTTGGCAGCCTACTCAGCAAACCCCAAATTTCAAAGACTGTAATCTCTACTGATGATGGTTAAAGAACCAGAAACACGTGTCTAGAGATCAGCACTATCTGCTCCAACTGTGGCGAAACACTCGAATACTCTTGAAGCAAGCAAGTAACTGAAACTGCATTTACCAAAATGCCAGGGGCGAACCTTGCTGGGAGGTGAAGCAGTGTGCTCCCACCCCTGTTCCTGTTTAAAAGTACTTCCGTGAGTCATTGAACTGACGAGCTCGTGGATGAAGCCCCCGCATGCCTGTGAGAGGTTCTTGACCTGAGAAAGATGTTGGCAGCCTACTCAGCAAACCCCAAATTTGAAAGACTGTAATCTCTACTGATGACGCTTAAAGAACCAGAAACATGTGTCTAGAGATCAGCACTATCTGCGCCAACTGTGCGGAAACACTTGAACACTCTTGAAGCAAGCAAGTAACTGAAACTGCATTTACCACAATGCCAGGGGCGAACCTTGCTGGGAGGTGAAGAGGTGTGTTCCCACCCTTGTTCCTGTTTAATAGTACTCCCATGAGTTATTGAGCTGACGAGCTCATGGATGAAGCACCCGCATGCCTGTGAGAGGTACCTGACCTGAGAAAGGTGTTGGCAGCCTGCTCAGCAAACCCCACATTTGAAACACTGTAATCTGTACTGATGACGGTTAAAGAACCAGAAACACGTGTCTAGAGATCAGCACTATCTGCGTCAACTGTGGCAAAACACTCGAACACTCTTGAAGCAAGCAAGTAACTGAAACTGCATTTACCAAAATACCAGGGGCTACCCTTGCTGGGAGGTGAAGCGGTGTGCTCCCACCCCTGTTCCTGTTTAAAAATACTAACGAGAGTCATTGAACTGACGCGCTCGTGGATGAAGCACCCGCATGCCAGTGAGAGGTACCTGACCTGAGAAAGATGTTGGCAGCCTACTCAGCAAACCCCAAATTTGAAAGACTGT
This sequence comes from Triturus cristatus, assembly GCF_964204655.1. Classification (NCBI taxonomy): domain Eukaryota; kingdom Metazoa; phylum Chordata; class Amphibia; order Caudata; family Salamandridae; genus Triturus; species Triturus cristatus. The sequence goes on from NC_140593.1 coordinate 736,186,267, forward strand.
AATCTCTACTGATGACGGTTAAAGAACCAGAAACACATGTCTAGAGATCAGCATCATCTACGCCAACTGTGGTGAAACACTCGAACACTTTTGAAGCAAGCAAGTAACTGAAACTGCAGTTACCACAATGCCAGGGGCGAACCTTGCTGGGAGGTGAAGTGGTGTGCTCCCACCCCTGTTCCTGTTTAATAGTTTTCCCGTGAGTCATTGAGCTGACGAGCTCATGGATGAAGAACCCACATGCCTGTGAGAGGTAACTGACCTAAGAAAGATGTTGGCAGCCTACTCAGCAAACGCGGAATTTGAAAGACTGTAATCTCTACTGATGACGGTTAAAGAACCAGAAACACGTGTCTAGAGATCAGCACTATTTGCGCCAACTGCGGCGAAACACTTGAACAATCTTGAAACAAGCAAGTAATCAAAACTGCATTTACCACAATGCCAGGGGTGAACCTTGCTGGGAGGTGAAGTGGCTGCTCCCACCCCTGTTCCTGTTTAATAGTTTTCCCGTGAGTCATTGAGCTGACGAGCTCGTTGATGAAGCACCCGCATGCCTGTGAGAGGTACCTGATCTGAGAAAGATATTGCCAGCCTACTCAGCAAACCTCACATTTGAAAGACTGTAATTTCTACTGATGATGGTTAAAGAAGCAGAAACACGTGTCTAGAGATCAGCACTATTTGCGCCAACTGTGGCAAAACACTCGAACACTCTTGAAGCCAGCAAGTAACTGAAACTGCATTTACCACAACGCCAGGGGTGAACCTTGCTGGGAACTGATGAGGTGTGCTCCCACCGCTGTTCCTGTTTAATAGTACTTCTGTGAGTCATTGAACTGACGAGCTCGTGGATGAAGCACCCGCATGCCTGTGAGAGGTACCTGACCTGAGAAAGATGTTGGCAGCCTACTCAGCAAATTCCAAATTTGAAAGACTGTAATCTCTACTGATGATGGTTAAAGAACCAGAAACACGTGTCTAGAGATCAGCACCATCTGCGCCAACTGTGGTGAAACACTCGAACACTCTTGAAGCAAGCAAGTAACTGAAACTCCATTTACCAAAATACCAGGGGTGAACCTTGCTGTGAGGTGAAGCGGTGTGCTCCCACCCCTGTTCCTGTTTAATAGTACTCCCGTAAGTCATTGAGCTGACGAGCTGGTGGATGAAGCACCCGCATGCCTGTGAGAGGTACCTGACCTGAGAAAGATGTTGGCAGCATACTCAGCAAACCCCACATTTGAAAGACTGTAATCTCTACTGTTGATGGTTAAAATACCAGAAACACGTGTCTAGAGATCAGCACTATCTGCGCCAACTGCGGCGAAACACTTGAACAATCTTGAAACAAGCAAGTAATCGAAACTGCATTTACCACAATGCCAGGGGTGAACCTTGCTGGGAGGTGAAGTGGTGTGCTCCCACCCCTGTTCCTGTTTAATAGTTTTCCCGTGAGTCATTGAGCTGACGAGATCGTTGATGAAGCACCCGCATGCCTGTGAGAGGTACCTGACCTGAGAAAGATGTTGGCAGCCTACTCAGCAAACTCCAAATTTCAAAGACTGTAATCTCTACTGATGACGGTTAAAGAACCAGAAACACGTGTCTAGAGATCAGCACTATCTGCACCAACTTTGGCGAAACACTTGAACACTCTTGAAGCAAGCAAGTAACCGAAACTGTATTTACCACAATGCCAGAGGCAAGCCTTGCTGGGAGGTGAAGCGGTGTGCTCCCACCCCTGTTCCTGTTTAATAGTACTCCCTTGAGTCATTGAGCTGACGAGCTCATGGATGAAGAACCCACATGCCTGTGAGAGGTAACTGACCTGAGAAAGATGTTGGCAGCCTTTTCAGCAAACCCCGAATTTGAAAGACTGTAATCTCTACTGATGACGGTTAAAGAACCAGAAACACGTGTCTAGAGATCAGCACTATTTGCGCCAACTGCGGCGAAACACTTGAACAATCTTGAAACAAGCAAGTAATCGAAACTGCATTTACCACAATGCCAGGGGTGAACCTTGCTGGGAGGTGAAGTGGCTGCTCCCACCCCTGTTCCTGTTTAATAGTTTTCCCGTGAGTCATTGAGCTGACGAGCTCGTTGATGAAGCACCCGCATGCCTGTGAGAGGTACCTGATCTGAGAAAGATATTGCCAGCCTACTCAGCAAACCTCACATTTGAAAGACTGTAATCTCTACTGATGATGGTTAAAGAAGCAGAAACACGTGTCTAGAGATCAGCACTATTTGCGCCAACTGTGGCAAAACAGTCGAACACTCTTGAAGCCAGCAAGTAACTGAAACTGCATTTACCACAACGCCAGGGGTGAACCTTGCTGGGAACTGATGAGGTGTGCTCCCACCACTGTTCCTGTTTAATAGTACTCCCGTGAGTCATTGAGCTGACGAGCTCGTGAATGAAGCACCCGCATGCCTGTGAGAGGTACCTGACCTGAGAAAGATGTTGGCAGCCTACTCAGCAAACCCCAAATTTCAAAGACTGTAATCTCTACTGATGATGGTTAAAGAACCAGAAACACGTGTCTAGAGATCAGCACTATCTGCGCCAACTATGGCGAAACACTCGAACACTCTTGAAGGAAGCAAGTAACTTAAACTGCATTTACCACAATGCCAGGGGCGAACCTTGCTGGGAGGTGAAGCGGTGTGCTCCCACCCCTGTTCCTGTTTAAAAGTACTTCTGTGAGTCATTGAACTGACGAGCTTGTGGATAAAGCACCCGCATGCCTGTGAGAGGTACCTGACCTGAGAAAGATGTTGGGAGCCTACTCAGCAAATTCCAAATTTGAAAGACTGTAATCTCTACTGATGATGGTTAAAGAACCAGAAACACGTGTCTAGAGATCAGCACCATCTGCGCCAACTGTGGTAAAACACTCGAACACTCTTGAAGCAAGCAAGTAACTGAAACTCCATTTACCAAAATGCCAGGGGTGAACCTTGCTGTGAAGTGAAGCGGTGTGCTCCCACCCCTGTTCCTGTTTAATAGTACTCCCATGAGTCATTGAGCTGACGAGCTCATGGATGAAGCACCCGCATGCCTGTGAGAGGTACCTGACCTGAGAAAGATGTTGGCAGCCTACTCAGCAAACCCCAAATTTGAAAGACTGTAATCTCTACTGATGACGGTTAAAGAACCAGAAACACATGTCTAGAGATCAGCACTATCTGCGTCAACTGTGCGGAAACACTTGAACACTCTTGAAGCAAGCAAGTAACTGAAACTGCATTTACCACAATGCCAGGGGCGAACCTTGCTGGGAGGTGAAGCGGTGTGCTCCCACCCCTGTTCCTGTTTAATAGTACTCCCATGAGTTATTGAGCTGACGAGCTCATGGATGAAGCACCCGCATGCCTGTGAGAGGTACCTGACTTGAGAAAGATGTTGGAAGCCTTCTCAGCAAACCCCACATTTGAGAGACTGTAATCTGTACTGATGACGGTTAAAGAACCAGAAACATGTGTCTAGAGATCAGCACTATCTGCGCCAACTGTGGCAAAACACTCGAACACTCTTGAAGCAAGCAAGAAACTGAAACTGCATTTACCAAAATGCCAGGGGCGAACCTTGCTGGGAGGTGAAGCGGTGTGCTCCCACCCCTGTTCCTGTTTAATAGTAGTCCCATGAGTTATTGAGCTGACGAGCTCATGGATGAAGCACCCGCATGCCTGTGAGAGGTGCCTGACCTGAGAAAGATGTTGGCAGCCTTTTCAGCAAACCCCACATTTGAAAGTCTGTAATCTCTGCTGATGACGGTTAAAGAACCAGAAACACGTGTCTAGAGATTAGCACTATCTGCGCCAACTGTGGCAAAACACTCGAACACTCTTGAAGCAAGCAAGTAACTGAAACTCCATTTACCAAAATGCCAGGGGTGAACCTTGCTGTGAAGTGAAGCGGTGTGCTCCCACCCCTGTTCCTGTTTAATAGTACTCCCATGAGTCATTGAGCTGACGAGCTCATGGATGAAGCACCCGCATGCCTGTGAGAGGTACCATACCTGAGAAAGATGTTGGCAGCATACTCAGCAAACCCCAGATTTGAAAGACTGTAATCTCTACTGTTGACGGTTAAAATACCAGAAACACGTGTCTAGAGATCAGCACTATCTGCTCCAACTGTGGCGAAACACTCGAACACTCCTGAAGCAAGCAAGTAACTGCAACTGCATTTATCACAATGCCAGGGGCGAACCTTGCTGGGAGGTGAAGCGGTGTGCTCCCACCCCTGTTCCTGCTTAATAGTACTTCTGTGAGTCATTGAGCTGACGAGCTGGTGGAGGAAGCACCCGCATGCCTGTGAGAGGTACCTGACCTGAGAAAGATGTTGGCAGCCTACTCAGCAAACCCCAAATTTGAAAGACTGTAATCTCTACTGATGACGGTTAAAGAACCAGAAACACATGTCTAGAGATCAGCACTATCTGCGTCAACTGTGCGGAAACACTTGAACACTCTTGAAGCAAGCAAGTAACTGAAACTGCATTTACCACAATGCCAGGGGCGAACCTTGCTGGGAGGTGAAGCGGTGTGCTCCCACCCCTGTTCCTGTTTAATAGTACTCCCATGAGTTATTGAGCTGACGAGCTCATGGATGAAGCACCCGCATGCCTGTGAGAGGTACCTGACTTGAGAAAGATGTTGGAAGCCTTCTCAGCAAACCCCACATTTGAGAGACTGTAATCTGTACTGATGACGGTTAAAGAACCAGAAACATGTGTCTAGAGATCAGCACTATCTGCGCCAACTGTGGCAAAACACTCGAACACTCTTGAAGCAAGCAAGAAACTGAAACTGCATTTACCAAAATGCCAGGGGCGAACCTTGCTGGGAGGTGAAGCGGTGTGCTCCCACCCCTGTTCCTGTTTAACAGTACTCCCGTGAGTCATTGAGCTGACGAGCTCGTGGATGAAGCACCCGCATGCCTGTGAGAGGTACCTGACCTGAGAAAGATGTTGGCAGCCTACTCAGCAAACCCCAAATTTGAAAGACTGTAATCTCTACTGATGATGGTTAAAGAACCATAAATACGTGTCTAGAGATCAGCACCATCTGCGCCAACTGTGGTGAAACACTCGAACACTCTTGAAGCAAGCAAGTAACTGAGACTCCATTTACCACAATGCCAGGGGTGAACCTTGCTGTGAGGTGAGCGGTGTGCTCCACTTGTTCCTGTTCAATAGTACTCCCGTGAGTCATTGAGCTGACGAGCTCGTGGATGAAGCACCCGCATGCCTGTGAGAGGTACCTGACCTGAGAAAGATGTTGGCAGCATACTCAGCAAACCCCACATTTGAAAAACTGTAATCTCTAATGTTGACGGTTAAAATACCAGAAACGCGTGTCCATAGAGCTGCACTATCTACTCAACCTGTGGCGTAACACTCAAACAATCTTGAAGCAAGCAAGTAACTGAAACTGCATTTACCACAGTGCCAGGGGCGAACCTTGCTGGGAGGTGAAGCGGTGTGCTCCCACCCCTGTTCCTGCTTAATAGTACGTCTGTGAGTGATTGAGCTGACGAGCTGGTGGATGAAGCACCCGCATGCCTGTGAGAGGTACCTGACCTGAGAAAGATGTTGGCAGCCTTTTCAGCAAACCCCACATTTGAAAGACTGTAATCTCTACTGATGACGGTTAAAGAACCAGAAACACGTGTCTAGAGATCAGCACTATCTGCGCCAACTGTGCGGAAACACTTGAACACTCTTGAAGCAAGCAAGTAACTGAAACTGCATTTACCACAATGCCAGGGGCGAACCTTGCTGGGAGGTGAAGCGGTGTGCTCCCACCCCTGTTCCTGTTTAATAGTAGTCCCATGAGTTATTGAGCTGACGAGCTCATGGATGAAGCACCCGCATGCCTGTGAGAGGTGCCTGACCTGAGAAAGATGTTGGCAGCCTTTTCAGCAAACCCCACATTTGAAAGTCTGTAATCTCTGCTGATGACGGTTAAAGAACCAGAAACACGTGTCTAGAGATTAGCACTATCTGCGCCAACTGTGGCAAAACACTCGAACACTCTTGAAGCATGCAAGTAACTGAAACTGCATTTACCAAAATGCCAGGGGCGAACCTTGCTGGGAGGTGAAGTGGTGTGCTCCCACCCCTGTTCCTGTTTAATAGTACTTCCGTGAGTCATTGAGCTGACGAGCTCGTGGATGAAGCACCCGCATGCCTGTGAGAGGTACCTGACCTGAGAAAGATGTTGGCAGCCTACTCAGCAAACTCCAAATTTCAAAGACTGTAATCTCTACTGATGACGGTTAAAGAACCAGAAACACGTGTCTAGAGATCAGCACTATCTGCGCCAACTGCGGCGAAACACTTGAACAATCTTGAAACAAGCAAGTAATCGAAACTGCATTTACCACAATGCCAGGGGTGAACCTTGCTGGGAGGTGAAGTGGTGTGCTCCCACCCCTGTTCCTGTTTAATAGTGTTCCCGTGAGCCATTGAGCTGACGAGATCGTTGATGAAGCACCCGCATGCCTGTGAGAGGTACCTGACCTGAGAAAGATGTTGGCAGCCTACTCAGCAAACTCCAAATTTCAAAGACTGTAATCTCTACTGATGACGGTTAAAGAACCAGAAACACGTGTCTAGAGATCAGCACTATCTGCACCAACTTTGGCGAAACACTTGAACACTCTTGAAGCAAGCAAGTAACCGAAACTGTATTTACCACAATGCCAGGGGCAAGCCTTGCTGGGAGCTGAAGCGGTGTGCTCCCACCCCTGTTCCTGTTTAATAGTACTCCCTTGAGTCATTGAGCTGACGAGCTCATGGATAAAGAACCCACATGCCTGTGAGAGGTAACTGACCTGAGAAAGATGTTGGCAGCCTCCTTAGCAAACCCCGAATTTGAAAGACTGTAATCTCTACTGATGACGGTTAAAGAACCAGAAACACGTGTCTAGAGATCAGCACTATTTGTGCCAACTGTGGCAAAACACTCGAACACTCTTGAAGCCAGCAAGTACCTGAAACTGCATTTACCACAACGCCAGGGGTGAACCTTGCTGGGAACTGATGAGGTGTGCTCCCACCACTGTTCCTGTTTAATAGTACTCCCGTGAGTCATTGAGCTGACGAGCTCGTGAATGAAGCACCCGCATGCCTGTGAGAGGTACCTGACCTGAGAAAGATGTTGGCAGCCTACTCAGCAAACCCCAAATTTCAAAGACTGTAATCTCTATTGATGATGGTTAAAGAACCAGAAACACGTGTCTAGAGATCAGCACTATCTGCGCCAACTATGGCGAAACACTCGAACACTCTTGAAGGAAGCAAGTAACTGAAACTGCATTTACCACAATGCCAGGGGCGAACCTTGCTGGGAGGTGAAGCGGTGTGCTCCCACCCCTGTTCCTGTTTAAAAGTACTTCTGTGAGTCATTGAACTGACGAGCTCGTGGATGAAGCACCCGCATGCCTGTGAGAGGTACCTGACCTGAGAAAGATGTTGGCAGCCTACTCAGCAAATTCCAAATTTGAAAGACTGTACTCTCTACTGATGATGGTTAAAGAACCAGAAACACGTGTCTAGAGATCAGCACCATCTGCGCCAACTGTGGTGAAACACTTGAACACTCTTGAAGCAAGCAAGTAACTGAAACTCCATTTACCAAAATGCCAGGGGTGAAACTTGCTGTGAGGTGAAGCGGTGTGCTCCCACCCCTGTTCCTGTTTAATAGTACTCCCGTGAGTCATTGAGCTGACGAGCTCATGGATGAAGCACCCGCATGCCTGTGAGAGGTACCTGACCTGAGAAAGATGTTGGCAGCATACTCAGCAAACCCCAGATTTGAAAGACTGTAATCTCTAATGTTGACGGTTAAAATACCAGAAACACGTGTCTAGAGATCAGCACTATCTGCTCCAACTGTGGCGAAACACTCGAACACTCCTGAAGCAAGCAAGTAACTGAAACTGCATTTACCACAATGCTAGGGGCGAACCTTGCTGGGAGGTGAAGCGGTGTGCTCCCACCCCTGTTCCTGCTTAATAGAACTTCTGTGAGTCATTGAGCTGACGAGCTGGTGGATGAAGCACCCGCATGCCTGTGAGAGGTACCTGACCTGAGAAAGATGTTGGCAGCCTACTCAGCAAACCCCAAATTTGAAAGACTGTAATCTCTACTGATGACGGTTAAAGAACCAGAAACACATGTCTAGAGATCAGCACTATCTGCGTCAACTGTGCGGAAACACTTGAACACTCTTGAAGCAAGCAAGTAACTGAAACTGCATTTACCACAATGCCAGGGGCGAACCTTGCTGGGAGGTAAAGCGGTGTGCTCCCACCCCTGTTCCTGTTTAATAGTACTCCCATGAGTTATTGAGCTGACAAGCTCATGGATGAAGCACCCGCATGCCTGTGAGAGGTACCTGACTTGAGAAAGATGTTGGCAGCCTTCTCAGCAAACCCCACATTTGAGAGACTGTAATCTGTACTGATGACGGTTAAAGAACCAGAAACATGTGTCTAGAGATCAGCACTATCTGCGACAACTGTGGCAAAACACTCGAACACTCTTGAAGCAAGCAAGAAACTGAAACTGCATTTACCAAAATGCCAGGGGCGAACCTTGCTGGGAGGTGAAGTGGTGTGCTCCCACCCCTGTTCCTGTTTAACAGTACTCCCGTGAGTCATTGAGCTGACGAGCTCGTGGATGAAGCACCCGCATGCCTGTGAGAGGTACCTGACCTGAGAAAGATGTTGGCAGCCTACTCAGCAAACCCCAAATTTGAAAGACTGTAATCTCTACTGATGATGGTTAAAGAACCATAAATACGTGTCTAGAGATCAGCACCATCTGCGCCAACTGTGGTGAAACACTCGAACACTCTTGAAGCAAGCAAGTAACTGAGACTCCATTTACCACAATGCCAGGGGTGAACCTTGCTGTGAGGTGAAGCGGTGTGCTCCCCTTGTTCCTGTTCAATAGTACTTCCGTGAGTCATTGAGCTGACGAGCTCGTGAATGAAGCACCCGCATGCCTGTGAGAGGTACCTGACCTGAGAAAGATGTTGGCAGCATACTCAGCAAACCCCACATTTGAAAAACTGTAATCTCTAATGTTGACAGGTAAAGAACCAGAAACACGTGTCTAGAGATCAGCACTGTCTGCGCCAACTGTGCGGAAACACTTGAACACTCTTGAAGCAAGCACGTAACTGAAATTGCATTTACCACAATGCCAGGGGCGAACCTTGCTGGGAGGTGAAGCGGTGTGCTCCCACCCCTGTTCCTGTTTAATAGTAGTCCCATGAGTTATTGAGCTGACGAGCTCATGGATGAAGCACCCGCATGCCTGTGAGAGGTGCCTGACCTGAGAAAGATGTTGACAGCCTTTTCAGCAAACCCCACATTTGAAAGACTGTAATCTCTACTGATGACGGTTAAAGAACCAGAAACACGTGTCTAGAGATCAGCACTATCTGCGCCAACTATGGCAAAACACTCGAACACTCTTGAAGCAAGCAAGTAACTGAAACTGCATTTACCAAAATGCCAGGGGCGAACCTTGCTGGGAGGTGAAGAAGTGTGCTCCCACCCCTGTTCCTGTTTAAAAGTACATCCGTGAGTCATTGAACTGACGAGCTCGTGGATGAAGCACCCGCATGCCTGGGAGAGGTACCTGACCTGAGAAAGATGTTGGCAGTCTACTCAGCAAACCCAACTTTGAAAGACTGTAATCTCTACTGATGACGGTTAAAGAACCAGAAACACGTGTCTAGAGATCAGCATCATCTACGCCAACTGTGGTGAAACACTAGAACACTCTTGAAGCAAGCAAGTAACTGAAACTGCATTTACCACAATGCCAGGGGCGATCCTTGCTGGGAGGTGAAGTGGTGTGCTCCCACCCCTGTTCCTGTTTAATAGTACTTCTGTGAGTCATTGAGCTGACGAGCTCGTGGATGAAGCACCCGCATGCCTCTGAGAGGTAGCTGGCCTGAGAAAGATGTCGGCAGCCTACTCAGCAAACCCCAAATTTCAAAGAGTGTAATCTCTACTGATGACGGTTAAAGAACCGGAAACATGTGTCTAGAGATCAGCACTATCTGTGCCAACTGTGGCGAAACACTCGAACACTCTTTTTTTTTTTTTTTTTTCAAAAATTTTATTGAAACAATAAATCAGTTACAAGCATGGGCCTACAACCACCAGGGCCGGCCGCTAGATACAGAAAGGATCGTACATTAGTCAAGGCAGTAGGCGACACCTGGGGCCCAGCCCCGTAAATGGCTCAGGATAGCTCGAGAGAGGCAGGAGACATACATTTAACATAAATAACAACAAAAAACAAAAGGCGAGGCATACGGGCAAAAAACGTGGGTCAGGCTACATCCGGGGGACTTTTACTCCAAGACTTCAATTAGCTATCAACAGGAGGGAGTACTGAAAGATCGGGGGGGGGGGTAACGGGAAAGGAACATCTATATTCGATTATCACAATCAGTTGCAAGGAACCATCAAGGGTCAGGGGGACAAAGCAATATCGGTGTCCACTAGGGGGGGCGTACAGATACCCCCACGATATGCGTTCCATTGCCCCCAAATTCTACCCCATGCCCCGGGTTTACCGCGGGCCACATATACAGTCTTCTCCCTGAACATACACCAGTCCATGTTTTCCTTCCATACTGACACGGTGGGTGGCCGCTGGGCGCCCCAAAGCTGCGCTATATCCCTCTTGGCAATCATGTAGCCCAGGGCCGCCCACCGAGTCTGCGCCGCGTTATAATCATTGGGCTCCCACACATTCAAGACACAGCGACGCACCTCCGGCAGCAGCGCCACCCCGGTGTCTTGTCCCATGACCCCATGAACCCGACGCCAGTATTACGCCACCTCCCGGCACTCCCAAAAGATATGGAGAAAGGTGGCACTGAGCCCACACCCCCGCCTGCAGAGCCCATCCTCCGAGAATCCCATCGAGACCAGACAGGGGCCCGTAACATACACCCGGTGGAGAATCTTTAGCTGGACCAGGCGGAGGCGGGCTGGAATGGCAACTTCCTTGGGGGATGATAGTGCGGACTGCCAGTCCTCGTCGTCTAATTCCACCCCGTCCCCCGTCCCCCGTCCACGTCTCCCGAAGGCGCACCAATAGGTCAGCCCGATTATTAATGAGTTTTTTATAGATTAAGGAGATAGTACTGTCGGGAACATGACCATCAAGGATGCGGTCCTCGAGGGGCGAAGAGGCCGGGATCTTGGTCCCCTCCCCAAAGACAGAGAGCAGGGCGTGCCGAACCTGGGCGTATCGGAAGAACTCCTTTTCCGTGAGTTCGTATTCGCTCTGGAGCGCCGCGAAGGTCTTAACCGCGCCCTTCATCCATAAGTCTCCCACTCTACTGATGCCAATCGTGTCCCAACGGTCAAACCCCTTCGTTGTCCAGAGGCTTCCCAGTCGGTCGGAGGCAAATAAAGGAGTAGCGCATGTTAGTCGCTCACTCCAGCCCATGGCTACATTGGCCGCCTTCCAAATCCGTACCGCGATCTTAGTGGGGCCCGTCAGGGTCCGTCCAGCCGAGCGGGAGTAAAGCGCCCTGTTATAGTTACCGCCGGGAAGCAGGAATTTATCCATCTCATACGCCGGGTTCAAGCCAGGCGCATACGTGGCGTGGTTAATGGCTGATAGCTGTGAGGCCCAATAATACCTGCGAATGTCGGGAAGCGCGATGCCCCCGTCGTACCAGGGAAGAGTGAGTTTGGCCAGGGCGATACGCGCCCGTCCGTCCCACACCAGTCTTCTCTGCAGGCTCTCTACTTCCCGAAAGTAGGCCACTGGAATGATGTCGAAGGAGTTCTGAAGTGCATAGAGGAACCTGGGAAGGGACATCATTTTAAACAATGCGGCCCGACCCAGTGGGGACAGGGGCAGCCTACACCACCGAGCCGTGTCTTCCCTCAAACGCCGAAGCGGAAGCAGGAGATTGTGCTCATAGCGAGCTACCGGGTCCAACGAGATGTGTATCCCCAGGTATTTAAAGCCGGACAGAGATATTTGGATCGGAAGCCGAGGCGGCAGGAGAGGGGGGCCACCTGAGATAGGATAGACACAGGATTTAGACCAGTTAATCGTGAGACCCGAATTTCTCCCGTAGGAAGTCAGAACATCGAAGAGAACGTTAAGCGACTGCCGCGGCGAGGTAAGATACAGGAGGATATCGTCAGCATATAACGAGACCCGATCCTCAAAGCCCGGGGCCCACCGGATCCCCCTGATCGAGGGCTCCCAGCGGAGCCAAGCGGCGAGTGGCTCCAGGGCGAGAGCAAAGAGCAGAGGGGACAACGGGCACCCCTGCCTCGTACCCCTACCAAGAGCGAAGGGCCGAGAGACCCGCCCATTAACCACCACCTGAGCCATGGGTCCCGTGTAGAGAAGCTTCACCCAGCCAAGAAATCCCTCCCCAAAGCCGAATTTGGTCAAAACAGCCCAGAGGAATGGCCACTCGATGGTGTCAAAGGCCATCGTGGCATCTAAAGAAACCAGCACGGCCGGTTCGGAGAGGTACTCTGCCCTGGCGAGGGCGCCATGGAGACGCCGCAAGTTGAGGGCGGTGTTGCGGTGTGGAATGAAGCCGCATTGATCAGGATGAATCAGATCGCAGATGACGCTCAACAAACGATTGGCAAGGACTTTAGCCAGGATTTTAGGCTCCGCATTTAGCAGTGAGATAGGCCTGTAAGAGGCACAGCGGTCCCGTGGCTTACCGTCCTTGGGGATCACGACTATCGTGGCCAGTCGCTGGTCGACCGGAAGGGAACCGGCCTCGAGGGACTCCTGAAACATACGACGGAGGAAGGGCGCTAGTTTATCCGGGCGCAACTTATATAATTCGATAGGTAGACCGTTGGGACCCATGGCCTTGCCCGAGCGAAGGGACCGAATCGCAGTAGCGATTTCATCTACCGACAAGGGAGCGTCCAGCTGCTCACGGTCCTCGGCAGAAAGGCCAGGCAAAGCAATGTCCCTCAGGAGAAGGCGAGAATCTTCCTCATCCCTATCAGTCACCGGGGAGTACACAGTCCGGAGGTGGTCGGCAAAACATTCCACAATCTCACCAGGCTCAGTCACACACACTCCATCCGAGACACGCAACTCCGGGACCACACGATTCACTCTCTCCTTCTTATCCAGCCACGCAATCAGCTTTCCCGCCTTGTCCCCGGCATCATACAACCGACCCTGCTGCTCCCTATACATAGTTTTGGCAGCGTCGGTGACAAGAGCTCTGTATTCAAACTGTTTCAGGTTGAGGGCATGGAGCCCGTCCGGAGTGACACCCGCCTCCAAGGCCGACTCCAGCCCCGAGATGTCAGTCTCCAGCTTCACCACCGCCTCACTCCTGAGCTTCTTAGCCACCGCTATCTGGGAGAGGGCGTGTCCGCGGATTACGGTTTTAAAGGCTTCCCACAGGGACATTGCAGACAACACAGACCCCTCGTTTTCAAGAAAGTATTGGTCCATAGCCTTAACCAGACTCTCGCGGGTCGTAGGGTCTCGCAGGTACCACGGGTTAATGGGAGCGATCCGCCCTGCAGACCGCGACTCGGTGTCAAAGAGAAGCCACAGCGGGGAATGATCGGAGATACCCCTCGCCAGGTGCCTGACCTCTCGAATTCGACCCGTCTGCGCCGCGGGCATAAGGAAATAGTCTAACCTAGAAAGACTCCCATGTGCCCCAGAGTGAAAGGTGTATTGACATTGGGTCGGATGCATTAATCGCCAACTATCCACCAGGCCGAAGGTCTCCAACAGACCACCTAGCCAAGCCTGGGCAGCGGGGAGGGCCCTGGGTGGGTGACGATCCAGGTCACCCGAGACCACCGAATTAAAATCCCCGCCCATAAGCAAAAGGCCATCCGGAAGTTCAAGGAGCATTCGGCCCAAGTCCGCGAAGGTGGAGTTCTGGAGGCCCGTTGGGACGTAAATTGAGACCAGGGCAAGGGGATGCCCCTCCCACCTCCCAGTCAGGCAAACATAACGCCCTCTGTCATCTGAGACCACCCTCATGATCTCCAACGGAAGTGAGGATCGCAGGAGAATGCCCACCCCCCTGGAGCCAGTTGTGTAACCAGAGTGAGCCACGAGGCGGTATCCCCCCCTGTTCATTGCATGGCAGACATTGCCAACCAAATGCGTCTCCTGGAGAAACACCACATCAGGAGTCAGACGACGCAGATACTGCAGAACTACACCCCGTTTGATACGGTCCCCCAACCCATTGACGTTCCATGATATCAGCTTCAACCCGTCCCCCCCCATCCCCTCCAATAGATCAGAGGTCCCCCCGCAAGTAGCACAAGTCCCAAAAGCGGAAGAAAATCAATACCTCGCCCTGCAAACAAAAACCACACTACAAAACAACCCCTCCTTCCCCCCCACCCCCCCCCAACACCCAACTCCCCCCACCCTGCACCCCTGCGGGCCAAAAAACCCCCCCAAATTGCAGTGTGCCTGTCGCCCAACTAACCCCAGTCTACAAAAAGACCCCGGAGGAGGAAAGGGACCCGTCCCCGCCCGCCCCCCATACAGGTACTAGCAAAACACACTGAACCAAAGAAGTACAACCCAGCTGAGCAGTGCAAATTGGCAAAATCAAGGACCAAAAGTCACCCCAAAGGGGACCCGTCACCGTTGGCACCCGCAGAGGGCCCGGGACGGCCACCTCTGTCCGGCAGCGAGTCCAACCAGTCACTCACGGCCACAGGAGAGTCAAAGAAGGCAGTCCGATCCTCATGTTCCACTCGGAGTTTGGCAGGGTAGAGCATAGAGTACTTTAGGCCCAGCTCACGAAGACGACGTTTCACCCCCTGGAATCCCATCCGCTGCTTCTGGACAAGTTGAGTAAAGTCCGGATAAAAGTTAATGGATGAGTTCTCATGTCGAACCGGGCCATGGACCCGCGAGGCCTGCAGAATCGCATCCCGGTCTCTGTAGTAAACAGTTTGGCCACGATAGGCCTCGGGGGGGCCCCCGGCCGTGGCCGCCCGCCCGGAACTCGATGTGCCCGTTCAACGGCAAAAAATTTACTCAAGCCCGCAGGGGTCAGCTGTTGGAGGATGAGTTCCTCGACCAGGAGGTCAACCGGGCGGTCGTCGGAGGACTCCGGTACGCCGATGACACGGATGTTGTTGCGTCGGGCCCGTCCCTCGAAGTCCTCCAGCCGCCGGGCCATCTGCTCATTGACCACCTTGATGTCGCCAAGCGCGGCCTGCAGGTCCGACACATCCGCACCCAGGGTGGAGGTCCGCGCATCGAGAGTTTGAACCCTCTCGTTTGTTTTGGAGAGCACTCGAACACTCTTGAAGCAAGCAAGTAACTGATACTGCATTTACCACAATGCCAGGGGCGAACCTTGCTGGGAGGTGAAGCGGTGTGCTCCCACCCATGTTCCTGCTTAATAGTACTCCCGTGAGTCATTGAGCTGACGAGCTGGTGGATGAAGCACCCGCATGCCTGTGAGAGGTACCTAACCTGAGGAAGATGTTGGCAGCCAACTCAGCAAACCCCAAATTTGAAAGACTGTAATCTCTACTGATGACGATTAAAGAACCCGAAACACGTGTCTAGAGATCAGCACTATCTGCGCCAACTGTGCGGAAACACTTGAACACTCTTGAAGCAAGCAAGTAACTGAAACTGCATTTACCACAATGCCAGGGGCGAACCTTGCTGGGAGGTGAAGCGGTGTGCTCCCACCCCTGTTCCTGCTTAATAGTACTTCTGTGAGTCATTGAGCTGACGAGCTCGTGGATGATGCACCCGCATTCCTGTGAGAGGTACCTGACCTGAGAAAGATGTTGGCAGCCTACTCAGCAAACCCCAAATTTCAAAGACTGTAATCTCTACTGATGATGGTTAAAGAACCAGAAACACGTGTCTAGAGATCAGCACTATCTGCTCCAACTGTGGCGAAACACTCGAACACTCTTGAAGCAAGCAAGTAACTGAAACTGCATTTACCAAAATGCCAGGGGCGAACCTTGCTGGGAGGTGAAGCGGTGTACTCCCACCCCTGTTCCTGTTTAAAAGTACTTCCGTGAGTCATTGAACTGACGAGCTCGTGGATAAAGCCCCCGCATGCCTGTGAGAGGTACCTGACCTGAGAAAGATGTTGGCAGCCTACTAAGCAGACCCCAAATTTGAAAGACTGTAATCTCTACTGATGACGGTTAAA
The DNA here is from genome assembly GCF_964204655.1 of Triturus cristatus. Classification (NCBI taxonomy): domain Eukaryota; kingdom Metazoa; phylum Chordata; class Amphibia; order Caudata; family Salamandridae; genus Triturus; species Triturus cristatus. Next base: position 736,202,491 of record NC_140593.1, read on the forward strand.
GAACCAGAAACACGTGTCTAGAGATCAGCACTATCTGTGCCAACTGTGGCGAAACACTTGAACACTCTTGAAGCAAGCAAGTAACTGAAACTGCATTTACCACAATGCCAGGGGCGAACCTTGCTGGGAGGTGAAGCGGTGTGCTCCCACCCCTGTTCCTGCTTAATAGTACTTCTGTGAGTCATTGAGCTGACGAGCTGGTGGATGAAGCACCCGCATGCCTGTGAGAGGTACCTGACCTGAGAAAGATGTTGGCAGCCTACTCAGCAAACCCCAAATTTGAAAGACTGTAATCTCTACTGATGACGGTTAAAGAACCAGAAACACATGTCTAGAGATCAGCACTATCTGCGTCAACTGTGCGGAAACACTTGAACACTCTTGAAGCAAGCAAGTAACTGAAACTGCATTTACCACAATGCCAGGGGCGAACCTTGCTGGGAGGTGAAGTGGTGTGCTCCCACCCCTGTTCCTGTTTAATAGTACTCCCATGAGTTATTGAGCTGACAAGCTCATGGATGAAGCACCCGCATGCCTGTGAGAGGTACCTGACTTGAGAAAGATGTTGGCAGCCTTCTCAGCAAACCCCACATTTGAGAGACTGTAATCTGTACTGATGACGGTTAAAGAACCAGAAACATGTGTCTAGAGATCAGCACTATCTGCGCCAACTGTGGCAAAACACTCGAACACTCTTGAAGCAAGCAAGAAACTGAAACTGCATTTACCAAAATGCCAGGGGCGAACCTTGCTGGGAGGTGAAGCGGTGTGCTCCCACCCCTGTTCCTGTTTAACAGTACTCCCGTGAGTCATTGAGCTGACGAGCTCGTGGATGAAGCACCCGCATGCCTGTGAGAGGTACCTGACCTGAGAAAGATGTTGGCAGCCTACTCAGCAAACCCCAAATTTGAAAGACTGTAATCTCTACTGATGATGGTTAAAGAACCATAAATACGTGTCTAGAGATCAGCACCATCTGCGCCAACTGTGGTGAAACACTCGAACACTCTTGAAGCAAGCAAGTAACTGAGACTCCATTTACCACAATGCCAGGGGTGAACCTTGCTGTGAGGTGAAGCGGTGTGCTCCCCTTGTTCCTGTTCAATAGTACTTCCGTGAGTCATTGAGCTGACGAGCTCGTGGATGAAGCACCCGCATGCCTGTGAGAGGTACCTGACCTGAGAAAGATGTTGGCAGCATACTCAGCAAACCCCACATTTGAAAAACTGTAATCTCTAATGTTGACAGGTAAAGAACCAGAAACACGTGTCTAGAGATCAGCACTGGCTGCGCCAACTGTGCGGAAACACTTGAACACTCTTGAAGCAAGCAAGTAACTGAAATTGCATTTACCACAATGCCAGGGGCGAACCTTGCTGGGAGGTGAAGCGGTGTGCTCCCACCCCTGTTCCTGTTTAATAGTAGTCCCATGAGTTATTGAGCTGACGAGCTCATGGATGAAGCACCCGCATGCCTGTGAGAGGTGCCTGACCTGAGAAAGATGTTGACAGCCTTTTCAGCAAACCCCACATTTGAAAGACTGTAATCTCTACTGATGACGGTTAAAGAACCAGAAACACGTGTCTAGAGATCAGCACTATCTGCGCCAACTGTGGCAAAACCCTCGAACACTCTTGAAGCAAGCAAGTAACTGAAACTGCATTTACCAAAATGCCAGGGGCGAACCTTGCTGGGAGGTGAAGAAGTGTGCTCCCACCCCTGTTCCTGTTTAAAAGTACATCCGTGAGTCATTGAACTGACGAGCTCGTGGATGAAGCACCCGCATGCCTGGGAGAGGTACCTGACCTGAGAAAGATGTTGGCAGTCTACTCAGCAAACCCAAATTTGAAAGACTGTAATCTCTACTGATGACGGTTAAAGAACCAGAAACACGTGTCTAGAGATCAGCATCATCTACGCCAACTGTGGTGAAACACTAGAACACTCTTGAAGCAAGCAAGTAACTGAAACTGCATTTACCACAATGCCAGGGGCGATCCTTGCTGGGAGGTGAAGTGGTGTGCTCCCACCCCTTTTCCTGTTTAATAGTACTTCTGTGAGTCATTGAGCTGACGAGCTCGTGGATGAAGCACCCGCATGCCTCTGAGAGGTAGCTGGCCTGAGAAAGATGTCGGCAGCCTACTCAGCAAACCCCAAATTTCAAAGAGTGTAATCTCTACTGATGACGGTTAAAGAACCGGAAACATGTGTCTAGAGATCAGCACTATCTGTGCCAACTGTGGCGAAACACTCGAACACTCTTGAAGCAAGCAAGTAACTGATACTGCATTTTCCACAATGCCAGGGGCGAACCTTGCTGGGAGGTGAAGCGGTGTGCTCCCACCCATGTTCCTGCTTAATAGTACTCCCGTGAGTCATTGAGCTGACGAGCTGGTGGATGAAGCACCCGCATGCCTGTGAGAGGTACCTAACCTGAGGAAGATGTTGGCAGCCTACTCAGCAAACCCCAAATTTGAAAGACTGTAATCTCTACTGATGACGATTAAAGAACCCGAAACACGTGTCTAGAGATCAGCACTATCTGCGCCAACTGTGCGGAAACACTTGAACACTCTTGAAGCAAGCAAGTAACTGAAACTGCATTTACCACAATGCCAGGGGCGAACCTTGCTGGGAGGTGAAGCGGTGTGCTCCCACCCCTGTTCCTGCTTAATAGTACTTCTGTGAGTCATTGAGCTGACGAGCTCGTGGATGATGCACCCGCATTCCTGTGAGAGGTACCTGACCTGAGAAAGATGTTGGCAGCCTACTCAGCAAACCCCAAATTTCAAAGACTGTAATCTCTACTGATGATGGTTAAAGAACCAGAAACACGTGTCTAGAGATCAGCACTATCTGCTCCAACTGTGGCGAAACACTCGAACACTCTTGAAGCAAGCAAGTAACTGAAACTGCATTTACCAAAATGCCAGGGGCGAACCTTGCTGGGAGGTGAAGCGGTGTGCTCCCACCCCTGTTCCTGTTTAAAAGTACTTCCGTGAGTCATTGAACTGACGAGCTCGTGGATAAAGCCCCCGCATGCCTGTGAGAGGTACCTGACCTGAGAAAGATGTTGGCAGCCTACTCAGCAGACCCCAAATTTGAAAGACTGTAATCTCTACTGATGACGGTTAAAGAACCAGAAACACGTGTCTAGAGATCAGCACTATCTGTGCCAACTGTGGCGAAACACTTGAACACTCTTGAAGCAAGCAAGTAACTGAAACTGCATTTACCACAATGCCAGGGGCGAACCTTGCTGGTAGGTGAAGCGGTGTGCTCCCACCCCTGTTCCTGCTGAATAGTACTTCTGTGAGTCATTGAGCTGGCGAGCTCGTGGATGAAGCACCCTCATGCCTGTGAGAGGTACCTGACCTGAGAAAGATGTTGGCAGCATACTCAGCAAACCCCAAATTTGAAAGACTGTTATCTCTACTGATGACGGTTAAAGAACCAGAAACACGTGTCTAGAGATCAGCACTATCTGCGCCAACTGTGCGGAAACACTTGAACACTCTTGAAGCAAGCAAGTAACTGAAACTGTATTTACCACAATGCCAGGGGCGAACCTTGCTGAGAGGTGAAGCGGTGTGCTCCCACCCCTGTTCCTGCTTAATAGTCTTTCTGTGAGTCATTGAGCTGACAAGCTCGTGGATGATGCACCCGCATTCCTGTGAGAGGTATCTGACCTGAGAAAGATGTTGGCAGCCTACTCAGCAAACCCCAAATTTCAAAGACTGTAATCTCTACTGATGATGGGTAAAGAACCATACACACGTGTCTAGAGATCAGCACTATCTGCTCCAACTGTGGCGAAACACTCGAACACTCTTGAAGCAAGCAAGTAACTGAAACTGCATTTACTAAAATGCCAGGGGCAAACCTTGCTGGGAGGTGAAGCGGTGTGCTCCCACCCCTGTTCCTGCTTAATAGTATTTCTGTGAGTCATTGAGCTGACAAGCTCGTGCATGATGCACCCGCATTCCTGTGAGAGGTACCTGACCTGAGAAAGATGTTGGCAGCCTACTCAGCAAACTCCAAATTTCAAAGACTGTAATCTCTACTGATGACGGTTAAAGAACCAGAAACACGTGTCTAGAGATCAGCACTATCTGCGCCAACTGCGGCGAAACACTTGAACAATCTTGAAACAAGCAAGTAATCGAAACTGCATTTACCACAATGCCAGGGGTGAACCTTGCTGGGAGGTGAAGTGGTGTGCTCCCACCCCTGTTCCTGTTTAATAGTTTTCCCGTGAGCCATTGAGCTGACGAGATCGTTGATGAAGCACCCGCATGCCTGTGAGAGGTACCTGACCTGAGAAAGATGTTGGCAGCCTACTCAGCAAACTCCAAATTTCAAAGACTGTAATCTCTACTGATGACGGTTAAAGAACCAGAAACACGTGTCTAGAGATCAGCACTATCTGCACCAACTTTGGCGAAACACTTGAACACTCTTGAAGCAAGCAAGTAACTGAAACTGTATTTACCACAATGCCAGGGGCAAGCCTTGCTGGGAGGTGAAGCGGTGTGCTCCCACCCCTGTTCCTGTTTAATAGTACTCCCTTGAGTCATTGAGCTGACGAGCTCATGGATGAAGAACCCACATGCCTGTGAGAGGTAACTGACCTGAGAAAGATGTTGGCAGCCTACTCAGCAAACTCCAAATTTCAAAGACTGTAATCTCTACTGATGACGGTTAAAGAACCAGAAACACGTGTCTAGAGATCAGCACCATCTGCGCCAACTGTGGTGAAACACTCGAACACTCTTGAAGCAAGCAAGTAACTGAAACTCCATTCACCAAAATGCCAGGGGTGAACCTTGCTGTGAGGTGAAGCGGTGTGCTCCCACCCCTGTTCCTGTTTAATAGTACTCCCGTGAGTCATTGAGCTGACGAGCTCATTGATGAAGCACCCGCATGCCTGTGAGAGGTACCTGACCTGAGAAAGATGTTGGCAGCATACTCAGCAAACCCCAGATTTGAAAGACTGTAATCTCTACTGTGACGGTTAAAATACCAGAAACACGTGTCTAGAGATCAGCACTATCTGCTCCAACTGTGGCGAAACACTCGAACACTCCTGAAGCAAGCAAGTAACTGAAACTGCATTTACCACAATGCCAGGGGCGAACCTTGCTGGGAGGTGAAGCGGTGTGCTCCCACCCCTGTTCCTGTTTAAAAGTACATCCGTGAGTCATTGAACTGACGAGCTCGTGGATGAAGCACCCGCATGCCTGTGAGAGGTACCTGACCTGAGAAAGATGTTGGCAGCCTACTCAGCAAACCCCAAATTTGAAAGACTGTAATCTCTACTGATGACGGTTAAAGAACCAGAAACATGTGTCTAGAGATCAGCACTATCTGCGCCAACTGTGGCAAAACACTCGAACACTGTTGAAGCAAGCAAGAAACTGAAACTGCATTTACCAAAATGCCAGGGGCGAACCTTGCTGGGAGGTGAAGCGGTGTGCTCCCACCCCTGTTCCTGTTTAACAGTACTCCCGTGAGTCATTGAGCTGACGAGCTCGTGGATGAAGCACCCGCATGCCTGTGAGAGGTACCTGACCTGAGAAAGATGTTGGCAGCCTACTCAGCAAACCCCAAATTTGAAAGACTGTAATCTCTACTGATGATGGTTAAAGAACCATAAATACGTGTCTAGAGATCAGCACCATCTGCGCCAACTGTGGTGAAACACTCGAACACTCTTGAAGCAAGCAAGTAACTGAGACTCCATTTACCACAATGCCATGGGTGAACCTTGCTGTGAGGTGAAGCGGTGTGCTCCCCTTGTTCCTGTTCAATAGTACTCCCGTGAGTCATTGAGCTGACGAGCTCGTGGATGAAGCACCCGCATGCCTGTGAGAGGTACCTGACCTGAGAAAGATGTTGGCAGCATACTCAGCAAACCCCACATTTGAAAAACTGTAATCTCTAATGTTGACGGTTGAAGAACCAGAAACACGTGTCTAGAGATCAGCACTGTCTGCGCCAACTGTGCGGAAACACTTGAACACTCTTGAAGCAAGCAAGTAACTGAAACTGCATTTACCACAATGCCAGGGGCGAACCTTGCTGGGAGGTGAAGCGGTGTGCTCCCACCCCTGTTCCTGTTTAATAGTAGTCCCATGAGTTATTGAGCTGACGAGCTCATGGATGAAGCACCCGCATGCCTGTGAGAGGTGCCTGACCTGAGAAAGATGTTGGCAGCCTTTTCAGCAAACCCCACATTTGAAAGACTGTAATCTCTACTGATGACGGTTAAAGAAAGAGAAACACGTGTCTAGAGATCAGCACTATCTGCGCCAACTGTGGCAAAACACTCGAACACTCTTGAAGCAAGCAAGTAACTGAAACTGCATTTACCAAAATGCCAGGGGCGAACCTTGCTGGGAGGTGAAGAAGTGTGCTCCCATCCCTGTTCCTGTTTAAAAGTACATCCGTGAGTCATTGAACTGACGAGCTCGTGGATGAAGCACCCGCATGCCTGTGAGAGGTACCTGACCTGAGAAAGATGTTGGCAGTCTACTCAGCAAACCCAAATTTGAAAGACTGTAATCTCTACTGATGACGGTTAAAGAACCAGAAACACGTGTCTAGAGATCAGCATCATCTACGCCAACTGTGGTGAAACACTAGACCACTCTTGAAGCAAGCAAGTAACTGAAACTGCATTTACCACAATGCCAGGGGCGAACCTTGCTGTGAGGTGAAGCGGTGTGCTCCCACCCATGTTCCTGCTTAATAGTACTCCCGTGAGTCATTGAGCTGACGAGCTGGTGGATGAAGCACCCGCATGCCTGTGAGAGGTACCTAACCTGAGGAAGATGTTGGCAGCCTACTCAGCAAACCCCAAATTTGAAAGACTGTAATCTCTACTGATGACGATTAAAGAACCCGAAACACGTGTCTAGAGATCAGCACTATCTGCGCCAACTGTGCGGAAACACTTGAACACTCTTGGAGCAAGCAAGTAACTGAAACTGCATTTACCACAATGCCAGGGGCGAACCTTGCTGGGAGGTGAAGCGGTGTGCTCCCACCCCTGTTCCTGCTTAATAGTTCTTCTGTGAGTCATTGAGCTGACGAGCTCGTGGATGATGCACCCGCATTCCTGTGAGAGGTACCTGACCTGAGAAAGATGTTGGCAGCCTACTCAGCAAACCCCAAATTTCAAAGACTGTAATCTCTACTGATGATGGTTAAAGAACCAGAAACACGTGTCTAGAGATCAGCACTATCTGCTCCAACTGTGGCGAAACACTCGAACACTCTTGAAGCAAGCAAGTAACTGAAACTGCATTTACCAAAATGCCAGGGGCGAACCTTGCTGGGAGGTGAAGCGGTGTGCTCCCACCCCTGTTCCTGTTTAAAAGTACTTCCGTGAGTCATTGAACTGACGAGCTCGTGGATGAAGCCCCCGCATGCCTGTGAGAGGTACCTGACCTGAGAAAGATGTTGGCAGCCTACTCAGCAGACCCCAAATTTGAAAGACTGTAATCTCTACTGATGACGGTTAAAGAACCAGAAACACGTGTCTAGAGATCAGCACTATCTGCGCCAACTGTGCGGAAACACTTGAACACTCTTGAAGCAAGCAAGTAACTGAAACTGCATTTACCACAATGCCAGGGGCGAACCTTGCTGGGAGGTGAAGCGGTGTGCTCCCACCCCTGTTCCTGCTTAATAGTATTTCTGTGAGTCATTGAGCTGACAAGCTCGTGGATGCTGCACCCACATTCCTGTGAGAGGTACCTGACCTGAGAAAGATGTTGGCAGCCTACTCAGCAAACCCCAAATTTCAAAGACTGTAATCTCTACTGATGATGGTTAAAGAACCAGAAACACGTGTCTAGAGATCAGCACTATCTGCTCCAACTGTGGCGAAACACTCGAACACTCTTGAAGCAAGCAAGTAACTGAAACTGCATTTACCACAATGCCAGGGGCGAACCTTGCTGGTAGGTGAAGCGGTGTGCTCCCACCCCTGTTCCTGTTTAAAAGTACTTCCGTGAGTCATTGAACTGACGAGCTCGTGGATGAAGCCCCCGCATGCCTGTGAGAGGTACCTGACCTGAGAAAGATGTTGGCAGCCTACTCAGCAGACCCCAAATTTGAAAGACTGTAATCTCCACTGATGACGGTTAAAGAACCAGAAACACGTGTCTAGAGATCAGCACTATCTGTGCCAACTGTGCGGAAACACTTGAACACTCTTGAAGCAAGCAAGTAACTGAAACTGTATTTACCACAATGCCAGGGGCGAACCTTGCTGAGAGGTGAAGCGGTGTGCTCCCACCCCTGTTCCTGCTTAATAGTCTTTCTGTGAGTCATTGAGCTGACAAGCTCGTGGATGATGCACCCGCATTCCTGTGAGAGGTACCTGACCTGAGAAAGATGTTGGCAGCCTACTCAGCAAACCCCAAATTTCAAAGACTGTAATCTCTACTGATGATGGTTAAAGAACCAGAAACACGTGTCTAGAGATCAGCACTATCTGCTCCAACTGTGGCGAAACACTCGAACACTCTTGAAGCAAGCAAGTAACTGAAACTGCATTTACCAAAATGCCAGGGGCGAACCTTGCTGGGAGGTGAAGCGGTGTGCTCCCACCCCTGTTCCTGTTTAAAAGTACTTCCGTGAGTCATTGAACTGACGAGCTCGTGGATAAAGCCCCCGCATGCCTGTGAGAGGTACCTGACCTGAGAAAGATGTTGGCAGCCTACTCAGCAGACCCCAAATTTGAAAGACTGTAATCTCTACTGATGACGGTTAAAGAACCAGAAACACGTGTCTAGAGATCAGCACTATCTGTGCCAACTGTGGCGAAACACTTGAACACTCTTGAAGCAAGCAAGTAACTGAAACTGCATTTACCACAATGCCAGGGGCGAACCTTGCTGGTAGGTGAAGCGGTGTGCTCCCACCCCTGTTCCTGCTGAATAGTACTTCTGTGAGTCATTGAGCTGGCGAGCTCGTGGATGAAGCACCCTCATGCCTGTGAGAGGTACCTGACCTGAGAAATATGTTGGCAGCATACTCAGCAAACCCCAAATTTGAAAGACTGTAATCTCTACTGATGACGGTTAAAGAACCAGAAACACGTGTCTAGAGATCAGCACTATCTGCGCCAACTGTGCGGAAACACTTGAACACTCTTGAAGCAAGCAAGTAACTGAAACTGTATTTACCACAATGCCAGGGGCGAACCTTGCTGAGAGGTGAAGCGGTGTGCTCCCACCCCTGTTCCTGCTTAATAGTCTTTCTGTGAGTCATTGAGCTGACAAGCTCGTGGATGATGCACCCGCATTCCTGTGAGAGGTACCTGACCTGAGAAAGATGTTGGCAGCCTACTCAGCAAACCCCAAATTTCAAAGACTGTAATCTCTACTGATGATGGGTAAAGAACCATAAACACGTGTCTAGAGATCAGCACTATCTGCTCCAACTGTGGCGAAACACTCGAACACTCTTGAAGCAAGCAAGTAATTGAAACTGCATTTACTAAAATGCCAGGGGCAAACCTTGCTGGGAGGTGAAGCGGTGTGCTCCCACCCCTGTTCCTGCTTAATAGTATTTCTGTGAGTCATTGAGCTGACAAGCTCGTGCATGATGCACCCGCATTCCTGTGAGAGGTACCTGACCTGAGAAAGATGTTGGCAGCCTACTCAGCAAACTCCAAATTTCAAAGACTGTAATCTCTACTGATGACGGTTAAAGAACCAGAAACACGTGTCTAGAGATCAGCACTATCTGCGCCAACTGCGGCGAAACACTTGAACAATCTTGAAACAAGCAAGTAATCGAAACTGCATTTACCACAATGCCAGGGGTGAACCTTGCTGGGAGGTGAAGTGGTGTGCTCCCACCCCTGTTCCTGTTTAATAGTTTTCCCGTGAGCCATTGAGCTGACGAGATCGTTGATGAAGCACCCGCATGCCTGTGAGAGGTACCTGACCTGAGAAAGATGTTGGCAGCCTACTCAGCAAACTCCAAATTTCAAAGACTGTAATCTCTACTGATGACGGTTAAAGAACCAGAAACACGTGTCTAGAGATCAGCACTATCTGCACCAACTTTGGCGAAACACTTGAACACTCTTGAAGCAAGCAAGTAACTGAAACTGTATTTACCACAATGCCAGGGGCAAGCCTTGCTGGGAGGTGAAGCGGTGTGCTCCCACCCCTGTTCCTGTTTAATAGTACTCCCTTGAGTCATTGAGCTGACGAGCTCATGGATGAAGAACCCACATGCCTGTGAGAGGTAACTGACCTGAGAAAGATGTTGGCAGCCTACTCAGCAAACTCCAAATTTCAAAGACTGTAATCTCTACTGATGACGGTTAAAGAACCAGAAACACGTGTCTAGAGATCAGCACTATTTGCGCCAACTGTGGCGAAACACTCGAACACTCTTGAAGGAAGCAAGTAACTGAAACTGCATTTACCACAATGCCAGGGGCGAACCTTGCTGGGAGGTGAAGCGGTGTGCTCCCACCCCTATTCCTGTTTAAAAGTACTTCTGTGAGTCATTGAACTGACGAGCTCGTGGATGAAGCACCCGCATGCCTGTGAGAGGTACCTGACCTGAGAAAGATGTTGGCAGCCTACTCAGCAAATTCCAAATTTGAAAGACTGTACTCTCTACTGATGATGGTGAAAGAACCAGAAACACGTGTCTAGAGATCAGCACCATCTGCGCCAACTGTGGTGAAACACTCGAACACTCTTGAAGCAAGCAAGTAACTGAAACTCCATTTACCAAAATGCCAGGGGTGAACCTTGCTGTGAGGTGAAGCGGTGTGCTCCCACCCCTGTTCCTGTTTAATAGTACTCCCGTGAGTCATTGAGCTGACGAGCTCATTGATGAAGCACCCGCATGCCTGTGAGAGGTACCTGACCTGAGAAAGATGTTGGCAGCATACTCAGCAAACCCCAGATTTGAAAGACTGTAATCTCTACTGTGACGGTTAAAATACCAGAAACACGTGTCTAGAGATCAGCACTATCTGCTCCAACTGTGGCGAAACACTCGAACACTCCTGAAGCAAGCAAGTAACTGAAACTGCATTTACCACAATGCCAGGGGCGAACCTTGCTGGGAGGTGAAGCGGTGTGCTCCCACCCCTGTTCCTGTTTAAAAGTACATCCGTGAGTCATTGAACTGACGAGCTCGTGGATGAAGCACCCGCATGCCTGTGAGAGGTACCTGACCTGAGAAAGATGTTGGCAGCCTACTCAGCAAACCCCAAATTTGAAAGACTGTAATCTCTACTGATGACGGTTAAAGAACCAGAAACACATGTCTAGAGATCAGCACTATCTGCGTCAACTGTGCGGAAACACTTGAACACTCTTGAAGCAAGCAAGTAACTGAAACTGCATTTACACAATGCCAGGGGCGAACCTTGCTGGGAGGTGAAGTGGTGTGCTCCCACCCCTGTTCCTGTTTAATAGTACTCCCATGAGTTATTGAGCTGACAAGCTCATGGATGAGGCACCCGCATGCCTGTGAGAGGTACCTGACTTGAGAAAGATGTTGGCAGCCTTCTCAGCAAACCCCACATTTGAGAGACTGTAATCTGTACTGATGACGGTTAAAGAACCAGAAACATGTGTCTAGAGATCAGTACTATCTGCGCCAACTGTGGCAAAACACTCGAACTCTCTTGAAGCAAGCAAGAAACTGAAACTGCATTTACCAAAATGCCAGGGGCGAACCTTGCTGGGAGGTGAAGCGGTGTGCTCCCACCCCTGTTCCTGTTTAACAGTACTCCCGTGAGTCATTGAGCTGACGAGCTCGTGGATGAAGCACCCGCATGCCTGTGAGAGGTACCTGACCTGAGAAAGATGTTGGCAGCCTACTCAGCAAACCCCAAATTTGAAAGACTGTAATCTCTACTGATGATGGTTAAAGAACCATAAATACGTGTCTAGAGATCAGCACCATCTGCGCCAACTGTGGTGAAACACTCGAACACTCTTGAAGCAAGCAAGTAACTGAGACTCCATTTACCACAATGCCAGGGGTGAACCTTGCTGTGAGGTGAAGCGGTGTGCTCCCCTTGTTCCTGTTCAATAGTACTCCCGTGAGTCATTGAGCTGACGAGCTCGTGGATGAAGCACCCGCATGCCTGTGAGAGGTACCTGACCTGAGAAAGATGTTGGCAGCATACTCAGCAAACCCCACATTTGAAAAACTGTAATCTCTAATGTTGACGGTTGAAGAACCAGAAACACGTGTCTAGAGATCAGCACTGTCTGCGCCAACTGTGCGGAAACATTTGAACACTCTTGAAGCAAGCAAGTAACTGAAACTGCATTTACCACAATGCCAGGGGCGAACCTTGCTGGGAGGTGAAGCGGTGTGCTCACACCCCTGTTCCTGTTTAATAGTAGTCCCATGAGTTATTGAGCTGACGAGCTCATGGATGAAGCACCCGCATGCCTGTGAGAGGTGCCTGACCTGAGAAAGATGTTGGCAGCCTTTTCAGCAAACCCCACATTTGAAAGACTGTAATCTCTACTGATGACGGTTAAAGAAAGAGAAACACGTGTCTAGAGATCAGCACTATCTGCGCCAACTGTGGCAAAACACTCGAACACTCTTGAAGCAAGCAAGTAACTGAAACTGCATTTACCAAAATGCCAGGGGCGAACCTTGCTGGGAGGTGAAGAAGTGTGCTCCCATCCCTGTTCCTGTTTAAAAGTACATCCGTGAGTCATTGAACTGACGAGCTCGTGGATGAAGCACCCGCATGCCTGTGAGAGGTACCTGACCTGAGAAAGATGTTGGCAGTCTACTCAGCAAACCCAAATTTGAAAGACTGTAATCTCTACTGATGACGGTTAAAGAACCAGAAACACGTGTCTAGAGATCAGCATCATCTACGCCAACTGTGGTGAAACACTAGACCACTCTTGAAGCAAGCAAGTAACTGAAACTGCATTTACCACAATGCCAGGGGCGAACCTTGCTGTGAGGTGAAGCGGTGTGCTCCCACCCATGTTCCTGCTTAATAGTACTCCCGTGAGTCATTGAGCTGACGAGCTGGTGGATGAAGCACCCGCATGCCTGTGAGAGGTACCTAACCTGAGGAAGATGTTGGCAGCCTACTCAGCAAACCCCAAATTTGAAAGACTGTAATCTCTACTGATGACGATTAAAGAACCCGAAACACGTGTCTAGAGATCAGCACTATCTGCGCCAACTGTGCGGAAACACTTGAACACTCTTGGAGTAAGCAAGTAACTGAAACTGCATTTACCACAATGCCAGGGGCGAACCTTGCTGGGAGGTGAAGCGGTGTGCTCCCACCCCTGTTCCTGCTTAATAGTACTTCTGTGAGTCATTGAGCTGACGAGCTCGTGGATGATGCACCCGCATTCCTGTGAGAGGTACCTGACCTGAGAAAGATGTTGGCAGCCTACTCAGCAAACCCCAAATTTCAAAGACTGTAATCTCTACTGATGATGGTTAAAGAACCAGAAACACGTGTCTAGAGATCAGCACTATCTGCTCCAACTGTGGCGAAACACTCGAACACTCTTGAAGCAAGCAAGTAACTGAAACTGCATTTACCAAAATGCCAGGGGCGAACCTTGCTGGGAGGTGAAGCGGTGTGCTCCCACCCCTGTTCCTGTTTAAAAGTACTTCCGTGAGTCATTGAACTGACGAGCTCGTGGATGAAGCCCCCGCATGCCTGTGAGAGGTACCTGACCTGAGAAAGATGTTGGCAGCCTACTCAGCAGACCCCAAATTTGAAAGACTGTAATCTCTACTGATGACGGTTAAAGAACCAGAAACACGTGTCTAGAGATCAGCACTATCTGCGCCAACTGTGCGGAAACACTTGAACACTCTTGAAGCAAGCAAGTAACTGAAACTGCATTTACCACAATGCCAGGGGCGAACCTTGCTGGGAGGTGAAGCGGTGTGCTCCCACCCCTGTTCCTGCTTAATAGTATTTCTGTGAGTCATTGAGCTGACAAGCTCGTGGATGCTGCACCCACATTCCTGTGAGAGGTACCTGACCTGAGAAAGATGTTGGCAGCCTACTCTGCAAACCCCAAATTTTAAAGACTGTAATCTCTACTGATGATGGTTAAAGAACCAGAAACACGTGTCTAGAGATCAGCACTATCTGCTCCAACTGTGGCGAAACACTCGAACACTCTTGAAGCAAGCAAGTAACTGAAACTGCATTTACCACAATGCCAGGGGCGAACCTTGCTGGTAGGTGAAGCGGTGTGCTCCCACCCCTGTTCCTGTTTAAAAGTACTTCCGTGAGTCATTGAACTGACGAGCTCGTGGATGAAGCTCCCGCATGCCTGTGAGAGGTACCTGACCTGAGAAAGATGTTGGCAGCCTACTCAGCAGACCCCAAATTTGAAAGACTGTAATCTCCACTGATGACGGTTAAAGAACCAGAAACACGTGTCTAGAGATCAGCACTATCTGTGCCAACTGTGCGGAAACACTTGAACACTCTTGAAGCAAGCAAGTAACTGAAACTGTATTTACCACAATGCCAGGGGCGAACCTTGCTGAGAGGTGAAGCGGTGTGCTCCCACCCCTGTTCCTGCTTAATAGTCTTTCTGTGAGTCATTGAGCTGACAAGCTCGTGGATGATGCACCCGCATTCCTGTGAGAGGTACCTGACCTGAGAAAGATGTTGGCAGCCTACTCAGCAAACCCCAAATTTCAAAGACTGTAATCTCTACTGATGATGGTTAAAGAACCATAAACACGTGTCTAGAGATCAGCACTATCTGCTCCAACTGTGGCGAAACACTCGAACACTCTTGAAGCAAGCAAGTAACTGAAACTGCATTTACCAAAATGCCAGGGGCGAACCTTGCTGGGAGGTGAAGCGGTGTGCTCCCACCCCTGTTCCTGCTTAATAGTATTTCTGTGAGTCATTGAGCTGACAAGCTCGTGCATGATGCACCCGCATTCCTGTGAGAGGTACCTGACCTGAGAAAGATGTTGGCAGCCTACTCAGCAAACTCCAAATTTCAAAGACTGTAATCTCTACTGATGACGGTTAAAGAACCAGAAACACGTGTCTAGAGATCAGCACTATCTGCGCCAACTGCGGCGAAACACTTGAACAATCTTGAAACAAGCAAGTAATCGAAACTGCATTTACCACAATGCCAGGGGTGAACCTTGCTGGGAGGTGAAGTGGTGTGCTCCCACCCCTGTTCCTGTTTAATAGTTTTCCCGCGAGCCATTGAGCTGACGAGATCGTTGATGAAGCACCCGCATGCCTGTGAGAGGTACCTGACCTGAGAAAGATGTTGGCAGCCTACTCAGCAAACTCCAAATTTCAAAGACTGTAATCTCTACTGATGACGGTTAAAGAACCAGAAATACGTGTCTAGAGATCAGCACTATCTGCACCAACTTTGGCGAAACACTTGAACACTCTTGAAGTAAGCAAGTAACTGAAACTGTATTTACCACAATGCCAGGGGCAAGCCTTGCTGGGAGGTGAAGCGGTGTGCTCCCACCCCTGTTCCTGTTTAATAGTACTCCCTTGAGTCATTGAGCTGACGAGCTCATGGATGAAGAACCCACATGCCTGTGAGAGGTAACTGACCTGAGAAAGATGTTGGCAGCCTACTCAGCAAACCCCGAATTTGAAAGACTGTAATCTCTACTGATGACGGTTAAAGAACTAGAAACACGTGTCTAGAGATCAGCACTATTTGCGCCAACTGTGGCGAAACACTTGAACAATCTTGAAACAAGCAAGTAATCAAAACTGCATTTACCACAATGCCAGGGGTGAACCTTGCTGGGAGGTAAAGTGGCTGCTCCCACCCCTGTTCCTGTTTATTAGTTTTCCCGTGAGTCATTGAGTTGACGAGCTCGTTGATGAAGCACCCGCATGCCTGTGAGAGGTACCTGATCTGAGAAAGATATTGCCAGCCTACTCAGCAAACCTCACATTTGAAAGACTGTAATCTCTACTGATGATGGTTAAAGAAGCAGAAACACGTGTCTAGAGATCAGCACTATTTGCGCCAACTGTGGCAAAACACTCGAACACTCTTGAAGCCAGCAAGTAACTGAAACTGCATTTACCACAACGCCAGGGGTGAACCTTGCTGGGAACTGATGAGGTGTGCTCCCACCACAGTTCCTGTTTAATAGTACTCCCGTGAGTCATTGAGCTGACGAGCTCGTGAATGAAGCACCCGCATGCCTGTGAGAGGTACCTGACCTGAGAAAGATGTTGGCAGCCTACTCAGCAAACCCCAAATTTCAAAGACTGTAATCTCTACTGATGATGGTTAAAGAACCAGAAACACGTGTCTAGAGATCAGCACTATCTGCGCCAACTATGGCGAAACACTCGAACACTCTTGAAGGAAGCAAGTAACTGAAACTGCATTTACCACAATGCCAGGGGCGAACCTTGCTGGGAGGTGAAGCGGTGTGCTCCCACCCCTGTTCCTGTTTAAAAGTACTTCTGTGAGTCATTGAACTGACGAGCTCGTGGATGAAGCACCCGCATGCCTGTGAGAGGTACCTGACCTGAGAAAGATGTTGGAAGCCTACTCAGCAAATTCCAAATTTGAAAGACTGTACTCTCTACTGATGATGGTTAAAGAACCAGAAACACGTGTCTAGAGATCAGCACCATCTGCGCCAACTGTGGTGAAACACTCGAACACTCTTGAAGCAAGCAAGTAACTGAAACTCCATTTACCAAAATGCCAGGGGTGAACCTTGCTGTGAGGTGAAGCGGTGTGCTCCCACCCCTGTTCCTGTTTAATAGTACTCCCGTGAGTCATTGAGCTGACGAGCTCATGGATGAAGCACCCGCATGCCTGTGAGAGGTACCTGACCTGAGAAAGATGTTGGCAGCATACTCAGCAAACCCCAGATTTGAAAGACTGTAATCTCTACTGTTGACGGTTAAAATACCAGAAACACATGTCTAGAGATCAGCACTATCTGCTCCAACTGTGGCGAAACACTCGAACACTCCTGAAGCAAGCAAGGAACTGAAACTGCATTTACCACAATGCCAGGGGCGAACCTTGCTGGGAGGTGAAGCGGTGTGCTTCCACCCCTGTTCCTGTTTAAAAGTACATCCGTGAGTCATTGAACTGACGAGCTCGTGGATGAAGCACCCGCATGCCTGTGAGAGGTACCTGACCTGAGAAAGATGTTGGCAGCCTACTCAGCAAACCCCAAATTTGAAAGACTGTAATCTCTACTGATGACGGTTAAAGAACCAGAAACACATGTCTAGAGATCAGCACTATCTGCGTCAACTGTGCGGAAACACTTGAACACTCTTGAAGCAAGCAAGTAACTGAAACTCCATTTACCACAATGCCAGGGGCGAACCTTGCTGGGAGGTGAAGCGGTGTGCTCCCACCCCTGTTCCTGTTTAATAGTACTCCCATGAGTTATTGAGCTGACAAGCTCATGGATGAAGCACCCGCATGCCTGTGAGAGGTACCTGACTTGAGACAGATGTTGGCAGCCTTCTCAGCACACCCCACATTTGAGAGACTGTAATCTGTACTGATGACGGTTAAAGAACCAGAAACATGTGTCTAGAGATCAGCACTATCTGAGCCAACTGTGGCAAAACACTCGAACACTCTTGAAGCAAGCAAGAAACTGAAACTGCATTTACCAAAATGCCAGGGGCGAACCTTGCTGGGAGGTGAAGCGGTGTGCTCCCACCCCTGTTCCTGTTTAACAGTACTCCCGTGAGTCATTGAGCTGACGAGCTCGTGGATGAAGCACCCGCATGCCTGTGAGAGGTACCTGACCTGAGAAAGATGTTGGCAGCCTACTCAGCAAACCCCAAATTTGAAAGACTGTAATCTCTACTGATGATGGTTAAAGAACCATAAATACGTGTCTAGAGATCAGCACCATCTGCGCCAACTGTGGTGAAACACTCGAACACTCTTGAAGCAAGCAAGTAACTGAAACTGCATTTACCAAAATGCCAGGGGCGAACCTTGCTGGGAGGTGAAGCGGTGTGCTCCCACCCCTGTTCCTGTTTAAAAGTACTTCCGTGAGTCATTGAACTGACGAGCTCGTGGATGAAGCCCCCGCATGCCTGTGAGAGGTACCTGACCTGAGAAAGATGTTGGCAGCCTACTCAGCAGACCCCAAATTTGAAAGACTGTAATCTCTACTGATGACGGTTAAAGAACCAGAAACACGTGTCTAGAGATCAGCACTATCTGTGCCAACTGTGGCGAAACACTTGAACACTCTTGAAGCAAGCAAGTAACTGAAACTGCATTTACCACAATGCCAGGGGCGAACCTTGCTGGTAGGTGAAGCGGTGTGCTCCCACCCCTGTTCCTGCTGAATAGTACTTCTGTGAGTCATTGAGCTGGCGAGCTCGTGGATGAAGCACCCTCATGCCTGTGAGAGGTACCTGACCTGAGAAAGATGTTGGCAGCATACTCAGCAAACCCCAAATTTGAAAGACTGTAATCTCTACTGATGATGGTTAAAGAACCAGAAACACGTGTCTAGAGATCAGCACTATCTGCTCCAACTGTGGCGAAACACTCGAACACTCTTGAAGCAAGCAAGTAACTGAAACTGCATTTACCACAATGCCAGGGGCGAACCTTGCTGGTAGGTGAAGCGGTGTGCTCCCACCCCTGTTCCTGTTTAAAAGTACTTCCGTGAGTCATTGAACTGACGAGCTCGTGGATGAAGCCCCCGCATGCCTGTGAGAGGTACCTGACCTGAGAAAGATGTTGGCAGCCTACTCAGCAGACCCCAAATTTGAAAGACTGTAATCTCCACTGATGACGGTTAAAGAACCAGAAACACGTGTCTAGAGATCAGCACTATCTGTGCCAACTGTGTGGAAACACTTGAACACTCTTGAAGCAAGCAAGTAACTGAAACTGTATTTACCACAATGCCAGGGGCAAACCTTGCTGAGAGGTGAAGCGGTGTGCTCCCACCCCTGTTCCTGCTTAATAGTCTTTCTGTGAGTCATTGAGCTGACAAGCTCGTGGATGATGCACCCGCATTCCTGTGAGAGGTACCTGACCTGAGAAAGATGTTGGCAGCCTACTCAGCAAACCCCAAATTTCAAAGACTGTAATCTCTACTGATGATGGTTAAAGAACCATAAACACGTGTCTAGAGATCAGCACTATCTGCTCCAACTGTGGCGAAACACTCGAACACTCTTGAAGCAAGCAAGTAACTGAAACTGCATTTACCAAAATGCCAGGGGCGAACCTTGCTGGGAGGTGAAGCGGTGTGCTCCCACCCCTGTTCCTGCTTAATAGTATTTCTGTGAGTCATTGAGCTGACAAGCTCGTGCATGATGCACCCGCATTCCTGTGAGAGGTACCTGACCTGAGAAAGATGTTGGCAGCCTACTCAGCAAACTCCAAATTTCAAAGACTGTAATCTCTACTGATGACGGTTAAAGAACCAGAAACACGTGTCTAGAGATCAGCACTATCTGCGCCAACTGCGGCGAAACACTTGAACAATCTTGAAACAAGCAAGTAATCGAAACTGCATTTACCACAATGCCAGGGGTGAACCTTGCTGGGAGGTGAAGTGGTGTGCTCCCACCCCTGTTCCTGTTTAATAGTTTTCCCGCGAGCCATTGAGCTGACGAGATCGTTGATGAAGCACCCGCATGCCTGTGAGAGGTACCTGACCTGAGAAAGATGTTGGCAGCCTACTCAGCAAACTCCAAATTTCAAAGACTGTAATCTCTACTGATGACGGTTAAAGAACCAGAAATACGTGTCTAGAGATCAGCACTATCTGCACCAACTTTGGCGAAACACTTGAACACTCTTGAAGCAAGCAAGTAACTGAAACTGTATTTACCACAATGCCAGGGGCAAGCCTTGCTGGGAGGTGAAGCGGTGTGCTCCCACCCCTGTTCCTGTTTAATAGTACTCCCTTGAGTCATTGAGCTGACGAGCTCATGGATGAAGAACCCACATGCCTGTGAGAGGTAACTGACCTGAGAAAGATGTTGGCAGCCTACTCAGCAAACCCCGAATTTGAAAGACTGTAATCTCTACTGATGACGGTTAAAGAACTAGAAACACGTGTCTAGAGATCAGCACTATTTGCGCCAACTGCGGCGAAACACTTGAACAATCTTGAAACAAGCAAGTAATCAAAACTGCATTTACCACAATGCCAGGGGTGAACCTTGCTGGGAGGTAAAGTGGCTGCTCCCACCCCTGTTCCTGTTTAATAGTTTTCCCGTGAGTCATTGAGTTGACGAGCTCGTTGATGAAGCACCCGCATGCCTGTGAGAGGTACCTGATCTGAGAAAGATATTGCCAGCCTACTCAGCAAACCTCACATTTGAAAGACTGTAATCTCTACTGATGATGGTTAAAGAAGCAGAAACACGTGTCTAGAGATCAGCACTATTTGCGCCAACTGTGGCAAAACACTCGAACACTCTTGAAGCCAGCAAGTAACTGAAACTGCATTTACCACAACGCCAGGGGTGAACCTTGCTGGGAACTGATGAGGTGTGCTCCCACCACAGTTCCTGTTTAATAGTACTCCCGTGAGTCATTGAGCTGACGAGCTCGTGAATGAAGCACCCGCATGCCTGTGAGAGGTACCTGACCTGAGAAAGATGTTGGCAGCCTACTCAGCAAACCCCAAATTTCAAAGACTGTAATCTCTACTGATGATGGTTAAAGAACCAGAAACACGTGTCTAGAGATCAGCACTATCTGCGCCAACTATGGCGAAACACTCGAACACTCTTGAAGGAAGCAAGTAACTGAAACTGCATTTACCACAATGCCAGGGGCGAACCTTGCTGGGAGGTGAAGCGGTGTGCTCCCACCCCTGTTCCTGTTTAAAAGTACTTCTGTGAGTCATTGAACTGACGAGCTCGTGGATGAAGCACCCGCATGCCTGTGAGAGGTACCTGACCTGAGAAAGATGTTGGCAGCCGACTCAGCAAATTCCAAATTTGAAAGACTGTACTCTCTACTGTTGACGGTTAAAATACCAGAAACACGTGTCTAGAGATCAGCACTATCTGCTCCAACTGTGGCGAAACACTCGAACACTCCTGAAGCAAGCAAGGAACTGAAACTGCATTTACCACAATGCCAGGGGCGAACCTTGCTGGGAGGTGAAGCGGTGTGCTTCCACCCCTGTTCCTGTTTAAAAGTACATCCGTGAGTCATTGAACTGACGAGCTCGTGGATGAAGCACCCGCATGCCTGTGAGAGGTACCTGACCTGAGAAAGATGTTGGCAGCCTACTCAGCAAACCCCAAATTTGAAAGACTGTAATCTCTACTGATGACGGTTAAAGAACCAGAAACACATGTCTAGAGATCAGCACTATCTGCGTCAACTGTGCGGAAACACTTGAACACTCTTGAAGCAAGCAAGTAACTGAAACTGCATTTACCACAATGCCAGGGGCGAACCTTGCTGGGAGGTGAAGCGGTGTGCTCCCACCCCTGTTCCTGTTTAATAGTACTCCCATGAGTTATTGAGCTGACAAGCTCATGGATGAAGCACCCGCATGCCTGTGAGAGGTACCTGACTTGAGACAGATGTTGGCAGCCTTCTCAGCAAACCCCACATTTGAGAGACTGTAATCTGTACTGATGACGGTTAAAGAACCAGAAACATGTGTCTAGAGATCAGCACTATCTGCGCCAACTGTGGCAAAACACTCGAACACTCTTGAAGCAAGCAAGAAACTGAAACTGCATTTACCAAAATGCCAGGGGCGAACCTTGCTGGGAGGTGAAGCGGTGTGCTCCCACCCCTGTTCCTGTTTAACAGTACTCCCGTGAGTCATTGAGCTGACGAGCTCGTGGATGAAGCACCCGCATGCCTGTGAGAGGTACCTGACCTGAGAAAGATGTTGGCAGCCTACTCAGCAAACCCCAAATTTGAAAGACTGTAATCTCTACTGATGATGGTTAAAGAACCATAAATACGTGTCTAGAGATCAGCACCATCTGCGCCAACTGTGGTGAAACACTCGAACACTCTTGAAGCAAGCAAGTAACTGAGACTCCATTTACCACAATGCCAGGGGTGAACCTTGCTGTGAGGTGAAGCGGTGTGCTCCCCTTGTTCCTGTTCAATAGTACTCCCGTGAGTCATTGAGCTGACGAGCTCGTGGATGAAGCACCCGCATGCCTGTGAGAGGTACCTGACCTGAGAAAGATGTTGGCAGCATACTCAGCAAACCCCACATTTGAAAAACTGTAATCTCTAATGTTGACGGTTAAAGAACCAGAAACACATGTCTAGAGATCAGCACTGTCTGCGCCAACTGTGCGGAAACACTTGAACACTCTTGAAGCAAGCAAGTAACTGAAACTGCATTTACCACAATGCCAGGGGCGAACCTTGCTGGGAGGTGAAGCGGTGTGCTCCCACCCCTGTTCCTGTTTAATAGTACTCCCATGAGTTATTGAGCTGACAAGCTCATGGATGAAGCACCCGCATGCCTGTGAGAGGTACCTGACTTGAGACAGATGTTGGCAGCCTTCTCAGCAAACCCCACATTTGAGAGACTGTAATCTCTACTGATGACGGTTAAAGAAAGAGAAACACGTGTCTAGAGATCAGCACTATCTGCGCCAACTGTGGCAAAACACTCGAACACTCTTGAAGCAAGCAAGTAACTGAAACTGCATTTACCAAAATGCCAGGGGCGAACCTTGCTGGGAGGTGAAGAAGTGTGCTCCCATCCCTGTTCCTGTTTAAAAGTACATCCGTGAGTCATTGAACTGACGAGCTCGTGGATGAAGCACCCGCATGCCTGTGAGAGGTACCTGACCTGAGAAAGATGTTGGCAGTCTACTCAGCAAACCCAAATTTGAAAGACTGTAATCTCTACTGATGACGGTTAAAGAACCAGAAACACGTGTCTAGAGATCAGCATCATCTACGCCAACTGTGGTGAAACACTAGAACACTCTTGAAGCAAGCAAGTAACTGAAACTGCATTTACCACAATGCCAGGGGCGAACCTTGCTGGGAGGTGAAGTGGTGTGCTCCCACCCCTGTTCCTGTTTAATAGTACTTCTGTGAGTCATTGAGCTGACGAGCTCGTCGATGAAGCACCCGCATGCCTCTGAGAGGTACCTGGCCTGAGAAAGATGTCGGCAGCCTACTCAGCAAACCCCAAATTTCAAAGAGTGTAATCTCTACTGATGACGGTTAAAGAACCGGAAACATGTGTCTAGAGATCAGCACTATCTGTGCCAACTGTGGCGAATCACTCGAACACTCTTGAAGCAAGCAAGTAACTGATACTGCATTTACCACAATGCCAGGGGCGAACCTTGCTGGGAGGTGAAGCGGTGTGCTCCCACCCATGTTCCTGCTTAATAGTACTCCCGTGAGTCATTGAGCTGACGAGCTGGTGGATGAAGCACCCGCATGCCTGTGAGAGGTACCTAACCTGAGGAAAATGTTGGCAGCCTACTCAGCAAACCCCAAATTTGAAAGACTGTAATCTCTACTGATGACGATTAAAGAACCCGAAACACGTGTCTAGAGATCAGCACTATCTGCGCCAACTGTGCGGAAACACTTGAACACTCTTGAAGCAAGCAAGTAACTGAAACTGCATTTACCACAATGCCAGGGGCGAACCTTGCTGGGAGGTGAAGCGGTGTGCTCCCACCCCTGTTCCTGCTTAATAGTACTTCTGTGAGTCATTGAGCTGACGAGCTCGTGGATGATGCACCCGCATTCCTGTGAGAGGTACCTGACCTGAGAAAGATGTTGGCAGCCTACTCAGCAAACCCCAAATTTCAAAGACTGTAATCTCTACTGATGATGGTTAAAGAACCAGAAACACGTGTCTAGAGATCAGCACTATCTGCTCCAACTGTGGCGAAACACTCGAACACTCTTGAAGCAAGCAAGTAACTGAAACTGCATTTACCAAAATGCCAGGGGCGAACCTTGCTGGGAGGTGAAGCGGTGTGCTCCCACCCCTGTTCCTGTTTAAAAGTACTTCTGTGAGTCATTGAACTGACGAGCTCGTGGATGAAGCCCCCGCATGCCTGTGAGAGGTACCTGACCTGAGAAAGATGTTGGCAGCCTACTCAGCAGACCCCAAATTTGAAAGACTGTAATCTCTACTGATGACGGTTAAAGAACCAGAAACACGTGTCTAGAGATCAGCACTATCTGTGCCAACTGTGGCGAAACACTTGAACACTCTTGAAGCAAGCAAGTAACTGAAACTGCATTTACCACAATGCCAGGGGCGAACCTTGCTGGGAGGTGAAGTGGTGTGCTCCCACCCCTGTTCCTGTTTAATAGTTTTCCCGTGAGCCATTGAGCTGACGAGATCATTGATGAAGCACCCGCATGCCTGTGAGAGGTACCTGACCTGAGAAAGATGTTGGCAGCCTACTCAGCAAACTCCAAATTTCAAAGACTGTAATCTCTACTGATGACGGTTAAAGCACCAGAAATACGTGTCTAGAGATCAGCACTATCTGCACCAACTTTGGCGAAACACTTGAACACTCTTGAAGCAAGCAAGTAACTGAAACTGTATTTACCACAATGCCAGGGGCAAGCCTTGCTGGGAGGTGAAGCGGTGTGCTCCCACCCCTGTTCCTGTTTAATAGTACTCCCTTGAGTCATTGAGCTGACGAGCTCATGGATGAAGAACCCACATGCCTGTGAGAGGTAACTGACCTGAGAAAGATGCTGGCAGCCTACTCAGCAAACCCCGAATTTGAAAGACTGTAATCTCTACTGATGACGGCTAAAGAACCAGAAACACGTGTCTAGAGATCAGCACTATTTGCGCCAACTGCGGCGAAACACTTGAACAATCTTGAAACAAGCAAGTAATAAAAACTGCATTTACCACAATGCCAGGGGTGAACCTTGCTGGGAGGTAAAGTGGCTGCTCCCACCCCTGTTCCTGTTTAATAGTTTTCCCGTGAGTCATTGAGTTGACGAGCTCGTTGATGAAGCACCCGCATGCCTGTGAGAGGTACCTGATCTGAGAAAGATATTGCCAGCCTACTCAGCAAACCTCACATTTGAAAGACTGTAATCTCTACTGATGATGGTTAAAGAAGCAGAAACATGTGTCTAGAGATCAGCACTATTTGCGCCAACTGTGGCAAAACACTCGAACACTCTTGAAGCCAGCAAGTAACTGAAACTGCATTTACCACAACGCCAGGGGTGAACCTTGCTGGGAACTGATGAGGTGTGCTCCCACCACAGTTCCTGTTTAATAGTACTCCCGTGAGTCATTGAGCTGACGAGCTCGTGAATGAAGCACCCGCATGCCTGTGAGAGGTACCTGACCTGAGAAAGATGTTGGCAGCCTACTCAGCAAACCCCAAATTTCAAAGACTGTAATCTCTACTGATGATGGTTAAAGAACCAGAAACACGTGTCTAGAGATCAGCACTATCTGCGCCAACTATGGCGAAACACTCGAACACTCTTGAAGGAAGCAAGTAACTGAAACTGCATTTACCACAATGCCAGGGGCGAACCTTGCTGGGAGGTGAAGCGGTGTGCTCCCACCCCTGTTCCTGTTTAAAAGTACTTCTGTGAGTCATTGAACTGACGAGCTCGTGGATGAAGCACCCGCATGCCTGTGAGAGGTACCTGACCTGAGAAAGATGTTGGCAGCCTACTCAGCAAATTCCAAATTTGAAAGACTGTACTCTCTACTGATGATGGTTAAAGAACCAGAAACACGTGTCTAGAGATCAGCACCATCTGCGCCAACTGTGGTGAAACACTCGAACACTCTTGAAGCAAGCAAGTAACTGAAACTCCATTTACCAAAATGCCAGGGGTGAACCTTGCTGTGAGGTGAAGCGGTGTGCTCCCACCCCTGTTCCTGTTTAATAGTACTCCCGTGAGTCATTGAGCTGACGAGCTCATGGATGAAGCACCCGCATGCCTGTGAGAGGTACCTGACCTGAGAAAGATGTTGGCAGCATACTCAGCAAACCCCAGATTTGAAAGACTGTAATCTCTACTGTTGACGGTTAAAATACCAGAAACACGTGTCTAGAGATCAGCACTATCTGCTCCAACTGTGGCGAAACACTCGAACACTCCTGAAGCAAGCAAGTAACTGAAACTGCATTTACCACAATGCCAGGGGCGAACCTTGCTGGGAGGTGAAGCAGTGTGCTCCCACCCCTGTTCCTGTTTAAAAGTACATCCGTGAGTCATTGAACTGACGAGCTCGTGGATGAAGCACCCGCATGCCTGTGAGAGGTACCTGACCTGAGAAAGATGTTGGCAGCCTACTCAGCAAACCCCAAATTTGAAAGACTGTAATCTCTACTGATGACGGTTAAAGAACCAGAAACACATGTCTAGAGATCAGCACTATCTGCGTCAACTGTGCGGAAACACTTGAACACTCTTGAAGCAAGCAAGTAACTGAAACTGCATTTACCACAATGCCAGGGGCGAACCTTGCTGGGAGGTGAAGCGGTGTGCTCCTACCCCTGTTCCTGTTTAATAGTACTCCCATGAGTTATTGAGCTGACAAGCTCATGGATGAAGCACCCGCATGCCTGTGAGAGGTACCTGACTTGAGAAAGATGTTGGCAGCCTTCTCAGAAAACCCCACATTTGAGAGACTGTAATCTGTACTGATGACGGTTAAAGAACCAGAAACATGTGTCTAGAGATCAGCACTATCTGCACCAACTGTGGCAAAACACTCGAACACTCTTGAAGCAAGCAAGAAACTGAAACTGCATTTACCAAAATGCCAGGGGCGAACCTTGCTGGGAGGTGAAGCGGTGTGCTCCCACCCCTGTTCCTGTTTAACAGTACTCCCGTGAGTCATTGAGCTGACGAGCTCGTGGATGAAGCACCCGCATGCCTGTGAGAGGTACCTGACCTGAGAAAGATGTTGGCAGCCTACTCAGCAAACCCCAAATTTGAAAGACTGTAATCTCTACTGATGATGGTTAAAGAACCATAAATACGTGTCTAGAGATCAGCACCATCTGCGCCAACTGTGGTGAAACACTCGAACACTCTTGAAGCAAGCAAGTAACTGAGACTCCATTTACCACAATGCCAGGGGTGAACCTTGCTGTGAGGTGAAGCGGTGTGCTCCCCTTGTTCCTGTTCAATAGTACTCCCGTGAGTCATTGAGCTGACGAGCTCGTGGATGAAGCACCCGCATGCCTGTGAGAGGTACCTGACCTGAGAAAGATGTTGGCAGCATACTCAGCAAACCCCACATTTGAAAAACTGTAATCTCTAATGTTGATGGTTAAAGAACCAGAAACACGTGTCTAGAGATCAGCACTGTCAGCGCCAACTGTGCGGAAACACTTGAACACTCTTGAAGCAAGCAAGTAACTGAAACTGCATTTACCACAATGCCAGGGGCGAACCTTGCTGGGAGGTGAAGCGGTGTGCTCCCACCCCTGTTCCTGTTTAATAGTAGTCCCATGAGTTATTGAGCTGACGAGCTCATGGATGAAGCACCCGCATGCCTGTGAGAGGTGCCTGACCTGAGAAAGATGTTGGCAGCCTTTTCAGCAAACCCCACATTTGAAAGACTGTAATCTCTACTGATGACGGTTAAAGAAAGAGAAACATGTGTCTAGAGATCAGCACTATCTGCGCCAACTGTGGCAAAACACTCGAACGCTCTTGAAGCAAGCAAGTAACTGAAACTGCATTTACCAAAATGCCAGGGGCGAACCTTGCTGGGAGGTAAAGAAGTGTGCTCCCATCCCTGTTCCTGTTTAAAAGTACATCCGTGAGTCATTGAACTGACGAGCTCGTGGATGAAGCACCCGCATGCCTGTGAGAGGTACCTGACCTGAGAAAGATGTTGGCAGTCTACTCAGCAAACCCAAATTTGAAAGACTGTAATCTCTACTGATGACGGTTAAAGAACCAGAAACACGTGTCTAGAGATCAGCATCATCTACGCCAACTGTGGTGAAACACTAGAACACTCTTGAAGCAAGCAAGTAACTGAAACTGCATTTACCACAATGCCAGGGGCGAACCTTGCTGGGAGGTGAAGTGGTGTGCTCCCACCCCTGTTCCTGTTTAATAGTACTGTGGAAATATGGATTTTTCTGATCAGTTATGTCCCCTATCTTAGACCCCAACGGTTCCATGTATATGTTACAAGTACATGTATGTTCTCTTCAGTTCCAGTTATGAAGACGCAAACACATGTGCGTCCACCGTCAACATGTCCTCTTTCAGATCCGCCATAAATGGGCCGGATATTCGATTCCTAAGTACGAAAGGCCACCGACTTTATATGGCTCAGTTACTCCATTTTGCAGTTCAGGCGAGTAGGCCCTGAATGCTACCATCAAGCCTTTCCCTGCTTTCTACCTCTGACAGCTCCAGTCTGAGCTCGCATCTGTATCCATGAACTTTGTCCTACTCCCTGCGCCGCTAACGGTGCCTGACTCGGCCTGTCTGCCTGCCTGCCAAAAACTGTATTTCACCTTCAAGATTATCTGCTCCGCTCCTCATCCAATGCATTCCTGTCTAGTAGTTTAAGTAAACATTTCTTCCAGCTACTGAGCAAAGGGCCCGGCTTCTCTGTCTTCATGCAAGTAATTCATGGCCCTGTTACCATGGAAGATTTCTGCCCCTCGCATCTCATGTAGACACTTAGACGCTTGTACACGCACTCATAGTCAGTATAGAATAGATTTTGTTCGAGAGACCTTTCCTTGTGGATAACATAGTTCTTTAAACATAGGATGTTAGATATGATTTGGGATTAGGTTGACTTGACCCCCCAGACTTTTTGTCTCCACATATAGAGCTAAATGTCAAGTCCCCTTCACCCCCTAGTTGCACGTCAATCACACGTCATGCTGCTGCGCGCGCATTTCTGCCAAGTATTTCTGCTGACATTGCGAAATCCTTTCATGGAACCACCCATTGTGACATCATACCTAATGACGTTTTTTGTTACGCCCAGTTACGCCTATTTTAGTTACGCATGTATGGTTTTTGCTCTGTTATCAATTGTTACGCCTCCTGCATCTGTTTCACTGTAATGCCTTTTCTATAAAAATGATTACTTGTCAATAATGTATTGCTCTTCACTTCCTGAACCTCCGTGGTGATGGAATATGAAGTCCACAATTCGAATTGTTCTTGGAATAAAGCCCTTTCCGAACCTCTAATACCACGGATTCTGCCTCTTATTTTACTGAGCTATTTTTAATAATTTTCCGCATCAAATTAAGTACCGGTAATTAAATTATTTACCACATGATTGGCGCCCGAACAGGGACACTTTCTCATCTCACGCGCCGGAGGTGCGTTGCAGGCCCGGTCTCCTGCCACAGCTGGACGGACAACAACGCGTACCAGCAGGATTTCCTGTATCTCCCTCCGGTCAAGCGGGGGCGACTGAGGCTGCGATCAACACCCAGACGAGGCGGTGAGAAGTGCGAAGTATCCCGACCAGAGCCTAGCTGAGAGAGCAAGATCCGAGGTATACAGAGGCCCACCAGGTCCCGAAGTCCCGAAGTTCCGAAGTTCCGAGCCGAGTCCAGTCCGGTCCAGTTCAGTTCAGTTCCGTTCCGAGGCCTTCCGTTCCGAGCTACCCGGTGAGTACCATTACCGGGGAGGCGTTCTGACGTGCACATAGGTTGTGCCGGTCAAGACGGGTTTGGGTACACAAATCCGGTCTGCACTGTTTCAGCAGTGTATCTGTACTGTTTAGCAGTATATCTAGTATGTCGAGTATGCTAAGTGACTAGTTCCCTAATGGCCATCGTTATTGTTCGTTAACTGTTAAACGTTAAATGTTAAATGTTTTAGATACGTTCTGCATATTGTGGTGTGAATGACTGTTCATTATTGTGTTTTATTGTATTAAGTGTGTTCAAAAATCAGGTATCAGATCAGTTCTCAATATGCCGCTCTTTTCGAAATTAAGACAGATCAAAACTAGAAAAGGGGTACTCGAAGAAGCTGTTCCCATTCCTCCTAGGGACACTCCAGGGTACTTCATGTATCATAAACATGGCTTAGACGCCATATTATTTCTTGATTTATGGGTAGACTACACCAAGGAATTACCAGAAAATCAGAGATGGCCCGCAGCTGGGACCTGGGATGCAGATTGCATCATGAAAGTAGAGGAAGAGTTATGGAAAAGGAAAGCTAGACAGTCACAGAAAGATGCCGTTGAGTTATGGCGTAAAGAATCCCATAGACGTACAGAAAAAGCACTCAGACAGGAAGAGAAAAGTAAGGAGAATTCAAATAAAGTCCGAGAAAATCTATTAATTGAAGAAGGTACACGAGTAAAATCAGAACAAGTAGACAGACAAAGAAATGCCCTTATGAATGGTATGTATCCACTTCTGGCCGAAGGGTTACCTAAGGCTACTCCGGAAATACCAAAAGACTTGCCACCCCCATTGTTTCCAATAAAAGTACACCCTAAAGGGCATCCCAGAACCGCAGAAGATGTTTTCCTTTCCTCTTATTTAGACGACGCAGCTCCCGAGTATGCTAACACCGCACCACATAGACCGTCTGCCGAGGGGGTTCAACGCCAAGACCCTGCGTCTGTACCTCTGCAACAACAAATTCCGACACAAGTTCCGGCAAGCACATCTGTTTCTACAGCTGTACCCACACCTATGGTTGCTATATCACGTTCAACGAATCCTTTCACGCCCAGCACCCCAGACGGTGCTACCGGAGGTACAACAAACATTTTTTCCACGCCACCCAGAATACATAAACTTACCTTTCAAGAATTAGCACATCAACGTACGCCCAAACTCGTAACTCCCAACATGCTTAAGGAACTTCTCGTAGATTGTAGATATGACCCTGTGCCCGGCAAAGAGGACGAAATGCTCCTGGCATCATTACGTATCCGACGAGCTGCAATATATTTAGGGAAGCTACCAGGAATGACTGCACATTTAGAAAATATATATCACTTTGTCCAGTCAGGGCGAGATTCTGAAAGTATTAACAGAGCCATGGAGTACCAGAAAGTGGAGATACAGGGGGAACTGTTACGTTTCCTCATAAATTGTGTGATCAGAAATCAAGACCGGCCTGGGGTAAATCCGGAAGCAATGCGAATTCTTACCACATGGAGCCGGAATATATCAGAGGGGAAACATGATAGACTATTAAGTATAGTAGCTATGTGCCGAAAGATCCGCAAAGAAATAGAACGAATACACGAAGAAAGATTAGCGGTAGACCAGCCTGAACAAAACGAGGAGGAGGAAGAATTAGAACTGCCCACAGGACAGTTAGAAACCATGGCCTATGTAGGTAGAGGAAGATCTTGTAATAATACTAGATGCTTTACTGATCCGATACGTCCGATACGTCCAGATAATAACAGGAATTTCCAAACACCTATAATAAATATAAGGTCCCCCGAACATTCGTTCCAAGCCGCTGACAAATTACTCCGAGAACGAAGGGGTTATCATATACTCGATTCTATGGACGAACAAGAATTAGCCAGGTCAGCCGTTCACTGGGTTGACAGTCCCGGAAAATATAGTGATGATACACTAGCACACACGTTTTTGAACCTCACCCCAGATGAACAGCGTTTAGCTGGGATCTACATGATTCAACAACTCCTTATATTACATAAAAGCCAACACTCCGATCCTGGTTCCTTACCTGATATATTGACTGAATTACTCACGAATAAATGGAGAGGTTCAGGTACTGAGTTAATTAGAGAAATACTAGAATCCAGAAAGCAGTACATTCTTTTTGTATGCCCAGAACATGTCTCACTGCCCATCAAGGACGTATTACATGGATAGACAGAATCCCTTACGCGAAGTACACCCAATAAAAGGTGATGACAATGAGTTTAAACGTGTATTTGTATACACGCCCATATCTAAAATAGAATTATTAGAAATGAAGAAAGTGGTACCCAGTCATGACAAAGACCCAGCGGGTTTCCACCGGGAAATTAAAGACATGTTGCTCATGGGAGAATATACCTATCCCGACATTATGAAAATATTAAAGGTATTAATGCCTGCGGGCATTTACGAAAAACTCAAAGAAAAAGATTGGGAGGTGGGAGACCAAAAGATAGATTGGACAGCATTAGAAAACGAAGAAAGAGCTCGAGGTCCAGGTTCAGGGCTTGGTGAAAAGACTAAAATACTACCAGGTTTACTAGTACAGGTACTGCCACGTTTATTAACTACGAAAAAGGAAGACTGGGGTGCAATCTCAGCCTGTAAACAAAAGCAAGATGAAGACACTAGTGATTTCTATGCCCGATTCGAAAAATGTTTTGGTATAAATAGTGGAATAAAAGCAAGTAGCGAATCGTATCCACATCTGTTTGTGACAAAATTAGTTGAAAATTCCCTGCCCCAAGTGAAGAATAGAGTATTGAAATTTGAGAGTACCTGGCAAGGTAACACCCCGTCACAAATGTTACAAATGCTACAGTACCATCACAATAGAATTAGGGAGGAACAAGAACATGAACAAAGACGCATGAAAGACACGAAAATGAAAATGCTAGTCTCCCATACAGTTCCAGCTGACGGTCATAAAAAGGGTATGACACAGTCCAGTGATTCAGCAGGTTCTGTAAAAGGGACATGCAACTATTGTAAACAGCCAGGTCATTATATACACGATTGTCCAGTCTTAAAACATAATATCGCCACAGGTAAAACACAGGAAAGACCACGGCCACCTAGACAGGATCAGAACCAACAAGGAGCCCCGCAGCATGCACAGTCCATGCCAGCTCCGCAACAGTCTATGCCAGCTCCACCACCGCAGCCTATTGCTGCCACACAAACAATGACACGACAGATGTACCAGACCGCACAGTATGACTATCCTGATTATCAACGATACTCATGAAACAGCCTAGAGAGAGAAGTTGACTTACCCCTTATCGAGGTCCCTGTAGATCAAGAAGGACCTTATGTACACAGTGAACTATTAGGCCAAGATAGAAAGTT
Organism: Triturus cristatus; assembly: GCF_964204655.1. Classification (NCBI taxonomy): domain Eukaryota; kingdom Metazoa; phylum Chordata; class Amphibia; order Caudata; family Salamandridae; genus Triturus; species Triturus cristatus. Next base: position 736,235,495 of record NC_140593.1, read on the forward strand.
TTTACTTGATACAGGGGCAAGCCGAACAACTATAAAACGTAGTGAAGTTCCAGGGGCACCCCTCTCAGGCTCACAGAATATTTCCCTTGGCTTTTCAGGAAAACCTATCATTAATGAAGTATCACAGCCTCTTCCACTTACGATTGGTCCCTTGACACGAACTACAGATTTATTGCTTACTAAATCATGTCCAGAAAACCTGTTAGGTATAAAAAGATTGAAAGCCCTAGGAGCTATAATATGTTGTTCTCCGGAAGGAGTAAGACTGTTTTTACGTGATTTCAAAGGGCACTATGTGTCCCGAGACATGGATCACCGACTGCAGACTTTACCCACACATTTATGGGCACAAGGCCCTACAGATGTTGGTTGCATGAACATTACGCCATATCGAGTCACACTAAAGACAGGAGTGGTACTACCACGAATGCGACAATACAAGTTACCGCCAGATGCTGTAGTGGCTTTACTGCAAATCATTGACGAGCTTATTGCCCAAGGAGTGGTTGCGGAAACAGACTCCAATGTATGTAATTCCCCGATAATTCCGATTCTTAAACGAACTGATCCAAAGGCCCCGCCAGTATATCGATTAGTTATTGATCTGCGCGAACTAAACAAATGCATTGTGCCACAATTCCCTGTGGTCCCAGACATCTCGTCATTACTGACAGCCATTGATTCCAAAGCAACGTTCTTTACTGTAATTGATCTCAAGAATGCCTTTTTCAGCGTCCCAATAGATCCGGAAAGCCAATACTTGTTCGGATTCAGTTTAAATGGACGAAGTTTTAAATTCACACGCGCACCTCAAGGATTTACAGAAAGCCCCAGCATCTATAGCCAAGCACTGAAACGAGAACTTGACAATATACACATGCCAGTCAACACTGCACTGCTTCAATATGTCGATGATCTGCTGATCACCGCCCGGAGCGAACCTGAATGTGAAAAAGCATCACTGACGGTTTTACAATTTCTAGCCGAAAAGGGGCACAAGGTGTCCCCTTCTAAGCTGCAATTCTGTGTCCAGCGAGTTGTTTACCTTGGACACTCGCTGTCCAAGGAGGGAAGGCAGCTTACACCTGATCGCATTCAGTTAATTGCTAACATGCCAATACCGAAGACACAAAAGGAGGTGCGGGCTTTTATAGGCCTCACTTCATATTGTAGGCAGTGGATCCCTCAATATGCATTTTTAGCAAAACCACTCATTCAGTTGACAACACAGGAGGCGGCCACATCGACTGTCCTCCCTTGGACTCAGGAACACACACAAGCCTTTGAAAGCTTAAAGACAGCTTTATGTCAAGCACCTGTTTTAGCGACACCATGTTATAATAAACATTTTACACTCTTTGTTACAGAACGCGAAGGTACTGCCTTGTCAGTACTCACTCAGGAACAAGCAGGATCACACAAACCATGTGCCTATTTTTCCAGTACATTAGATCCCGTAGCTCAGGCTTTGCCTGCGTGCCTGAAATCAGTGGCAGCGACAGCTTTAGCAATCAGACAAAGCGATGCCATAGTGTTAGGACATCCATTGACAGTACAAGTACCACATGCAGTAGAGGTTCTTGTGAACCGAACGCAAACACAACACTTGACCATAGCAAGACTTACCGGTTATGAATTGACATTGTTTCAGCCACATATAGAAATCAGACGCTGTAATACATTGAATCCTGCCACACTTTTGCCAGTAAACGGAACAGACCCACTAGCACATGATTGTATTGAAGTTATTACTATCACGACGAAACCCAGACAAGACTTGACAGATGTCCCATTGTCAGATCCAGACCTAACGTTGTATGTAGACGGTTCATGTATGAGAACAAGTACAGGAGAGTTAGTGGCCGCGTATGCAGTCACAACAGACACTGAAGTCATCGAAACAAACTGTATAAACACCTTGTCAGCTCAAGCAGCAGAGCTCACTGCTCTGACACAAGCCTGTATTCAAGCCACAAATAAGAAAGTCAACATATACACAGATTCACGTTATGCATTCGGAGTCGTCCATGACTTCGGCGTGCTGTGGCGAGAGAGAGGTTATTTAACTTCTCACGGTGCCCACATCCAGCACGGACCCCTCATTCATGCTCTATTAGACGCAATTCATCTACCCGCTGCTATATCAATTATGAAATGCAAAGCTCATACGAAAATTACTGATATCATTTCTCAAGGTAATGATCTAGCTGACAGAACAGCTAAACAGACTGCTCAAACTCACACATCTGACATGACAAAGACAATAGTTCCGGCACCAACACATTGCATGACGGTTAAGGATCCCGCTCTTGACGTAGTTGACATACAGACACATGCTACACCAGATGAAATAAAGAAATGGACTGAATTAGGAGGGATCCAAACAGACCAAGGATGGATGACGAAGGAAAAATCTGTATGGTTTCTTCCTGACTCTATGGTTCAAGTTATCATTAACACGATACATAGTCCAGCGCACCTAGGAGAGAAAGCTATGCTAGACAGCATTCAACACATCTGGTTCAACAAACATTTACGAGCAGCGGCTAAACAAAAAGTTCGTACCTGTATGATATGTTGTCAGTTTAACCCAGGTAAAAGCATTCCCGTAGAACAGGGTGGATTTCAGCCTCCTGATCACCCTTTTGAAGTCCTCCAGATGGATTACATCCAGATGGAACGATGTCGAGGATTCAAATATGTTCTCGTAGTTGTCTGTGCTCTTTCCCGTTGGACCGAAGCCTACCCAGTTTCAGATTACACTGCTCCGACTACTGCCAAACAGTTAGTTCGAGAATTCTTCCCACGGTACGGTTTACCACGTGTTGTCTACTCAGATAACGGCCAGCCGTTCTCATCCGAACTAATGAAACACGTTTCACTTTTGTTAGGCTACCAATGGAAGTTTCACTGTGTCCGACACCCCGAGGCAGCAGGTCTCGTGGAACGACATAATCAAACTCTGAAAATTAGATTGTCTAAAATATGTAGAGAGAAAGGTGTTGATTGGGTAGTAGCCTTACCAGTTGCACTCTTTTACATGAGAATGGTAGCGCACTCTCGAACAGGGCTATCCCCTTATGAGGTGATCTTTGGCAGACCACCAAATATGTGGGGGACGCCTATACCCCGTAAAATAACTGATGTTGACTGTAATATGCTGACAGATTACCTGGCTTCCTTGATGTCTGCACTACAATCTTGTCGTTCACAGGTAGCTGCAGCCTTTCCTGACAACACCGAGGTGAAACCCCATGACGTAGTTCCCGGGGACCTGGTGTTAGTGCGAAATTTTGACCGAAAGACTCAGCTGGATCCTAGGTGGAAATCGCCTCAACTTGTACTGCTCACCACGAGGACAGCCGTGAAGATCGAAGGTCGCAAAGGCTGGTTACATTCAAGTCATATCAAGAAATTTCATGGACTACCGTCAGATGTAAACGTCACACCTTGCGTGTCTTCACCTATTGACTCAAAGCTCCCTTTGGTTGAACAGAGTGATAAGGAACTATACAAATTAAAATTAAGGTCTAGTAAGTCGGACAATTTGATTGTTTAAGTCCTCTCCAAGGTGAATCGGTTGAATTTGTCTCTGACATGTATCCCCTAGACCTGAATAGAGAAAGAAACCGAAAGGTGCAGTTGAAAAAACATGCGTACTGTAAATCACTGCGTAGTCATTGCACAGTGACGTTATTAATTTTGTTTTTCTTAAGTCTTATAATAATCGCTGCAAGTATATTGTTGCACATATATTATCCTATTTCTAAACATGTTTACAATGTTACTGCTGAACATTCTTTTAGTGAATTACCCCCGCATGAGTTGTCCTATAGATTTGCGCTGCGCAATAACACTTTTATTAGTATGTTACATCATTCTCATCAGACTAGTAATGCTACAAATTGTTGGATATGTGGCCGACTCCCTCCCTATCAGAACTATAAGGGAATTCTGCCTCTCTTTCCATATCCGTTTACACACAATGGCTCCTGTGGAGCATGGTTTAGTTTAATCAATTCCTTAGATTCAAACTCAGTAGTTTATCAAGACAATTGGGTATGGGGAAACCTGAACCTAGTTTTACTCAAAGTCTGCTACCCTGACAAGGAGGGTCATCCCAAAAGAACAGGAACTGATCTAGAAAATGAAGTATATGGATTAGGTAATTTTACGCTTAATCTCATGATCCTGAATGTTGAATCCGAAGCTGCACCAAGCTTGCCCGCCATGTCAGTATTTCCAGTTAAAGGTGAATTATGTGTAAGAAAGAATGGTTCAATACATATGGGCCATAGTAAATGCACCACTGTGATAGAATTTAATGATCAAGGCAAATCTACATTTAGAGCTTCTCGCCATTCCTACTTCGTATGTGGTCAGACTGCATATATACGTCTGCCTTTAGATTGGGATGGTACCTGTTACATCGCATTCCTCTTGCCACCTGTTTTTATAGCCCCTCCTGATTATCACAGAAATACTCATTTAGTACACAGTAGAGAACGGAGAGATCTCCCAATTGTCGATTACACTGAGACGGCATGGGAAAAGTATACAGATTTTAATAAAGGTCTCTTTCCCTATATAGGTACAGTTACCAATAGTAAGCTGATACATAGATTAACTAGGACTCTTGAAGCCGTAGTGAATGAAACTATTTCCGCCTTAGGCAACTTGACAGAGGAGCAGTCTGCGATGAGGATTGTTGTTCTTCAAAATCGTCTTGTCCTTGACGTCATCCTGGCCGATAGGGGCGGAGCTTGTAGGGTCATCGGATCAAGTTGCTGCGTATTCATCCCAGAAAATTCGCCATCTGTATATAAAGCTATAACTCGCCTTCATAAGATGGTAAACCAGATACACCAGAATCCAGGCACCTGGACTTGGTCCGGGTGGTTTTGGAGCGTGTTGTCAGCCTGGGGATGGAGGGTCCTATCCTTCCTAGGTATTGGCTTTCTCATACTATTCAGTTGCTGCTTATGCCTGCAATGTGGACCAGCGATTTGTGGTTCGTGTGCCACATCGTGTATTCCACATCAAGGTTTTCACTCAAGATCCCGAAAGAAGAAAGAAGAACAAATGATGCTATATGAACAGATCAATGGATTAATGAAGATTGATATCTCCTAAGGGCCAGTAGGGGACAAGGAGGGAATGTGGAAATATGGATTTTTCTGATCAGTTATGTCCCCTATCTTAGACCCCAACGGTTCCATGTATATGTTACAAGTACATGTATGTTCTCTTCAGTTCCAGTTATGAAGACGCAAACACATGTGCGTCCACCGTCAACATGTCCTCTTTCAGATCCGCCATAAATGGGCCGGATATTCGATTCCTAAGTACGAAAGGCCACCGACTTTATATGGCTCAGTTACTCCATTTTGCAGTTCAGGCGAGTAGGCCCTGAATGCTACCATCAAGCCTTTCCCTGCTTTCTACCTCTGACAGCTCCAGTCTGAGCTCGCATCTGTATCCATGAACTTTGTCCTACTCCCTGCGCGGCTAACGGTGCCTGACTCGGCCTGTCTGCCTGCCTGCCAAAAACTGTATTTCACCTTCAAGATTATCTGCTCCGCTCCTCATCCAATGCATTCCTGTCTAGTAGTTTAAGTAAACATTTCTTCCAGCTACTGAGCAAAGGGCCCGGCTTCTCTGTCTTCATGCAAGTAATTCATGGCCCTGTTACCATGGAAGATTTCTGCCCCTCGCATCTCATGTAGACACTTAGACGCTTGTACACGCACTCATAGTCAGTATAGAATAGATTTTGTTCGAGAGACCTTTCCTTGTGGATAACATAGTTCTTTCAACATAGGATGTTAGATATGATTTGGGATTAGGTTGACTTGACCCCCCAGACTTTTTGTCTCCACATATAGAGCTAAATGTCAAGTCCCCTTCACCCCCTAGTTGCACGTCAATCACACGTCATGCTGCTGCGCGCGCATTTCTGCCAAGTATTTCTGCTGACATTGCGAAATCCTTTCATGGAACCACCCATTGTGACATCATACCTAATGACGTTTTTTATTACGCCCAGTTACGCCTATTTTAGTTACGCATGTATGGTTTTATCTCTGTTATCAATTGTTACGCCTCCTGCATCTGTTTCACTGTAATGCCTTTTCTATAAAAATGATTACTTGTCAATAATGTATTGCTCTTCACTTCCTGAACCTCCGTGGTGATGGAATATGAAGTCCACAATTCGAATTGTTCTTGGAATAAAGCCCTTTCCGAACCTCTAATACCACGGATTCTGCCTCTTATTTTACTGAGCTATTTTTAATAATTTTCCGCATCAAATTAAGTACCGGTAATTAAATTATTTACCACAGTACTTCTGTGAGTCATTGAGCTGACGAGCTCGTGGATGAAGCACCCGCATGCCTCTGAGAGGTACCTGGCCTGAGAAAGATGTCGGCAGCCTACTCAGCAAACCCCAAATTTCAAAGAGTGTAATCTCTACTGATGACGGTTAAAGAACCGGAAACATGTGTCTAGAGATCAGCACTATCTGTGCCAACTGTGGCGAAACACTCGAACACTCTTGAAGCAAGCAAGTAACTGATACTGCATTTACCACAATGCCAGGGGCGAACCTTGCTGGGAGGTGAAGCGGTGTGCTCCCACCCATGTTCCTGCTTAATAGTACTCCCGTGAGTCATTGAGCTGACGAGCTGGTGGATGAAGCACCCGCATGCCTGTGAGAGGTACCTAACCTGAGGAAGATGTTGGCAGCCTACTCAGCAAACCCCAAATTTGAAAGACTGTAATCTCTACTGATGACGATTAAAGAACCCGAAACACGTGTCTAGAGATCAGCACTATCTGCGCCAACTGTGCGGAAACACTTGAACACTCTTGAAGCAAGCAAGTAACTGAAACTGCATTTACCACAATGCCAGGGGCGAACCTTGCTGGGAGGTGAAGCGGTGTGCTCCCACCCCTGTTCCTGCTTAATAGTACTTCTGTGAGTCATTGAGCTGACGAGCTCGTGGATGATGCACCCGCATTCCTGTGAGAGGTACCTGACCTGAGAAAGATGTTGGCAGCCTACTCAGCAAACCCCAAATTTCAAAGACTGTAATCTCTACTGATGATGGTTAAAGAACCAGAAACACGTGTCTAGAGATCAGCACTATCTGCTCCAACTGTGGCGAAACACTCGAACACTCTTGAAGCAAGCAAGTAACTGAAACTGCATTTACCAAAATGCCAGGGGCGAACCTTGCTGGGAGGTGAAGCGGTGTGCTCCCACCCCTGTTCCTGTTTAAAAGTACTTCTGTGAGTCATTGAACTGACGAGCTCGTGGATGAAGCCCCCGCATGCCCGTGAGAGGTACCTGACCTGAGAAAGATGTTGGCAGCCTACTCAGCAGACCCCAAATTTGAAAGACTGTAATCTCTACTGATGACGGTTAAAGAACCAGAAACACGTGTCTAGAGATCAGCACTATCTGTGCCAACTGTGGCGAAACACTTGAACACTCTTGAAGCAAGCAAGTAACTGAAACTGCATTTACCACAATGCCAGGGGCGAACCTTGCTGGTAGGTGAAGCGGTGAGCTCCCACCCCTGTTCCTGCTTAATAGTACTTCTGTGAGTCATTGAGCTGGCGAGCTCGTGGATGAAGCACCCTCATGCCTGTGAGAGGTACCTGACCTGAGAAAGATGTTGGCAGCATACTCAGCAAACCCCAAATTTGAAAGACTGTAATCTCTACTGATGACGGTTAAAGAACCAGAAACACGTGTCTAGAGATCAGCACTATCTGCGCCAACTGTGCGGAAACACTTGAACACTCTTGAAGCAAGCAAGTAACTGAAACTGCATTTACCACAATGCCAGGGGCGAACCTTGCTGGGAGGTGAAGCGGTGTGCTCCCACCCCTGTTCCTGCTTAATAGTATTTCTGTGAGTCATTGAGCTGACAAGCTCGTGGATGATGCACCCACATTCCTGTGAGAGGTACCTGACCTGAGAAAGATGTTGGCAGCCTACTCAGCAAACCCCAAATTTCAAAGACTGTAATCTCTACTGATGATGGTTAAAGAACCAGAAACACGTGTCTAGAGATCAGCACTATCTGCTCCAACTGTGGCGAAACACTCGAACACTCTTGAAGCAAGCAAGTAACTGAAACTGCATTTACCACAATGCCAGGGGCGAACCTTGCTGGTAGGTGAAGCGGTGTGCTCCCACCCCTGTTCCTTTTTAAAAGTACTTCCGTGAGTCATTGAACTGACGAGCTCGTGGATGAAGCCCCCGCATGCCTGTAAGAGGTACCTGACCTGAGAAAGATGTTGGCAGCCTACTCAGCAGACCCCAAATTTGAAAGACTGTAATCTCTACTGATGACGGTTAAAGAACCAGAAACACGTGTCTAGAGATCAGCACTATCTGTGCCAACTGTGGCGAAACACTCGAACACTCTTGAAGCAAGCAAGTAACTGAAACTGCATTTACCACAATGCCAGGGGCGAACCTTGCTGGTAGGTGAAGCGGTGTGCTCCCACCCCTGTTCCTGCTTAATAGTACTTCTGTGAGTCATTGAGCTGACGAGCTCGTGGATGAAGCACCCTCATGCCTGTGAGAGGTACCTGACCTGAGAAAGATGTTGGCAGCATACTCAGCAAACCCCAAATTTGAAAGACTGTAATCTCTACTGATGACGGTTAAAGAACCAGAAACATGTGTCTAGAGATCAGCACTATCTGTGCCAACTGTGCGGAAACACTTGAACACTCTTGAAGCAAGCAAGTAACTGAAACTGTATTTACCACAATGCCAGGGGCGAACCTTGCTGAGAGGTGAAGCGGTGTGCTCCCACCCCTGTTCCTGCTTAATAGTCTTTCTGTGAGTCATTGAGCTGACAAGCTCGTGGATGATGCACCTGCATTCCTGTGAGAGGTACCTGACCTGAGAAAGATGTTGGCAGCCTACTCAGCAAACCCCAAATTTCAAAGACTGTAATCTCTACTGATGATGGTTAAAGAACCAGAAACACGTGTCTAGAGATCAGCACTATCTGCTCCAACTGTGGCGAAACACTCAAACACTCTTGAAGCAAGCAAGTAACTGAAACTGCATTTACCAAAATGCCAGGGGCGAACCTTGCTGGGAGGTGAAGCGGTGTGCTCCCACCCCTGTTCCTGCTTAATAGTATTTCTGTGAGTCATTGAGCTGACAAGCTCGTGCATGATGCACCCGCATTCCTGTGAGAGGTACCTGACCTGAGAAAGATGTTGGCAGCCTACTCAGCAAACCCCAAATTTGAAAGACTGTAATCTCTACTGATGACGGTTAAAGAACCAGAAACACGTGTCTAGAGATCAGCACTATCTGTGCCAACTGTGGCGAAACACTCGAACACTCTTGAAGCAAGCAAGTAACTGAAACTGCATTTACCACAATGCCAGGGGCGAACATTGCTGGTAGGGGAAGCGGTGTGCTCCCACCCCTGTTCCTGCTTAATAGTACTTCTGTGAGTCATTGAGCTGACGAGCTCGTAGATGAAGCACCCTCATGCCTGTGAGAGGTACCTGACCTGAGAAAGATGATGGCAGCATACTCAGCAAACCCCAAATTTGAAAGACTGTAATCTCTACTGATGACGGTTAAAGAACCAGAAACGTGTCTAGAGATCAGCACTATCTGCGCCAACTGTGTGGAAACACTTGAACACTCTTGAAGCAAGCAAGTAACTGAAACTGCATTTACCACAATGCCAGGGGCGAACCTTGCTGGGAGGTGAAGCGGTGTGCTCCCACCCCTCTTCCTGCTTAATAGTATTTCTGTGAGTCATTGAGCTGACAAGCTCGTGGATGATGCACCCGCATTCCTGTGAGAGGTACCTGACCTGAGAAAGATGTTGGCAGCCTACTCAGCAAACCCCAAATTTCAAAGACTGTAATCTCTACTGATGATGGTTAAAGAACCAGAAACACGTGTCTAGAGATCAGCACCATCTGCTCCAACTGTGGCAAAACACTCGAACACTCTTGAAGCAAGCAAGTAACTGAAACTGCATTTACCAAAATGCCAGGGGCGAACCTTGCTGGGAGATGAAGAGGTGTGTTCCCACCCCTGTTCCTGTTTAATAGTACTCCCATGAGTTATTGAGCTGACGAGCTCATGGATGAAGCACCCGCATGCCTGTGAGATGTACCTGACCTGAGAAAGATGTTGGCAGCCTTCTCAGCAAACCCCACATTTGAAAGACTGTAATCTCTACTGATGACGGTTAAAGAACCAGAAACACGTGTCTAGAGATCAGCACTATCTGCGTCAACTGTGGCAAAACACTCGAACACTCTTGAAGCAAGCAAGTAACTGAAACTGCATTTACCAAAATACCAGGGGCTACCCTTGCTGGGAGGTGAAGCGGTGTGCTCCCACCCCTGGTTCTGTTTAAAAATACTTACGAGAGTCATTGAACTGACGCGCTCGTGGATGAAGCACCCGCATGCCAGTGAGAGGTACCTGACCTGAGAAAGATGTTGGCAGCCTACTCAGCAAACCCCAAATTTGAAAGACTGTAATCTCTACTGATCACAGTTAAAGAACCAGAAACACGTGTCTAGAGATCAGCATCATCTACGCCAACTGTGGTGAAACACTCGAACACTCTTGAAGCAAGCAAGTAACTAAAACTGCAGTTACCACAATGCCAGGGGCGAACCTTGCTGGGAGGTGAAGTGGTGTGCTCCCACCCCTGTTCCTGTTTAATAGTACTCCTGTGAGTCATTGAGCTGACGAGCTCGTGGATGAAGCACCCGCATGCCTGTGAGAGGTACCTGACCTGAGAAAGATGTTGGCAGCCTACTCAGCAAACTCCAAATTTCAAAGACTGTAATCTCTACTGATGACGGTTAAAGAACCAGAAACACGTGTCTAGAGATCAGCACTATCTGCACCAACTTTGGCGAAACACTTGAACACTTTCGAAGCAAGCAAGTAACCGAAACAGTATTTACCACAATGCCAGGGGCAAGCCTTGCTGGGAGGTGAAGCGGTGTGCTCCCACCCCTGTTCCTGTTTAATACTACTCCCTTGAGTCATTGAGCTGACGAGCTCATGGATGAAGAACCCACGTGCTTGTGAGAGGTAACTGACCTGAGAAAGATGTTGGCAGCCTACTCAGCAAACCCCGAATTTGAAAGACTGTAATCTCTACTGATGACGGTTAAAGAACCAGAAACACGTGTCTAGAGATCAGCACTATTTGCGCCAACTGCGGCGAAACACTTGAACAATCTTGAAACAAGCAAGTAATCGAAACTGCATTTACCACAATGCCAGGGGTGAACCTTGCTGGGAGGTGAAGTGGTGTGCTCCCACCCCTGTTCCTGTTTAATAGTACTCCCGTGAGTTATTGAGCTGACGAGCTCGTGAATGAAGCACCCACATGCCTGTGAGAGGTACCTGACCTGAGAAAGATGTTGGCAGCCTACTCAGCAAACCCCAAATTTCAAAGACTGTAATCTCTACTGATGATGGTTAAAGAACCAGAAACACGTGTCTAGAGATCAGCACTATCTGCGCCAACTATGGCGAAACACTCGAACACTCTTGAAGGAAGCAAGTAACTGAAACTGCATTTACCTCAATGCCAGGGGCGAACCTTGCTGGGAGGTGAAGCGGTGTGCTCCCACCCCTGTTCCTGTTTAAAAGTACTTCTGTGAGTCATTGAACTGACGAGCTCGTGGATGAAGCACCCGCATGCCTGTGAGAGGTACCTGACCTGAGAAAGATGTTGGCAGCCTACTCAGCAAATTCCAAATTTGAAAGACTGTAATCTCTACTGATGATGGTTAGAGAACCAGAAACACGTGTCTAGAGATCAGCACCATCTGCGCCAACTGTGGTGAAACACTCGAACACTCTTGAAGCAAGCAAGTAACTGAGACTCCATTTACCACAATGCCAGGGGTGAACCTTGCTGTGAGGTGAAGCGGTGTGCTCCCCCTGTTCCTGTTCAATAGTACTCCCGTGAGTCATTGAGCTGACGAGCTCGTGGATGAAGCACCCGCATGCCTGTGAGAGGTACCTGACCTGAGAAAGATGTTGGCAGCATACTCAGCAAACCCCACATTTGAAAAACTGTAATCTCTAATGTTGACGGTTAAAATACCAGAAACACGTGTCTATAGAGCTGCACTATCTACTCAACCTGTGGCGTAACACTCGAACAATCTTGAAGCAAGCAAGTAACTGAAACTGCATTTACCACAATGCCAGGGACGAACCTTGCTGGGAGGAGAAGCGGTGTGCTCCCACCCCTGTTCCTGCTTAATAGTACTTCTGTGAGTCATTGAGCTGACGAGCTGGTGGATGAAGCACCCGCGTGCCTGTGAGAGGTACCTGACCTGAGAAAGATGTTGGCAGCCTTTTCAGCAAACCCCACATTTGAAAGACTGTAATCTCTACTGATGACGGTTAAAGAACCAGAAACACGTGCTAGAGATCAGCACTATCTGCGCCAACTGTGCGGAAACACTTGAACACTCTTGAAGCAAGCAAGTAACTGAAACTGCATTTACCACAATGCCAGGGGCGAACCTCGCTGGGAGGTGAAGCGGTGTGCTCCCACCCCTGTTCCTGTTTAATAGTAGTCCCATGAGTTATTGAGCTGACGAGCTCATGGATGAAGCACCCGCATGCCTGTGAGAGGTACCTGAACTAAGAAAGATGTTGGCAGCCTTTTCAGCAAACCCCACATTTGAAAGACTGTAATCTCTACTGATGACGGTTAAAGAACCAGAAACACGTGTCTAGAGATCAGCACTATCTGCGCCAACTGTGGCAAAACACTCGAACACTCTTGAAGCAAGCAAGTAACTGAAACTGCATTTACCAAAATGCCAGGGGCAAACCTTGCTGGGAGGTGAAGAAGTGTGCTCCCACCCCTGTTCCTGTTTAAAAGTACATCCGTGAGTCATTGAACTGACGAGCTCGTGGATGAAGCACCCGCATGCCTGTGAGAGGTACCTGACCTGAGAAAGATGTTGGCAGTCTACTCAGCAAACCCAAATTTGAAAGACTGTAATCTCTACTGATGACGGTTAAAGAACCAGAAACACGTGTCTAGAGATCAGCATCATCTACGCCAACTGTGGTGAAACACTCGAGCACTCTTGAAGCAAGCAAGTAACTGAAACTGCATTTACCACAATGCCAGGGGCGAACCTTGCTGGGAGGTGAAGTGGTGTGCTCCCACCCCTGTTCCTGTTTAATAGTACTTCCGTGAGTCATTGAGCTGACGAGCTTGTGCATGAAGCACCCGCATGCCTCTGAGAGGTACCTTGCCTGAGAAAGATGTCGGCAGCCTACTCAGCAAACCCCAAATTTCAAAGAGTGTAATCTCTACTGATGACGGTTAAAGAACCGGAAACATGTGTCTAGAGATCAGCACTATCTGTGCCAACTGTGGCGAAACACTCGAACACTCTTGAAGCAAGCAAGTAACTGATACTGCATTTACCACAATGCCAGGGGCGAACCTTGCTGGGAGGTGAAGCGGTGTGCTCCCACCCCTGTTCCTGCTTAATAGTATTTCTGTGAGTCATTGAGCTGACAAGCTCGTGGATGATGCACCCGCATTCCTGTGAGAGGTACCTGACCTGAGAAAGATGTTGGCAGCCTACTCAGCAAACCCCAAATTTCAAAGACTGTAATCTCTACTGATGATGGTTAAAGAACCAGAAACACGTGTCTAGAGATCAGCACTATCTGCTCCAACTGTGGCGAAACACTCGAACACTCTTGAAGCAAGCAAGTAACTGAAACTGCATTTACCAAAATGCCAGGGGCGAACCTTGCTGGGAGGTGAAGCGGTGTGCTCCCACCCCTGTTCCTGTTTAAAAGTACTTCCGTGAGTCATTGAACTGACGAGCTCATGGATGAAGCCCCCGCATGCCTGTGAGAGGTTCCTGACCTGAGAAAGATGTTGGCGGCCTACTCAGCAAACCCCAAATTTGAAAGACTGTAATCTCTACTGATGACGGTTAAAGAACCAGAAACACGTGTCTAGAGATCAGCACTATCTGCGCCAACTTTGCGGAAACACTTGAACACTCTTGAAGCAAGCAAGTAACTGAAACTGCATTTACCACAATGCCAGGCGCGAACCTTGCTGGGAGGTGAAGAGGTGTGTTCCTACCCCTGTTCCTGTTTAATAGTACTCCCATGAGTTATTGAGCTGACGAGCTCATGGATGAAGCACCCGCATGCCTGTGAGAGGTACCTGACCTGAGAAAGATGTTGGCAGCCTTCTCAGCAAACCCCACATTTGAAAGACTGTAATCTCTACTGATGACGGTTAAAGAACCAGAAACACGTGTCTAGAGATCAGCACTATCTGCGTCAACTGTGGCAAAACACTCGAACACTCTTGAAGCAAGCAAGTAACTGAAACTGCATTTACCAAAATACCAGGGGCTACCCTTGCTGGGAGGTGAAGCGGTGTGCTCCCACCCCTGTTCCTGTTTAAAAATACTTACGAGAGTCATTGAACTGACGCGCTCGTGGATGAAGCACCCGCATGCCAGTGAGAGGTACCTGACCTGAGAAAGATGTTGGCAGCCTACTCAGCAAACCCCAAATTTGAAAGACTGTAATCTCTACTGATGCCGGTCAAAGAACCAGAAACACGTGTCTAGAGTTCAGCATCATCTACGCCAACTGTGGTGAAACACTCGCACACACTTGAAGCAAGCAAGTAACTGAAACTGCAGTTACCACAATGCCAGGGGCGAACCTTGCTGGGAGGTGAAGTGGTGTGCTCCCACCCCTGTTCCTGTTTAATAGTACTCCTGTTAATCATTGAGCTGATGAGCTCGTGGATGAAGCACCCGCATGCCTGTGAGAGGTACCTGACCTGAGAAAGATGTTGGCAGACTACTCAGCAAACTCCAAATTTCAAAGACTGTAATCTCTACTGATGACGGTTAAAGAACCAGAAACACGTGTCTAGAGATCAGCACAATCTGCACCAACTTTGGCGAAACACTTGAACACTCTTGAAGCAAGCAAGTAACCGAAACTGTATTTACCACAATGCCAGGGGCTGAGGTTCTGTAGCGATCCGAACCCGTGTATTCGGTATCGTAGTACTAACACGATTTTGGTACCAATGAACCGTAAATGATCCATTATATGCATAACAGTGTTTTCGCTACACAACGAGCATGAATTCACTGAGAAATAGGGCATTCTGTTGCTAAATCATGGCATCCATTTTAGATACGGCATCCATTTTGTTTCTTGCCCTCACATAGTCAATGGACGAGCGATGACCCCGGCAGAATCACCTTGTTAAGGACACGTAAGCTCAAATTCCCAAGAGAAAGCTGACGCTGCGTGACTAGGCAGAATCAAGCTGCCTCCCCTACCTGAGGCCAATCCTGCTACACTGGTTCTCGTGTCCATTGTCCTGATTGAGAGGCCGAATACGGTAGCCATGCCCGTTTACGATCCATAAACACCTCTTATCCAACTTTTTCTATCCCTTGCACCTGGCTCTGCTCCTCTCCTTCTGGGCTTTTACAATGGGGAGGTTACGATTTTTATGATGGGGAGGATCGGGCAAAGAATGGAAAACTGACAAGGAGACCTGATCGAATACCGAAAACCGACGACTAATTATTGTTTGATGTATGTTTATTGTCTGTTTGGGATACCGGGTTGGGCATGAGAAATATTCGTGTAATGTTGCCTAAAGACATATTTCGTGTATATAAGGCGCAACCCACTTCATGCAATTCGAACAGTCTCGTAGATTCTGCCTCTGTGTGGTTCCTATGACTTCTGTGTCCCTGCAGTAAATAAACCTTGGTCTTTGACGCCACCATTGAGAAGCCCGCGTCTCTGTTTATTTGTGCACCAAGGCAGGAAGGAACTCAGGGGTCTTTGGGTGTTGTTTCCCTGACACCTCTGGACTCTTAAAAGTCCAGAACCTCAAATTGGCGCCCAACGTGGGGCGACGTCATCCGGTACCGGTCCAAAGCCTGAAAAGTTCGAGGAGCTTCGTGTGAAGATTCCGGAGGGAGGTAGCCCGCTTCATCGATCCCTGTATGTCGTAAAAGTGGCCCGACGATCTCTTCCACAAGGGTTCCCGTTCCCAGACGGCTACAGAGGACCGCTGCCTTGACTGTCGCCCTGTCTTGGACCCGAGGTGCAGACCTTAGTACGGCGAGACGTAGACGGGTTCTCCTTGGTGACGTCTTCCACATTTCAGTTAAGTATTAAGTGGGTTGCGCTCAGTTTGGTTGTTCCTTTTTGCTCTTGTTTTGCTCTCTGGATACGTTTGTTTCTAAATTCGTAGATTATCATTGGTTGCTCTTGTTAAGATAATCTTTGTTTTGGTATTGGTTCATTTGGTAGGCCTAAGTTCTTTGCGCATTTTGGTTTGAATTTGTCCTTAGTTTATAATGACTAATAGTAGTAATTGTTTCCTGTCCTGGTTAAGTTGCAACGGGGATTCCCGGTTGGAGGATCCGTGTTCAGTTCCTCCGATTGGAACTCCTACATATGAGCTCTATTGTAAACACGGTGTAGGTCCTATCACTTATAATGAAGTATGGGTCCGTTATACCAGAAAGGATGGTGTCCTTAGTTGGCCACCACATGGTAGCTTTGAAATTGAAATTCTAGACAATCTAGAAATGAAGTTGTTTAAAAAGAAAGCCCGGCCGGCAATGTTTGATTCTTTTCGCGTATGGCGTAAAGAAGCCAAACAGAGAGAAATTAGGAAGACGAAGAAGGAACAGAAAGAGAAAGGGTTGACGTTAATGGAGTCTGCTAGGCAGTTGCATGTCAACGAGACTGAGAAAGCGATGGAGATGGCGAATAGAAAACATAATTTGGCAATTGATAAATGCTACCCTGTATTGCCATTTTGTCCTGCTAAGCCGATAGAGGACCCTGAAAAGGATCCTCTGTTGTCTTATCTGTTAAGATAGCCTCCACCGTATGCACAGGGTATTGCAGCGCCACAGTTACTACCTGTTGTACAGCCAGCTGCTGGTCAGCCTGGAATAGTTGCTCCACTTCCTTTGATTCCAGCTCCTGTCCTTCCTGTGGTTAATGTTCCCTCGGCACCCCCTCTTCCTGGGTCGCCTATTCCGCCTTTGCCTATCGTTTCGCCAACTGCTTTACCTACTACTCCCACCCTTACTATTTCATCTGCTCCAGCTGCCCTGTTCCCAAACCCTGTAAACATTCTGACTCCGCTTTCTGTTCGTCGGAAAATAACCGACTCTGTAACTAATATCCTAACCCCTCTCTACAGGTCTTTAATTGGGACCCCCGTTTCTGACTCTACGCAGAGACGTAGCCAGCTTCCTGGTCCCCAGGAACGAGAGATGTTAGATTCGACAGCTCTTAGGTGGATGTCGAAAGCCACGAAGTATGATGCACGAAGAGTGTTAGATACCTTTATGCAATGGAATGAACCAACTCAACGTTATGTTTTTGACGTGATGTGTTCTCTTGTGCGTGAGGAATGGGATGATGATGATTTAGATTCCGTCCCCTCTGATTTGATAAATGTTCAGCAAAAGTTTGCCGCAGGAATGGTGATAGGTTCAGAAGTAAGGGATGCGATAGAACTGATTTTAGCTTATAGGGATGATTCCCCTCTTCGAGCACCAAGGGCCTCTGATGGTTCACCGATTACTAGGAAAAGACGAGGTCAATATCCGATGAGGGAAGTTCCACCCATATGGCGCGAAGCAGTTCAAGCTGATGCGGCTAATAATATTGTAGCTGCTCCGGCACATTTCCATAGAGTGTGGATACACATCCCTTGGAAGCGAGCAGAAGTATTAGCAGTAAAACAGGCATTACCGGACCCGCGTAAGAATCCTGCTGGTTATTATAAAGAGTTAACACAGACAGTTCAGGCGTGTGTCATGAATTTGGCAGACATTGAAATGCTATTTGGTAATGTAGTGCCACAGCCTATATGGGCCAAGATTCGGCAAGAGAACCACCCCGTCGCCCTGGGGGGTGATTGGCCAGCTATTATAGCGGCAGACGCGCAAGAAGTTGGTGGTGCTAAACCTGAGCCTCTGATTGCTGCTTTACCTGGTAGAATAATTAATCTGATGAAAACACTGATGCCAGCGTTACGGGTCAACTGGGATAAACTATCAGCATGTAAGCAGAAGAAAGACGAAAGCGTCTCTGATTTCTTCACTAGATTTGAAGAGACCTTCGTAGACCACAGTGGGCAAGATATGAGTACCGAGGGAGGTCAGAGGTTGTTTGTCGACAAGTTTGTGTTTAATTTACTGCCTGAGCTTAGTAACAAATTAAAGGATTCTGAGAGTGCATGGGCAGTGTCGACGACAGCACAAATACTTGCAACTGCTCAGTATTACGAGAATAGAGAGAAAGAAGAGAAGGAAAAGTCAGAAAAGAAGACAAAAGATTTAAAGACTAAAGTACTATTGCAACAAGCATATCCGACCTCGCTCGAATCAGTCAGATTCACAGCAGCGACCCCAGTTTCAGCACCAGCCACAATTGCAACAAGGGACGTCCCAAAGATTTAATTATGGATTTCCTCGACAACAGTTAGCATGGAATCAGTGTGCCTATTGTAAAAAGGAGGGCCATTATAAGAACGAGTGTCCAGTACTGCACACACAAACCAGTGGTGTCCCAGCACAGAGAGGTAGTGGTGGGTTTACGCAAGCTCCTAGAGGTAGAGGACGTGGTACAATGACTCCACAGGCTGATCGCCAATCAAATTATTTCGATCAGCGAAATGTACAACCTACGCAACTAGGTAGATCTTCACAGTATCATGTTGAGGATTACTATGAAAATAATGAAGAGATTCAGAGAAGTGATTACTAGGACAGCCACAGGCAAAGAGAGGGAGTAGTATCAGTTCCAGTTGATCAGAGTGGACCTTATGTCGCAGTAGTTACCTCAGGCGTGGTCGAACCGTTTCTGTTGGATACTGGTGCGGCAAAAAGTTCAATTATGCATGCGAAACTCCCTGGCGCACCTTTGTCTGGCTTAACGAACACTTCAGTAGGTTTCTCAGGCGCCCCTGTTCACAATCCCGTTTCTAGTCCTTTGTCAATTTCTGTTGGCCCATGCAAACTAGAAGCACCTCTTATCCTAACAACCGGTTGTAATGAAAATCTGCTTGGTTTAGATCTGTTGAAACGCCTGCATGCGACACTGTACTGTTCTCCTTCGGGAGTACAGCTCACATTAGGCAAAAGAGTCATTTCTCCAATGTACATGTCGATGGATAAGCTCCCACCGGAGCTGCGTTCTCTCCCTGATACTCTTTGGGCGACTGGTCCTAATGATGTAGGCCTTTTGGAAATTCCCCCTTATGTGGTAAGTTTGAAAGCGAATGTAAGATTCCCACGAATCCCACAGTATCGGATTTCAAATGAAGGTGAACGTGCACTTTTACTGATCGTGAAAGACTTAATACAGAAAGATGTGATAGAGGAAACTAGAGGAAATGTTTGCAATAGTCCTGTTCTGCCGATTTTGAAACGCACTGACCCTTCCAAACCTCCGATCTACAGATTTGTGATTGACCTCTGAGAGGTTAACAAAATCGTGATTCCGCAGTTTCCTGTGGTACCAGATATCACTGCATTATTGATGTTGATTCCTGCATCAGCCTCGTGGTTTACAGTGATCGACTTGAAGAATGCCTTTTTCAGCATTCCGATAGCCGAGGAAAGTAGAGACATTTTTGGTTTCTCCTTAGGAGGTCGCAGTTTCAGGTTCAAGCGCGCTCCACAAGGCTATTGTGAGAGCCCTTCAATTTACAGCCAAGCATTGAAAAGTCAATTAGATGCTCTTGTACTTCCTCCTGGTGTTGCTCTGATCCAATACGTAGATGATCTTTTACTGGCTGCTGATGACAAGGAAACTTGCAAAACAGCTACAATTTCTTTATTACGTCATTTGTCAGACTTACATCACAAGGTCTCCCCTTCTAAACTGCAATATTGTTGCCAAGAAGTGACCTACTTAGGTCATCTTTTGTCAAAGGAGGGAAGAAGGTTGACCCCAGAGAGAATCAAAGCAATTTCGCAGATGAATGCACCAAGCACACAGAGAGAAGTGCGTGCGTTTTTGGGTATTACGTCATACTGTAGGCAATGGATCCCAAATTTTTCTCTCATGGCAAAACCATTGGTAGCCCTGACTGGAAAAGGTGTTCCGAGCCCTTTGCCATGGTCTGATGAATGTCAACAGAGCTTCTCCGACTTACGTGATGCGCTGTGTTCAGCTCCTGTGTTGGGCACTTCTGACTACAGTAAGCCGTTTACACTATATGTCCATGAAAGAGAAGGTTGTGCATTGAGTGTATTAACGCAACAATTTGGCGACAAACAGCGGCCTTGTGCGTATTTCTCATCCACATTAGATCCGGTAGCCAGAGCATTACCAAGTTGCTTGAGAGCTACAGCAGCAGCCGCAGTGTCTATTCGACAGTCTGCTGAACTAGTCATGAACAACATGTTAGTAGTCATGGTTCCACATGCTGTGGACACACTCATGAATCGAACGAAAACTCAGCACCTCACCAGTGCTAGACTATCAGGCTATGAGCTGACACTGTTGGCAAGTCACATTCAGATCAAGCGATGCAACATATTGAATCCAGCAACGCTGTTGCCGACTACTCAGGAGTCGAGTGATTCAGAGCCTCATGATTGTTGTTTTAGACCTGAGGAAGAGACAAAAGGTAGGATTGACTTAAAAGATACTCCGTTACTAGATCCAGATGGCACTTTGTACGTCGATGGGTCATGTTTTAAACTACAGAATGGTGATGTGACGGCCGCGTATGCAGTTACGACTTTGAGTACGATTGTGGAGACAGCAAGAGTGAGTCAGAATTCTGCCCAAGCTGCAGAATTAATTGCACTAACAAGAACGTGTGTTTTAGCTGAGGGAAAGAGAGTGAATGTGTTTACTGATAGCCAATACGCCTTCGGCGTAGCACATAGCTTTGGACGCCTGTGGAAAGAAAGAGGTTTTCTCACGTCCCATGGGACTAAGATCCAACATGGACAGTTAGTCAGTGATCTATTGGAATCTCTGACCCTACCGAATGAAGTTGAGATTGTGAAGTGCAGTGCACATCGAAAGATTACGGATGATGTTGGCCGTGGGAATGCGTTTGCTGATGAGGTCGCCAAAGAGACGGCCAAGAACATGATGAGCCGAATGTACGTTGCAACGTCTGCAAGATGGATTGCTGAATCAGGAATGTGTGAAAATACGATTGAAAGCGTGAAGGCAATCCAGAATGAAGCAACTGAAAATGAGAAGAATGCGTGGAGGGAGAAAACGGGTAAATTGGATTCGAGTGGATGTTGGGTTGATCTGTCTGAACATCAACGTTGGATGTTACCTGATGCGCATGTGCTTGCGGTAGTCACGATGGCGCATGGAGCGGCGCACATTAGTTCGAAAGGGATCTGTAAATTGTTAGCTCCAGTATGGAAGAATGATGGAATTACTAAATGTGCGGAAAAAGTGGTGAAAAATTGCATGATATGCCTGATGCATAATCCTGGCAAGGGAACCCCAACCACAGTTGGTCACTTTGCTCCCCCTTCTTGTCCCTTTGAAGTGATTCAGTTGGATTATATCCACATGGACAGGTGTAACAATCTTAAATATGTCCTAGTGGTAGTCTGTGCCTTTTCAAGATGGATTGAGGCATATCCATTAAAGGATAACACTGCTATGTCCACTGCCAAAATCCTCCTCAAAGAGTACTTCCCCAGATATGGTATACCACGGATTGTTTGGTCGGACAATGGAAGTGAGTTTGTAGGGAAAGTTATGAAGAGTGTGTGTGCGGGTCTGGGAATCGTCCAGAAATTCCACAGTGCGAATCACCCACAGTCAGCAGGTTTGGTTGAAGGGTACAATGGTACCTTGAAGCTGAAACTTGCTAAAATGCAAGCTTCCACTGGTCTCTCTTGGCCAGACGCACTGCCTTTAGCTTTACTGTCCACCAGAGCGACTGTACACTCTCGAGTAGGGCTTAGCCCATATGAGATTGTGTTCGGTCGTCCTGCTAATGTTTGGGGAGTCCCTAGGCCAAAGGAATTCAAACAGATCGAATATCCTATGTTGATTGATTACCTTTTTGATCTGACTGCTAAATTAAGCCTTATTCATCAACAGGTATTCGAATCCTTGCCTAAGCTGCCAGAGAGTCCAGTTCACACATTGAAACCCGGTGATCAAGTTGTGGTGCGGAATTTTGAACGAACCCGGAACCTCCAGCCAAGATTCGTGGGCCCGTTCCAGGTGCTCCTGGCAACAAGAACTGCTGTACGCCTAGCTGGAAGAAAGAATTGGGTGCACGCTAGCCATACGAAGCGTGTCCCTCTCCCACTCCCCTACGACAACTGGGTTAGACAGGGACTTGGTGCATCCGAGACAGAACCCGTTCCTAGGCTCATTCCCTTCAGTGATGCAGAGTACATAACGGACAAACGAACTCTGATACCCCACCAGGAACTGTGCCTTCGAACCCTGAACAGAGTGTCATACAAGGCGAACATTTGTCACCTGTGGACTCGAACATTACTGTACCTGTAGAACAATTGTTTCAAGATCAGACAAGACCCGGGAAATACAGATATAACCTACGTTCTCATTCTATGAACCAATGACATTGCATAATTATTTTTCTATTTGAAAATGTTTTGATCTTATCGCATTCCATCCAGTCAGGAAGTTCGCTCTATAATTTTTTGTTTTTGTCGTTTTCTCACCTTGCCATCTGGGTTACCGTAGGGTCGTAACGTGTGCCTTGTTTTAACTTGCAGGGAACCAGACACAAGGTTGGTTTCTTCTGTTTATTTTGGGAACTCCCAGGGTAGACAGAGGCAATTTTTTAACAGGTACAAACCATCCGTTGCGAACGGTTGTAGAAGATGGAGCTTCCTGAACTGCGACGGGCTTACGTCATAAATGCTCGCAAGACAAAATTATATGAAATATTGTATAGCAAATGTTTTCTGATGCAATGTGCTCTGACACTTCTGATTGTTTTAATAACTCTGGCAGGCGGAATAATTATTATTATACGTCTACAGTATCTCTCCATGTTTCTGTTTCTCCGACTGTTGTTTCTATTCATTCTTTCCATCCTTTTCCTGCACATGAGCAAGCCCGACGCTCCGAGTTTATAAATAACACTTTCATTCAGCTCTTGCACCAACATCAACTAGTGGTTAACACAACAAACTGCTGGGTGTGTGGCTTGATACCACATACCATGGACAAGGGTATCCCTTATCTGGTTCTGCCCTTTAGTTATAATGGATCATTCTGGGCATTTCAGACCATGTTCGCCTATGCCCTAGAGACCTATCCCCCTCGACCTCCGCGTTCCACTAGGTATAACTCCGCTAATAGAGCCTTGGTAAAGGGAATTACTGACATGGTTAGAGATGTCAATAACACTCCGTTTATTCCCAAGGATGAATTGCAAGTTTACATGGGTTGGAACGTTACGGAATATGGCATTACTTTGGGTGAGAACAAACGTAAAAGCTCGACTCCGATCTGGGTCGTACCCCACCAAGGTCAGGTCTGCTTGCAAGGAAATGGGAGGAATCCGAAAGCTCGACTAGGGAAGAGCGACTGTACCGAAACATACGTTTTCCCGTCACAGTCTTCCCCTGCATTTTTAGCTGCTAAGGGCACTTATTTTGTTTGTCAAGACAGAGCATATACATGGCTGCCTGCTGATTTTTCAGGCTCATGTTATATCGCTCAACTGTTGCCTCCGACATACACTGCTGCACCGGATTATCACAAAACTAGAGTGGTGAGAGGTGTTTTCAATAAGGAAGATACTGCTGGCCAAGAGGCAGGAGACTTCTTCAAAGGTTTCCTTCCGTTCTGGGGGCCTATGGCCAACAGTAGAAACTTACGTCAACTAACACGGGTAGTTGAATCCACTATTACCGAAACTGCAGGTGCCCTTAGTAACCTAACAGCTGAGCTTCAAGCGGATCGCCTCATGACGTTACAGAACCGTATGGTCCTTGACGTATTACTTGCAGATCGAGGTGGGGTATGTAAGATGATCCAATCAAGTTGCTGTGTTTTTATCCCAGATAATGCGCCAACGGTATATAAGGCCATTTCTAAGTTACACAAAATCTCTGACTCTATTCATGTAGAAGAAGGTAACTGGTCACTAATGGGATGGTTCTGGAGTCTGTTATCTGCATGGGGATGGAAGGTTCTGATAGTCACTGGTGTTGCATTGGTATTTTTATTCTCATGCTGTCTCATTGTTCAGTGTGGTCCTGCCTTGTGTGGCCTTTGTGTTTCAACATGCGTAAGAAGACCACCTGTTTTTGGAGATACGCCACGAGATAGAATGATGCTCCAGCAACATATCAGTGACCTGATGAACATAGAGATGGACTCTGATATAGAGTGAGCTATAGCCTATGTAAGGGCAAAAGGACGGTCTGAGGTTCTGTAGCGATCCGAACCCATGTATTCGGTATCGTAGTACTAACACGATTTTGGTACCAATGAACCGTAAATGATCCATTATATGCATAACAGTGTTTTCGCTACACAACGAGCATGAATTCACTGAGAAATAGGGCATTCTGTTGCTAAATCATGGCATCCATTTTAGATACGGCATCCATTTTGTTTCTTGCCCTCACATAGTCAATGGACGAGCGATGACCCCGGCAGAATCACCTTGTTAAGGACACGTAAGCTCAAATTCCCATGAGAAAGCTGACGCTGCGTGACTAGGCAGAATCAAGCTGCCTCCCCTACTTGAGGCCAATCCTGCTACACTGGTTCTCGTGTCCATTGTCCTGATTGAGAGGCCGAATACGGTAGCCATGCCCGTTTACGATCCATAAACACCTCTTATCCGACTTTTTCTATCCCTTGCACCTGGCTCTGCTCCTCTCCTTCTGGGCTTTTACAATGGGGAGGTTACGATTTTTATGATGGGGAGGATCGGGCAAAGAATGGAAAACTGACAAGGAGACCTGATCGAATACCGAAAACCGACGACTAATTATTGTTTGATGTATGTTTATTGTCTGTTTGGGATACCGGGCTGGGCATGAGAAATATTCGTGTAATGTTGCCTAAAGACATATTTCGTGTATTTAAGGCGCAACCCACTTCATGCAATTCGAACAGTCTCGTAGATTCTGCCTCTGTGTGGTTCCTATGACTTCTGTGTCCCTGCAGTAAATAAACCTTGGTCTTTGACGCCACCATTGAGAAGCCCGCGTCTCTGTTTATTTGTGCACCAAGGCAGGAAGGAACTCAGGGGTCTTTGGGTGTTGTTTCCCTGACACCTCTGGACTCTTAAAAGTCCAGAACCTCAGGGCAAGCCTTGCTGGGTGGTGAAGCGGTGTGCTCCCACCCCTGTTCCTGTTTAATAGTACTCCCTTGAGTCATTGAGCTGACGAGCTCATGGATGAAGAACCCACATGCCTGTGAGAGGTAACTGGCCTGAGAAAGATGTTGGCAGCCTACTCAGCAAACCCCGAATTTGAAAGACTGTAATCTCTACTGATGACGGTTAAAGAGCCAGATTTGGGAAAAAGGGGGTGGTGATGGACAGAGTTTCTGAATGATGCAGAATACTCTTACCAAGTCAAGAGATCATGGTTTTAATCCATCACCGTTTTTTAGCTCACTGCACCATCCCAGCTCAGAACCTGGCTACATGCAAATTAGTCTGTACCTGTCCCAGTGCATGATGGGAACAGGGCAAACCAAACTACCAAGCCAATTCTTATACTGGGAAGGAAACAAGCTTCCTGGGACCGGTTTCTGGCATCACAGCCTTCGTCGGCCCGGCTTGCCTGAATCCTGATGGTGCAATGAGCAAGGGACTCACGTCTGAGCATACCCTCCCACACTGAGTGTGGATAAAAACGATTTGGGAAAAAGGGGGTGGTGATGGACAGAGTTTCTGAATGATGCAGAATACTCTTACCAAGTCAAGAGATCATGGTTTTAATCCATCACCGTTTTTTAGCTCACTGCACCATCCCAGCTCAGAACCTGGCTACATGCAAATTAGTCTGTACCTGTCCCAGTGCATGATGGGAACAGGGCAAACCAAACTACCAAGCCAATTCTTATACTGGGAAGGAAACAAGCTTCCTGGGACCGGTTTCTGGCATCACAGCCTTCGTCGGCCCGGCTTGCCTGAATCCTGATGGTGCAATGAGCAAGGGACTCATGTCTGAGCATACCCTCCCACACTGAGTGTGGATAAAAACGATTTGGGAAAAAGGGGGTGGTGATGGACAGAGTTTCTGAATGATGCAGAATACTCTTACCAAGTCAAGAGATCATGGTTTTAATCCATCACCGTTTTTTAGCTCACTGCACCATCCCAGCTCAGAACCTGGCTACATGCAAATTAGTCTGTACCTGTCCCAGTGCATGATGGGAACAGGGCAAACCAAACTACCAAGCCAATTCTTATACTGGGAAGGAAACAAGCTTCCTGGGACCGGTTTCTGGCATCACAGCCTTCGTCGGCCCGGCTTGCCTGAATCCTGATGGTGCAATGAGCAAGGGACTCACGTCTGAGCATACCCTCCCACACTGAGTGTGGATAAAAACGATTTGGGAAAAAGGGGGTGGTGATGGACAGAGTTTCTGAGTGATGCAGAATACTCTTACCAAGTCAAGAGATCATGGTTTTAATCCATCACCGTTTTTTAGCTCACTGCACCATCCCAGCTCAGAACCTGGCTACATGCAAATTAGTCTGTACCTGTCCCAGTGCATGATGGGAACAGGGCAAACCAAACTACCAAGCCAATTCTTATACTGGGAAGGAAACAAGCTTCCTGGGAGCGGTTTCTGGCATCACAGCCTTCGTCGGCCCGGCTTTCCTGAATCCTGATGGTGCAATGAGCAAGGGACTCACGTCTGAGCATACCCTCCCACACTGAGTGTGGATAAAAACGATTTGAGAAAAAGGGGGTGGTGATGGACAGAGTTTCTGAATGATGCAGAATACTCTTACCAAGTCAAGAGATCATGGTTTTAATCCATCACCGTTTTTTAGCTCACTGCACCATCCCAGCTCAGAACCTGGCTACATGCAAATTAGTCTGTACCTGTCCCAGTGCATGATGGGAACAGGGCAAACCAAACTACCAAGCCAATTCTTATACTGGGAAGGAAACAAGCTTCCTGGGACCGGTTTCTGGCATCACAGCCTTCGTCGGCCCGGCTTGCCTGAATCCTGATGGTGCAATGAGCAAGGGACTCACTTCTGAGCATACCCTCCCACACTGAGTGTGGATAAAAACGATTTGGGAAAAAGGGGGTGGTGATGGACAGAGTTTCTGAATGATGCAGAATACTCTTACCAAGTCAAGAGATCATGGTTTTAATCCATCACCGTTTTTTAGCTCACTGCACCATCCCAGCTCAGAACCTGGCTACATGCAAATTAGTCTGTACCTGTCCCAGTGCATGATGGGAACAGGGCAAACCAAACTACCAAGCCAATTCTTATACTGGGAAGGAAACAAGCTTCCTGGGACCGGTTTCTGGCATCACAGCCTTCGTCGGCCCGGCTTGCCTGAATCCTGATGGTGCAATGAGCAAGGGACTCACGTCTGAGCATACCCTCCCACACTGAGTGTGGATAAAAACGATTTGGGAAAAAGGGGGTGGTGATGGACAGAGTTTCTGAATGATGCAGAATACTCTTACCAAGTCAAGAGATCATGGTTTTAATCCATCACCGTTTTTTAGCTCACTGCACCATCCCAGCTCAGAACCTGGCTACATGCAAATTAGTCTGTACCTGTCCCAGTGCATGATGGGAACAGGGCAAACCAAACTACCAAGCCAATTCTTATACTGGGAAGGAAACAAGCTTCCTGGGACCGGTTTCTGGCATCACAGCCTTCGTCGGCCCGGCTTGCCTGAATCCTGATGGTGCAATGAGCAAGGGACTCACGTCTGAGCATACCCTCCCACACTGAGTGTGGATAAAAACGATTTGGGAAAAAGGGGGTGGTGATGGACAGAGTTTCTGAATGATGCAGAATACTCTTACCAAGTCAAGAGATCATGGTTTTAATCCATCACCGTTTTTTAGCTCACTGCACCATCCCAGCTCAGAACCTGGCTACATGCAAATTAGTCTGTACCTGTCCCAGTGCATGATGGGAACAGGGCAAACCAAACTACCAAGCCAATTCTTATACTGGGAAGGAAACAAGCTTCCTGGGACCGGTTTCTGGCATCACAGCCTTCGTCGGCCCGGCTTGCCTGAATCCTGATGGTGCAATGAGCAAGGGACTCACGTCTGAGCATACCCTCCCACACTGAGTGTGGATAAAAACGATTTGGGAAAAAGGGGGTGGTGATGGACAGAGTTTCTGAATGATGCAGAATACTCTTACCAAGTCAAGAGATCATGGTTTTAATCCATCACCGTTTTTTAGCTCACTGCACCATCCCAGCTCAGAACCTGGCTACATGCAAATTAGTCTGTACCTGTCCCAGTGCATGATGGGAACAGGGCAAACCAAACTACCAAGCCAATTCTTATACTGGGAAGGAAACAAGCTTCCTGGGACCGGTTTCTGGCATCACAGCCTTCGTCGGCCCGGCTTGCCTGAATCCTGATGGTGCAATGAGCAAGGGACTCACGTCTGAGCATACCCTCCCACACTGAGTGTGGATAAAAACGATTTGGGAAAAAGGGGGTGGTGATGGACAGAGTTTCTGAATGATGCAGAATACTCTTACCAAGTCAAGAGATCATGGTTTTAATCCATCACCGTTTTTTAGCTCACTGCACCATCCCAGCTCAGAACCTGGCTACATGCAAATTAGTCTGTACCTGTCCCAGTGCATGATGGGAACAGGGCAAACCAAACTACCAAGCCAATTCTTATACTGGGAAGGAAACAAGCTTCCTGGGACCGGTTTCTGGCATCACAGCCTTCGTCGGCCCGGCTTGCCTGAATCCTGATGGTGCAATGAGCAAGGGACTCACGTCTGAGCATACCCTCCCACACTGAGTGTGGATAAAAACGATTTGGGAAAAAGGGGGTGGTGATGGACAGAGTTTCTGAATGATGCAGAATACTCTTACCAAGTCAAGAGATCATGGTTTTAATCCATCACCGTTTTTTAGCTCACTGCACCATCCCAGCTCAGAACCTGGCTACATGCAAATTAGTCTGTACCTGTCCCAGTGCATGATGGGAACAGGGCAAACCAAACTACCAAGCCAATTCTTATACTGGGAAGGAAACAAGCTTCCTGGGACCGGTTTCTGGCATCACAGCCTTCGTCGGCCCGGCTTGCCTGAATCCTGATGGTGCACTGAGCAAGGGACTCACGTCTGAGCATACCCTCCCACACTGAGTGTGGATAAAAACGATTTGGGAAAAAGGGGGTGGTGATGGACAGAGTTTCTGAATGATGCAGAATACTCTTACCAAGTCAAGAGATCATGGTTTTAATCCATCACCGTTTTTTAGCTCACTGCACCATCCCAGCTCAGAACCTGGCTACATGCAAATTAGTCTGTACCTGTCCCAGTGCATGATGGGAACAGGGCAAACCAAACTACCAAGCCAATTCTTATACTGGGAAGGAAACAAGCTTCCTGGGACCGGTTTCTGGCATCACAGCCTTCGTCGGCCCGGCTTGCCTGAATCCTGATGGTGCAATGAGCAAGGGACTCACGTCTGAGCATACCCTCCCACACTGAGTGTGGATAAAAACGATTTGGGAAAAAGGGGGTGGTGATGGACAGAGTTTCTGAATGATGCAGAATACTCTTACCAAGTCAAGAGATCATGGTTTTAATCCATCACCGTTTTTTAGCTCACTGCACCATCCCAGCTCAGAACCTGGCTACATGCAAATTAGTCTGTACCTGTCTCAGTGCATGATGGGAACAGGGCAAACCAAACTACCAAGCCATTCTTATACTGGGAAGGAAACAAGCTTCCTGGGACCGGTTTCTGGCATCACAGCCTTCGTCGGCCCGGCTTGCCTGAATCCTGATGGTGCAATGAGCAAGGGACTCACGTCTGAGCATACCCTCCCACACT
Organism: Triturus cristatus; assembly: GCF_964204655.1. Taxonomy (NCBI): domain Eukaryota; kingdom Metazoa; phylum Chordata; class Amphibia; order Caudata; family Salamandridae; genus Triturus; species Triturus cristatus. The sequence continues at coordinate 736,265,627 of NC_140593.1, forward strand.
GAGTGTGGATAAAAACGATTTGGGAAAAAGGGGGTGGTGATGGACAGAGTTTCTGAATGATGCAGAATACTCTTACCAAGTCAAGAGATCATGGTTTTAATCCATCACCGTTTTTTAGCTCACTGCACCATCCCAGCTCAGAACCTGGCTACATGCAAATTAGTCTGTACCTGTCCCAGTGCATGATGGGAACAGGGCAAACCAAACTACCAAGCCAATTCTTATACTGGGAAGGAAACAAGCTTCCTGGGACCGGTTTCTGGCATCACAGCCTTCGTCGGCCCGGCTTGCCTGAATCCTGATGGTGCAATGAGCAAGGGACTCACGTCTGAGAATACCCTCCCACACTGAGTGTGGATAAAAACGATTTGGGAAAAAGGGGGTGGTGATGGACAGAGTTTCTGAATGATGCAGAATACTCTTACCAAGTCAAGAGATCATGGTTTTAATCCATCACCGTTTTTTAGCTCACTGCACCATCCCAGCTCAGAACCTGGCTACATGCAAATTAGTCTGTACCTGTCCCAGTGCATGATGGGAACAGGGCAAACCAAACTACCAAGCCAATTCTTATACTGGGAAGGAAACAAGCTTCCTGGGACCGGTTTCTGGCATCACAGCCTTCGTCGGCCCGGCTTGCCTGAATCCTGATGGTGCAATGAGCAAGGGACTCACGTCTGAGCATACCCTCCCACACTGAGTGTGGATAAAAACGATTTGGGAAAAAGGGGGTGGTGATGGACAGAGTTTCTGAATGATGCAGAATACTCTTACCAAGTCAAGAGATCATGGTTTTAATCCATCACCGTTTTTTAGCTCACTGCACCATCCCAGCTCAGAACCTGGCTACATGCAAATTAGTCTGTACCTGTCCCAGTGCATGATGGGAACAGGGCAAACCAAACTACCAAGCCAATTCTTATACTGGGAAGGAAACAAGCTTCCTGGGACCGGTTTCTGGCATCACAGCCTTCGTCGGCCCGGCTTGCCTGAATCCTGATGGTGCAATGAGCAAGGGACTCACGTCTGAGCATACCCTCCCACACTGAGTGTGGATAAAAACGATTTGGGAAAAAGGGGGTGGTGATGGACAGAGTTTCTGAATGATGCAGAATACTCTTACCAAGTCAAGAGATCATGGTTTTAATCCATCACCGTTTTTTAGCTCACTGCACCATCCCAGCTCAGAACCTGGCTACATGCAAATTAGTCTGTACCTGTCCCAGTGCATGATGGGAACAGGGCAAACCAAACTACCAAGCCAATTCTTATACTGGGAAGGAAACAAGCCTCCTGGGACCGGTTTCTGGCATCACAGCCTTCGTCGGCCCGGCTTGCCTGAATCCTGATGGTGCAATGAGCAAGGGACTCACGTCTGAGCATACCCTCCCACACTGAGTGTGGATAAAAACGATTTGGGAAAAAGGGGGTGGTGATGGACAGAGTTTCTGAATGATGCAGAATACTCTTATCAAGTCAAGAGATCATGGTTTTAATCCATCACCGTTTTTTAGCTCACTGCACCATCCCAGCTCAGAACCTGGCTACATGCAAATTAGTCTGTACCTGTCCCAGTGCATGATGGGAACAGGGCAAACCAAACTACCAAGCCAATTCTTATACTGGGAAGGAAACAAGCTTCCTGGGACCGGTTTCTGGCATCACAGCCTTCGTCGGCCCGGCTTGCCTGAATCCTGATGGTGCAATGAGCAAGGGACTCACGTCTGAGCATACCCTCCCACACTGAGTGTGGATAAAAAAGATTTGGGAAAAAGGGGGTGGTGATGGACAGAGTTTCTGAATGATGCAGAATACTCTTACCAAGTCAAGAGATCATGGTTTTAATCCATCACCGTTTTTTAGCTCACTGCACCATCCCAGCTCAGAACCTGGCTACATGCAAATTAGTCTGTACCTGTCCCAGTGCATGATGGGAACAGGGCAAACCAAACTACCAAGCCAATTCTTATACTGGGAAGGAAACAAGCTTCCTGGGACCGGTTTCTGGCATCACAGCCTTCGTCGGCCCGGCTTGCCTGAATCCTGATGGTGCAATGAGCAAGGGACTCACGTCTGAGCATACCCTCCCACACTGAGTGTGGATAAAAACGATTTGGGAAAAAGGGGGTGGTGATGGACAGAGTTTCTGAATGATGCAGAATACTCTTACCAAGTCAAGAGATCATGGTTTTAATCCATCACCGTTTTTTAGCTCACTGCACCATCCCAGCTCAGAACCTGGCTACATGCAAATTAGTCTGTACCTGTCCCAGTGCATGATGGGAACAGGGCAAACCAAACTACCAAGCCAATTCTTATACTGGGAAGGAAACAAGCTTCCTGGGACCGGTTTCTGGCATCACAGCCTTCGTCGGCCCGGCTTGCCTGAATCCTGATGGTGCAATGAGCAAGGGACTCACGTCTGAGCATACCCTCCCACACTGAGTGTGGATAAAAACGATTTGGGAAAAAGGGGGTGGTGATGGACAGAGTTTCTGAATGATGCAGAATACTCTTACCAAGTCAAGAGATCATGGTTTTAATCCATCACCGTTTTTTAGCTCACTGCACCATCCCAGCTCAGAACCTGGCTACATGCAAATTAGTCTGTACCTGTCCCAGTGCATGATGGGAACAGGGCAAACCAAACTACCAAGCCAATTCTTATACTGGGAAGGAAACAAGCTTCCTGGGACCGGTTTCTGGCATCACAGCCTTCGTCGGCCCGGCTTGCCTGAATCCTGATGGTGCAATGAGCAAGGGACTCACGTCTGAGCATACCCTCCCACACTGAGTGTGGATAAAAACGATTTGGGAAAAAGGGGGTGGTGATGGACAGAGTTTCTGAATGATGCAGAATACTCTTACCAAGTCAAGAGATCATGGTTTTAATCCATCACCGTTTTTTAGCTCACTGCACCATCCCAGCTCAGAACCTGGCTACATGCAAATTAGTCTGTACCTGTCCCAGTGCATGATGGGAACAGGGCAAACCAAACTACCAAGCCAATTCTTATACTGGGAAGGAAACAAGCTTCCTGGGACCGGTTTCTGGCATCACAGCCTTCGTCGGCCCGGCTTGCCTGAATCCTGATGGTGCAATGAGCAAGGGACTCACGTCTGAGCATACCCTCCCACACTGAGTGTGGATAAAAACGATTTGGGAAAAAGGGGCTGATGACGGTTAAAGAACCAGAAACACGTGTCTAGAGATCAGCACTATTTGCGCCAACTGCGGCGAAACACTTGAACAATCTTGAAACAAGCAAGTAATCGAAACTGCATTTACCACAATGCCAGGGGTGAACCTTGCTGGGAGGTGAAGTGGTGTGCTCCCACCCCTGTTCCTGTTTAATAGTTTTCCCGTGAGTCATTGAGCTGACGAGCTCGTTGATGAAGCACCCGCATGCCTGTGAGAGGTACCTAACCTGAGAAAGATGTTGGCAGCCTACTCAGCAAACCCCATATTTCAAAGACTGTAATCTCTACTGATGATGGTTAATGAACCAGAAACACGTGTCTAGAGATCAGCACTATCTGCGCCAACTATGGCGAAACACTTGAACACTCTTGAAGGAAGCAAGTAACTGAAACTGCATTTACCACAATGCCAGGGGCGAACCTTGCTGGGAGGTGAAGCGGTGTGCTCCCACCCCTGTTCCTGTTTAAAAGTACTTCTGTGAGTCATTGAACTGACGAGCTCGTGGATGAAGCACCCGCATGCCTGTGAGACGTACCTGACCTGAGAAAGATGTTGGCAGCCTACTCAGCAAATTCCAAATTTGAAAGACTGTAATCTCTACTGATGATGGTTAAAGAACCAGAAACACGTGTCTAGAGATCAGCACCATCTGTGCCAACTGTGGTGAAACACTCGAACACTCTTGAAGCAAGCAAGTAACTGAAACTCCATTTACCAAAATGCCAGGGGTGAACCTTGCTGTGAGGTGAAGCGGTGTGCTCCCACCCCTGTTCCTGTTTAATAGTACTCCCGTGAGTCATTGAGCTGACGAGCTCATGGATGAAGCACCCGCATGCCTGTGAGAGGTACCTGACCTGAGAAAGATGTTGGCAGCATACTCAGCAAACCCCAGATTTGAAAGACTGTAATCTCTACTGTTGACGGTTAAAATACCAGAAACACGTGTCTAGAGATCAGCACTATCTGCTCCAACTGTGGCGAAACACTCGAACACTCTTGAAGCAAGCCAGTAACTGAAACTGCATTTACCACAATGCCCGGGGCGAACCTTGCTGGGAGGTGAAGCGGTGTGCTCCCACCCCTGTTCCTGCTTAATCGTACTTCTGTGAGTCATTGAGCTGACGAGCTGGTGGATGAAGCACCCGCATGCCTGTGAGAGGTACCTGACCTGAGAAAGATGTTGGCAGCCTACTCAGCAAACCCCAAATTTGAAAGACTGTAATCTCTACTGATGACGGTTAAAGAACCAGAAACACATGTCTAGAGATCAGCACTATCTGCGTCAACTGTGCGGAAACACTTGAACACTCTTGAAGCAAGCAAGTAACTGAAACTGCATTTACCACAATGCCAGGGGCGAACCTTGTTGGGAGGTGAAGCGGTGTGCTCCCACCCCTGTTCCTGTGTAATAGTACTCCCATGAGTTATTGAGCTGACGAACTCATGGATGAAGCACCCGCATGCCTGTGAGAGGTACCTGACCTGAGAAAGATGTTGGCAGCCTTCTCAGCAAACCCCACATTTGAGAGACTGTAATCTGTACTGATGACGGTTAAAGAACCAGAAACATGTGTCTAGAGATCAGCACTATCTGCGCCAACTGTGGCAAAACACTCAAACACTCTTGAAGCAAGCAAGTAACTGAAACTGCATTTACCAAAATGCCAGGGGCGAACCCTTGCTGGGAGGTGAAGCGGTGTGCTCCCACCCCTGTTCCTGTTTAACAGTACTCCCGTGAGTCATTGAGCTGACGAGCTCGTGGATGAAGCACCCGCATGCCTGTGAGAGGTACCTGACCTGAGAAAGATGTTGGCAGCCTACTCAGCAAACCCCAAATTTGAAAGACTGTAATCTCTACTGATGATGGTTAAAGAACCATAAACACGTGTCTAGAGATCAGCACCATCTGCGCCAACTGTGGTGAAACACTCGAACACTCTTGAAGCAAGCAAGTAACTGAGACTCCATTTACCACAATGCCAGGGGTGAACCTTGCTGTGAGGTGAAGCGGTGTGCTCTCCCTGTTCCTGTTCAATAGTACTCCCGTGAGTCATTGAGCTGACGAGCTCGTGGATGAAGCACCCGCATGCCTGTGAGAGGTACCTGACCTGAGAAAGATGTTGGTAGCATACTCAGCAAACCCCACATTTGAAAAACTGTAATCTTGTCAAGAATTCCTGTCATGCGAGGGGAGGAAAACGGTAACCAGCGAAAACGGACTACATCTCCCAGGATGCTTAGCGGTTGAGAGGTTATGTAAACAGGAGAGCTGTTACATAACTCAAGGAAAACACGCCCTTATGTAAACAGGAGAGCTGTTACATAACTCAAGGAAAACACGCCCTTATGTAAACAGGAGAGCTGTTACATAACTCAAGGAAAACACGCCCTATAAAGGGAGGAACCGGGAGGTACAACGCTGTCGGATATTGTGTTTACACCGACGTACCTGCTTAGTGAAGAGCAGTGTTCCGGAGTGGTGCTCCAGTAAGGCAAGAACGGAGGTAGGTCGAGTGGTTACTCCCTGGGCCGTGTCTTGCCCCATCGTCACCTGTGAAGGACCCGGAAGCTCTACTGGATAACCATTGAGCTTCGCTTTTTGACTCGGCTGAGTCAAAGCGCAGTGGCGCTTTTGCTGGTTGGAGTCGTAACTCCCAGCCCGACCAGAGATACAGGGACTGCCAGCTGTAACGCACACCAGGAGGTGTTTGCCGCGTTACAGACTCGGAAGTCCACAGGATCGATCGAGCGGCTGCTCTCGGTTCAGTCTTCTTTGCTTGTGATTGGGGTATCAGTGACGCATCACCAGGAGGTGACTCCGCGTCCCGGTGCAGTCTGAGGAAGAGGTTGAGCGGCTGCTCCCTTCAGGTAGAGACCCCGGCTGGGTGTTTCCCTGACTCCTCGATTCTCCCCAACACTCTTCGTGCCCCTCACAGCCTACCGATTGGCATTGTCGGCCATTTCATTTTCTGCCCTCTGTTGGCATACGCCGGGATCGGCGTATATGCAGAGGACGGTTAGGACCATCCGTGCTGTGGGCTGGTAACGTACTTAGCCTGGAGGATTCCAGTGACTATAACCTTTGTTTATTCTTTGTATTATTTTTGCCTTCATTAAAATAACTAACCCTTCACAAGTGGTTGCGTCCTCATTATCGTGTCTGTTAAACGATCCTGAGACGTTCAGGGCGTTACAAAATATCCGACCGTAATAACACTAACTGTCTTCCGGTCGATAACAGACATGGCAACACTTGATGATGTGCTGGCTGCTTTAGCGACCATGCAAGTTGAATTGGCTGCCTCCAGGCAAGAAACAGCCGATGTAAAAGCCAGACTGGATGCTATCCAATTGGACCCGCTCACGCCCAGCACCTCCCTCACGAACCAGACCCCTGCGATAGTAGTGGAAATGCCGGTAGCCGTCCCCTTGGCAACACCAGAGAGGTACAGTGGGGATCCTAACACAGTGCAGGTATTCCTCACACAAGTGGCGCTTCATTTATCATGCAAACCAAGGGCGTTCCCCACGAGTCAGGCTCGTGTGGCTTTCCTTATATCCTATTTGGCTGGAAACGCGGCACAATGGGCCGTACCTCTGGTGAGCAGGGACGACCCCATCTTATGTGATTGGGGTGCTTTTCGCGAGGAATTCCTGAAGGTATTCGACAGAAGGGCTGACTCATACATGGCGGACCGTGAAATGCTTGAGTTGAGACAGGGATCCAACGACCTGGTGCAGTATCTCAACGCGTTCCGAAGGCTGGTTGCGGAAACCAAGTGGCCTGTTGCTAAACAGACGGCGCTCTTCCATCACGGGCTGTGCGATGAGCTCAAGGACGCCGTGGCTCATATTGACCCTCAACCCAAGACATGTGAGGGCCTTATCAACCTGGTATTACGGCTGGAACATAGGCTAAGTGAAAGAAAGGGGGATCTTGGGAGAAAAGGAAAATCCCTTCCATCCTATGTGACAGTGGGAAGTCCTGAAACTTCCACCGCATCCAAGGGAGAACCCATGGACATCGGTGCAATACGAGCGAGCCTCACAGCCACGGAGAAAGAGTCACGCCGTAAACAAGGATTGTGCCTATATTGTGGCAAAAAAGGCCACTACGTACGTGAATGCCCTGCCAAACCGAAAACGTCACGTTATCGGGCCAACCGGTCGGTAACAGCCGTGGTGGACGTACCGGCGGAAAACTAGAGGACTCCCAGACCAAAGAAGGGGCATCTCGGAGTCACTCATCCATCCCTTCACTTGCCAACTCGGTCACTAAGGGACAACGACACCTGTTTCTCACGGTGCACGTGGGAGTGCATGACCAGTGGATACCCGTTGTGGCCATGGTGGATTCAGGGGCCACTGGCATGTTTATGGACCACAACGAGGCATGCAGGCTAGGGCTAGTGCTTCTTCCCAAAGCGGTACCCGAAGACGTCTATGCTGTAGACGGAAGGCGATTGGTGACGGGGCCCATCGGGCAGCACACGGGGGTCCTTCCGATGAGATATGGGAGGAACCATTTGGAACAAATCGATTTTAACATCATCAGAGCGCCCCAATATGGCGTCATATTGGGATTGCCGTGGCTACAGAAACACAACCCCTCTGTGGATTGGCCAACACATCGCATCGAAATGACGTCACCGTATTGCATCCTGCATTGTGGAATAAGAACGGAATCCCTTGACGCAGATGAGAGCGGGAGTCAGACGGTGGCTACAGCGGCAGAAAAAGATGTGGCTCTCCCCCAGGCTTATCACAGTTTTGAGGATGTATTTGATGAGGTGAAGGCGGAAGTGCTACCACCACATAGACAGTTTGACTGCCAGATCGACCTGGTGCCAGGGGCCAGCGTTCCCAGCGGCAGGCTGTATGCCCTGACGGAGCCTGAAAACGTGCATCTCCGGGGGTACCTGGATAAACTCCTCAAGCTAGGATTCATCCGCCCGTCCAAGTCTCCGGCCGCCTCGCCACTCTTCTTCATCCCGAAGGCTAATGGGGAGCTGAGAGCCTGTGTGGACTTTAGGGCATTGAATGCGATAACCATAAAAAATCGGTACCCCTTGCCTCTCATCAGTGTACTTCTGGAACAGGTCAAGAAAGCTCGTATCTACACCAAGTTGGATTTGAAAGGGGCATACCATCTGGTGCGCATGAGGGACGGAGACGAGTGGAAGACCGCCTTTAAGACCAGGTTCGGCCTTTTTGAGTACCTCGTCATGCCGCTTGGTCTGTGCAACGCCCCGGCAGCCTTTCAGTACTTTTTGAATGAGGTATTCAGAGAGGAGTTGGATATCTACGTGGTCGTATATATCGACGACATCCTCATCTATTCGTCCAGTGTGGAGGAGCACGTACACCACGTCAAAGCTGTGCTCCAAAAGCTGAGGGAAAACATGCTGTTTTGTAAACTCAGCAAGTGTGACTTCCACGTCACATCCGTGGAATTCCTCGGAGTGATGCTGAGTCCAGAGGGACAGGAGATGGCAGAACGAAAGATCAAGGCGGTGAAAGAATGGCCGGTGCCCCAAAGCGTGAAGGACGTCCAAAGTTTCATTGGCTTCGCCAACTTTTACAGGCGGTTTATAGATGGATTTTCAGGATTGGTGGCCCCAATCACACAGCTACTGAGGAAGTCCAAGGAGTTTGTCTGGTCCCCTGAAGCGAACAAAGCCTTTGAGGCCCTGAAAAGCGCCTTTGGTAAGGCGCCGGTGTTGGCTCACCCCGATCCGGATCTCCCCTACGTGGTGGAAGCGGACGCATCGGATGTGGCGCTGGGGGCTATCTTGTCCCAACGCAACCACGACACAGGGGTGCTTCATCCCGTTGCGTACATGTCCCGCAAACTCAACGACGCCGAACGCAACTACCATATTGCGGAGAAGGAGCTTCTCGCAATCAAGGACGCCTTCACCGAATGGAGGCATTGGTTGATGGGGGCAAGACATGTGGTATCGGTGTACACGGACCATCGGAACCTACAGTTCATGACGGCCACAAGACACCTTTCTCCCAGGCAGCTGCGGTGGATGATCTTCTTTGCGGGGTTCAACTTCCGCATCACATATCGGCCGGGGACGGAAAACCGAAGGCGGACGCCCTGTCCCGTCAATCTGCAGTTAAGGAACCATTGCCTGCGACCGAGCGTTCCATCATTTCCCCGAGGATGGTATTGGGGGTTATCCAACCGGATACCTTCCTGAGGGGAATAAAGAGAGGGATCAGGTCATTCGCATGGCGGAGGTGGCTCCTCAGTCACAGAGAATGGCAGCTGAAGGACGGGATACCCCTGAAGGGCAGGTGCCTATTGATACCCACGCCTAGGCTAAGGAAACAAGCATTCATCTGGTGCCATGACTCTCCATGCGCAGGTCATTTGGGCTTTGAAAAAACGGTGGCTAGCATGGGACGGCATTTCTGGTGGCCAACCATGAGAGTGGATGTCAGGAGGTGGGGACAGGAGTGTCCTACGTGTGCTACCATGAAGGCCGACCATGGCCGAACCCAAGGGCTCTTACATCCACTTCCGACCCCGGATAGACCATGGGATAGCATATCACTGGACTTCGTGGTGGGCCTACCGGTAGACCAGGGGATGACGGCAATACTGGTGGTGGTGGATTACTTGACGAAAATGGGGCACTTCATCCCCTGCAAGAGAGTCCCTACGGCCGGGGAATTGGCGTCACTACTCCTAAAGAATGTGGTACGACTGCATGGATTACCTGGGGTGATCGTGTCGGACCGGGGGTCGCAGTTTACTGCGCAATTCTGGAAGACTTGGTGCACTGCGCTGCATGTTAAGACCGCCCTGTCCACCAGCTACCACCCTCAAACGGACGGCCAAACCGAGCGCCTGAACCAAACGCTCAAACAGTATCTGCGATGTTTTGTGGACCAGGGCAGGGAAGAATGGGTCGACTTGCTATGGGTTGCAGAGATAGCCTATAACAACGCCACTCACAGCTCCACACAGTCATCTCCGTTCTATAGCAACTATGGCCAACATCCCAGGTTCTTGCCATTTCTACATCCGTTCAGAGAGGACAGGATTCCCGCCACAGCGGACAGGGTGGCACACATAAAAGACACGTTGATGCGCTCAAGGGCTGTCCTAATAGAGGCCAAGAGAAGATACAAGGCTGCGGCAGACAGGATGAGAAGGCCCGGGCCACTGTACCGCACTAGAGACTACGTCTGGATATCCACAAGAAACATGAGGTTTCGAAAGAACAGTGTGTTCCATCCCAAGTACATGGGCCCCTATCGAATTACCAAGTGTATGGGTCCCGTGAACGTGAAGGTGTGCTTGCCCCAGTCATTGCGGATACACCCTGTCTTTCATGTATCATTGCTCCAACCAGCACCCTCCAAGCCGTCTGGGACACCTAGGCCGGTATGCGTGGAGTCGGAGGTGGAGTATGAAGTGTCGGGCATACGGGCGTCCAAATGGCGCAGGGGGAAGCTGTGGTACCTGGTTGCGTGGAAAGGCTATGGCCCGGAGGAGCAGTCATGGGAACCGGCTGAAGGGGTTCATGCTCCGCGCTTGGTCTCCTTGTTCCATCGGCGTTTTCCGGCCAGCGCTGGACCCGTGGGGAGCCGCTGAGAGGGAGGATGTACTGTCAAGAATTCCTGTCATGCGAGGGGAGGAAAACGGTAACCAGCGAAAACGGACTACATCTCCCAGGATGCTTAGCGGTTGAGAGGTTATGTAAACAGGAGAGCTGTTACATAACTCAAGGAAAACACGCCCTTATGTAAACAGGAGAGCTGTTACATAACTCAAGGAAAACACGCCCTTATGTAAACAGGAGAGCTGTTACATAACTCAAGGAAAACACGCCCTATAAAGGGAGGAACCGGGAGGTACAACGCTGTCGGATATTGTGTTTACACCGACGTACCTGCTTAGTGAAGAGCAGTGTTCCGGAGTGGTGCTCCAGTAAGGCAAGAACGGAGGTAGGTCGAGTCGTTACTCCCTGGGCCGTGTCTTGCCCCATCGTCACCTGTGAAGGACCCGGAAGCTCTACCGGATAACCATTGAGCTTCGCTTTTTCACTCGGCTGAGTCAAAGCGCAGTGGTGCTTTTGCTGGTTGGAGTCGTAACTCCCAGCCCGACCAGAGATACAGGGACTGCCAGCTGTAACGCACACCAGGAGGTGTTTGCCGCGTTACAGACTCGGAAGTCCACAGGATCGATCGAGCGGCTGCTCTCGGTTCAGTCTTCTTTGCTTGTGATTGGGGTATCGGTGACCCATCACCAGGAGGTGACTCCGCATCCCGGTGCAGTCTGAGGAAGAGGTTGAGCGGCTGCTCCCTTCAGGTAGAGACCCCGGCTGGGTGTTTCCCTGACTCCTCGATTCTCCCCAACACTCTTCGTGCCCCTCACAGCCTACCGATTGGCATTGTCGGCCATTTCATTTTCTGCCCTCTGTTGGCATACGCCGGGATCGGCGTATATGCAGAGGACGGTTAGGACCATCCGTGCTGTGGGCTGGTAACGTACTTAGCCTGGAGGATTCCAGTGACTATAACCTTTGTTTATTCTTTGTATTATTTTTGCCTTCATTAAAATAACTAACCCTTCACAAGTGGTTGCGTCCTCATTATCGTGTCTGTTAAACGATCCTGAGACGTTCAGGGCGTTACAAAATATCCGACCGTAATAACACTAACTGTCTCCCGGTCGATAACAGACATGGCAACACTTGATGATGTGCTGGCTGCTTTAGCGACCGTGCAAGTTGAATTGGCTGCCTCCAGGCAAGAAACAGCCGATGTAAAAGCCAGACTGGATGCTATCCAATTGGACCCGCTCACGCCCAGCACCTCCCTCACGAACCAGACCCCTGCGGTAGTAGTGGAAATGCCGGTAGCCGTCCCCTTGGCAACACCAGAGAGGTACAGTGGGGATCCTAACACAGTGCAGGTATTCCTCACACAAGTGGCGCTTCATTTATCGTGCAAACCAAGGGCGTTCCCCACGAGTCAGGCTCGTGTGGCTTTCCTTATATCCTATTTGGCTGGAAACGCGGCACAATGGCCCGTACCTCTGGTGAGCAGGGACGACCCCATCTTATGTGATTGGGGTGCTTTTCGCGAGGAATTCCTTAAGGTATTCGACAGAAGGGCTGAATCGTACACGGCGGACCGTGAAATGCTTGAGTTGAGACAGGGATCCAACGACCTGGTGCAGTATCTCAACGCGTTCCGAAGGCTGGTTGCGGAAACCAAGTGGCCTGTTGCTAAACAGACGGCGCTCTTCCATCACGGGCTGTGCGATGAGCTCAAGGACGCCGTGGCTCATATTGACCCTCAACCCAAGACATGTGAGGGCCTTATCAACCTGGTATTACGGCTGGAACATAGGCTAAGTGAAAGAAAGGGGGATCTTGGGAGAAAAGGAAAATCCCTTCCATCCTATGTGACAGTGGGAAGTCCTGAAACTTCCACCGCATCCAAGGGAGAACCCATGGACATCGGCGCAATACGAGCGAGCCTCACAGCCACGGAGAAAGAGTCACGCCGTAAACAAGGATTGTGCCTATATTGTGGCAAAAAAGGCCACTACGTACGTGAATGCCCTGCCAAACCGAAGACGTCACGTTCTGGGCCAACCGGTCGGTAACAGCCGTGGTGGACGTACCGGCGGAAAACTAGAGGACTCCCAGACCAAAGAAGGGGCATCTCGGAGTCACTCATCCATCCCTTCACTTGCCAACTCGGTCACTAAGGGACAACGACACCTGTTTCTCACGGTGCATGTGGGAGTGCATGACCAGTGGATACCCGTTGTGGCCATGGTGGATTCAGGGGCCACTGGCATGTTTATGGACCACAACGAGGCATGCAGGCTAGGGCTAGTGCTTCTTCCCAAAGCGGTACCCGAAGACGTCTATGCTGTAGACGGAAGGCGATTGGTGACGGGGCCCATCGGGCAGCACACGGGGGTCCTTCCGATGAGATATGGGAGGAACCATTTGGAACAAATCGATTTTAACATCATCCGAGCGCCCCAATATGGCGTCTGTTAGAAAAGGTAGACGGACCGGGAGGGTCGGCCGGGGTCAGGAGGAGAGGTCTCCGGGGAGAGCCGTCTCCAGCGATCGTACAGACAAGTAACTTCCCCCCCACAGACAGATACCACACACGGATAAGGTTCAGTGTTCTTTATAAGCACTTCTTAAGGTACGGGTGAATGGTACAAGGAGGTCTGGACTCAGGGGTCCCCTCGATTCGAGTCTCGCAAGGTAGGGAAGGGGGTAGCGGGACAGTCTGTTTACCAGTCAGGTAGTTCGGATGAGATGATGAGCTCACAATCCTCGAGCTTGGTGGTTAGGTGGTACGGGCCGCGGCAGCGCCAGCAGGTCCCAGAAAGATGGACGATGTACGGTCCGCGGCAGCGCCAGCAGGTCCCGGTGAGGATGGTCGTTACAACGGGCCGCGGCAGCGCCAGCAGGTCCCAGGAAGATGGTCGATGTACGGTCCGCGGCAGCGCCAGCAGGTCCCGGTGAGGATGGTCGTTACAACGGGCCGCGGCAGCGCCAGCAGGTCCCAGGAAGATGGTCGATGTACGGTCCGCGGCAGCGCCAGCAGGTCCCGGTGAGGATGGAGGTTGCAGAAGGCCGCGGCAGCGCCAGCAGGCAGAGCGATGGTTCACAAGAGCGGGCTACGGCAGCGCCAGTAGACAGTCAAGGCTGAGTTCACTCGGTGTCTCTCGACTCCAGGATACAACTGCCTTCCTGCTCCGGAGCTGCCCCAGTTATAGGGCTGGTGCCCTTTGATGTCCGGACCCTCGCACTTGGAGGTCGGAGGGTCCGGGATGAAGGTGTCCAGACACCCAGCAGGGGGTGGAGCCAGTGCCTGGGGGAGCTGGGGGCGATTGGCACCTGGCGGGGGAGAGCCCTTGACACCTCGTTCTCCCATTGACCTGCCAAGTGGTCCGCTCACCTCCTGGGTGGATGGTGGTGCCGGGATGTCGGGGCCGGCCAGGCCCGGGGTTAGGGTCGGGGTGAGGCCACGCGGCCGCGTGGTGCAGGGCCCAAGATGGCGGCTTGACCCGGCCGGGGAAGCCGGTGGGGCTGGACCCCGTGATGAGTAGTGGTCCGAGGACAGAAGATCCATCGGGAGACGGGGTACAGGTGCTTGTCGCGGGGGTATGCCTGGTGGGCCGGAGCTCGGGCCCTGTCGTGCGGGGAGGGAGCCAGCCATCTGTGTGGCCTGTCCAACATGCGTCCCCCCCAGCTGAAGGCGGGGAGAGTCACCCATCTCCTTGGGGACTCTCTTCGTCGAGGCGGAAAAAGCGGGACAGGCCATCCGCGTTGGCGTGGTCTTGGCCTGGTCGGTGCTCCACGGTGAAGTCCATTCCCTGCAGGGAAATGGACCAGCGCAAGAGTTTTGGGTTCTCCCCCCGCATCTGCATCAGCCATTGCAGGGGTCGATGGTCGGTTTGTACCCGGAAGTGGGTACCGAAGAGATAGGGTAGGAGCTTTTTGAGGGCCCACACTACTGCAAATGCCTCCCTCTCGATGGTGCTCCAACGCTGTTCTCGGGCCAGGAGACGTCAACTGATGAAGGCCACCGGCTGGTCATGACCTTCGGGGTTCAACTGAGAGAGGACGGCTCCGATGCCGTGGTCGGAGGCGACGGTCTGCACCACAAATTCCCGACTGTAATCGGGGGCCTGGAGCACAGGGGCGGTGCACAGGGCGGCCTTCAGCTTCTCGAAGGCCGCTTGACAATCAGGAGTCCAGTTAATCCGCTTCGGTTGGTTCTTGGACGTGAGACCCGTGAGGGGCCCCACAATGCTGCCGTAGTCCTTCACGAACCGCCGGTAGTAGCCGGTGAGCCCCAAGAAGGCTCGGACCTCGGTCTGGGTGACGGGGGGCTGCCAGGACTGGATGGCCGCAATCTTAAGTTGTAGTGGGGCCACCAGCCCGCTCCCCACTTGGTGCCCAAGGTAGGTCACAGACCCTTGGCCAATTTGGCACTTGCCGGCCTTAATGGTGAGGCCGGCCCGCTGGAGGGCTTGTAGGACCTCTTGGAGGTGACGGAGGTGGTCGGACCAGTGGCGGCTGTATACAGCGATATCGTCCAGGTAGGCAGCGCTGAACTCTTCGAGCCCCGCCAAGACCTGGTTCACAAGGCGTTGAAACGTGGCGGGGGCATTCTTCATGCCAAAGGGCATGACCTTGAATTGATAGTGGCCATCGGGGGTAGAGAAGGCTGACCGTTCCTGAGCCCTGGGTGTGAGGCCGATCTGCCAGTAGCCCGCTGTTAGGTCGAAGATACTAAGGTAGCGGGCGGCCCCCAGCCGGTCGATCATCTCGTCTGCTCGGGGGATGGGATGAGCGTCGGTCCGGGTGACAGCGTTCAAGCCCCGGTAGTCGACGCAGAATCTCAGTTCAGGTGCGGTGCCGGGGGCAGCGGCTTTGGGAACCAATACAACCGGACTGGCCCAGGGACTGTCCGAGGGCTCGATGACCCCGATCGTGAGCATCTTGGCCACTTCCTCCTGTATGCAGGCCCGTACCCGATCTGGTACGCGGTAGGCCCGGTGTCGGACAGGGGGATTGTCCCCGGTGTCTACGTCGTGCAAACACCAAGGGGTGACCCCGGGGGTGAGGGAGAACAGGGCAGCGAACTGCAGCAGGAGGTTCCGGCAGTCCTGGCGTTGCTCCGAAGTGAGGGCGTCAGAGAGCCGGACCCCGTCCACGGAGCCGTCATTCTCCTGAGTCTTCAGGAGATCCGGGAGGGGTTCGGAGTCTTCTTCTGCACCACTGTCCGTAGCCATCAGGAGGCTAAGTTCTGAGCGCACAAAGTGTGGTTTGAGTCGGTTGGTGTGGAGGACCCGAAGGGGGTTCCGGGAGGACCCCATGTCGATGAGGTAAGTGACGGGGCTTTTGCGCTCGACCACTTTGAAGGGCCCCGTCCACTTATCTTGCAAGGCACATGGTTCGGTGGGGGACATCACCCATACTTGCTGACCAGGCTCGAATTCAACGGAGGAGGCATTGTGATCATACCACCTCTTCATGTCCTCCTGGCTGGCCTCGAGGTTCGCCTTGGCCATCTCCCTGAAGCGCCGGGTCTGGTTTCGTAGGGCCAGGATGTATTTGAAGACGTCTGGAGGGGTCGTTAGGGGGGCCATCTCCCAACCTTCCTTGACTAGGCTGAGGGGCCCTCGCACAGGGTGCCCGTACAGGAGTTCGAAAGGGCTAAAACCGAGGGACTTCTGGGGAACTTCCCGGTAGGCGAAGAGGAGGCACGGGAGTAGTACATCCCACTGGCGACGGAGGGGCTCTTCCAATCCCCCAATCATCCCCTTGAGAGTGCGGTTAAAACGCTCCACTAGTCCGTTCCCTTGGGGGTGATAGGGGGTCGTGAATCTGTAGGTGACCCCGCATTGTTGCCAGAGGGACTTCATGTATTTGGATATGAAATTCGTGCCTCGGTCGCTGACGACTTCTCGGGGGAAGCCTACCCGGGAGAAGATCCCCATTAGGGCCCGGCCAACCACCGGAGCTGTCACGGTCCGTAGGGGCACCGCCTCGGGGTAGCGGGTGGCATGGTCCACTAGCACTAAGATGAACCTGTGTCCTTGTGCCGTGCGGGGGTCCAGAGGCCCCACAATGTCTATCCCCACCCTCTCGAACGGGGTGGTGACCACAGGGAAGGGTTGCAGAGGGGCTTTCAGCTTCCGACCACTCTTCCCGCTGGCTTGGCATGTGGGGCAAGATCGGCAGTGGTTCAGGACGTCATTCCTCATTTTTGGCCAGAAAAAGTGGGTCACTAGGCGACTGTACGTTTTGTCCTGGCCCAGGTGTCCAGCCAGGGGGACATCGTGGGCTAAGTTGAGCAGAAAGTCTCTGAAGCGGAGAGGTACCACCAGAACTCGACCGGCCCCCAGCTCGGCGATTCTTTGCTCGCTGTAGAGCAGGTCGTTATCCCAGTAGACCCAGTGAGTTCCGGTGGCGTCCCCTGCGTTTTGGGCGCTGGCTTGTTGGCG